>NC_053038.3:346367308-346673870 GCF_002575655.3 Aegilops tauschii subsp. strangulata | reverse complement strand
AAATTCCATCGGCGGCTGGGAGGACTTGGAAGAAGCTTTTCTTGACAACTTCCAAGGTACTTATGTCCGGCCACTAGATGCCGATGACTTAAGTCATATAGTCCAACAACCTGGAGAATCAGCCAGAAAAATCTGGACTATGTTCCTAACCAAAAAGAACCAGATCGTTGACTGTCCGGATGCCGAAGCCCTAGCAGCCTTCAAACACAGCATCTGTGGCGAATGGCTCGCCCGCCACCTCGGCCAAGAAAAGCCGAAATCCATGGCAGCCCTCACAGCACTCATGACCCGCTTTTGCGCGGGTGAGGACAGCTGGCTGGCTCGTAGCAAAAACACAGCCAGCGAGGCAGGCCCCTCCGAGGCCAAGAACAACATCGGCAAGCTCCGGCACAATAGACACAAACGACGAAGCAATGGCAATAACACCGATGACACCACAGTTAACGCCGGATTCAGCGGCTCCAAGTCCGGCCAACGGAAGAAGCCCTACAAAAGGAACAGTGAGGGACCATCCAGCTTGGACCGCATACTCGATCGTCCGTGCCAGATACATGGCACCCCAGACACACAAGCCAATCATACCAACAGAGATTGTTGGGTTTTCAAACAGGCTGGCAAGTTAAATGCCGAGAACAAAGAAAAGGGATCACAAAGTGAGGACGAGGACGAAGAGCCCCGGCAGCCGAACACTAGGGGGCAGAAGAAATTTACCCCTCAAGTCAAGACGGTGAACATGATATACGCTACACACATCCCCAAAAAGGAGCGCGAGCAAGCACTCAGGGACGTCTACGCGGTAGAGCTAGTCGCCCCAAAATTCAATCCGTGGTCGTCATTCCCGATCACCTTCGATCGTCGAGATCATCCAACTAGTATCCGCCATGGCGGTTCGGCCGCACTGGTCCTCGACCCAATCATCGATGGATTTCACCTAACACGAGTCCTAATGGATGGTGGTAGCAGCCTCAACCTGCTCTATCAGGATACAGTGCGGAAGATGGGCATTAATCCCTCACGAATCAAACCCACAATGACTTCCTTTAAAGGAGTCATACCAGGCGTAGAGGCCCGTTGTACGGGCTCAATCACGCTAGAGGTGGTCTTCGGTTCTCCGGACAACTTCCGAAGCAAAGAGTTAATCTTCGATATTGTCCCCTTCCGCAGCGGCTACCACGCACTGCTCGGACGAACCGCGTTTGCTAGATTCAACGCAGTGCCACACTATGCTTATCTCAAGCTCAAGATGCCCGGTCCACGCGGCGTCATAACAGTCAATGGCAACACTGAACGCTCCCTCCGAATAGAGGAGCACACAGCCGCCCTAGTAGCAGAGGTACAGAGCGGCCTTCTCAAGCAGAACCGTAATCCGGCTGCCGAGCCCCTGGACATCACTAAGAGAGTCCGGACCACACTACAACAGAACGGTTTGGCTCGTCAAGAGCTCGATTAGAAATTCGGCCTCCGTCGCAGACCCGATGAGGTAGCGGCATCCGCACCACGCGTACATAATTACGCACTCAAAATCCCATGGGCATCGACGGAGGCACAGTTAGCTTGTAGTTCGGCTACACCCATCCCGGACTCACTGGTACCTTTACTATTTCCTTTTTTTCTCCTTTTTTAGGTACCTTTTATATAGGCCCCCTTCGACGGCCTGATTACCGGTCCTGTCAAAGGACAAGTACACCAGATTGGCACAGAGCACAAACATGCAGGGGAAGCTCTAGAGGACAATCCAATGATTACTCTACCTGTTTTCAGTACCCCAATGCAGCTCTCCTTTGGTTCTGGCATGTTAAATGGCCGGTTGCTTATCGCATTATTTGTATAAATGCGCTTTGACGCATTAACCTAACTACAATGGAAACAGTTTACGGCCCAAGTCAAGGGGCCCCAGATACTACCTCTGCTCTCTTTCTGTTTTCCTTTGCCATTAATTACTTATATTCTCGCACCCGTGCACTTTGGTATGTTCCATATTCGCTAGGGGCTTCCCATCGCCCCATAATACGGCAACAAAGTCCGAACACTTCTTAAAGATAAGTTTGGCACCCCAAATTTAGCATTATATGCATTGGCTCCGAATCATGTCTTTGGTCAATAGTTGGGTTGCCTGGCTCCTGTGCTTGCTACCCTACGTTCCGCTACATCGGCTAGGGTAGTAAAGGGAGAACTACTACGATTGTGCCCTGGTCTAAACCGAATGAGCACCTCAGTAGAGAAAGCCAAAAACTGACTGTCATGATGCGGCGAGAGCCGGTCAGCTGTTCGGAGGTCTCAAATCGTTAGAGATTTTTTCCGCATTCCGCGAAGGATCGGTACTTCCCGATCGGACACTGACAGCACTCTAGTTCGTATACCAGAGGCTGCGCCCATGTTTTATTATAAAACTCCTATGGCTAAGTGAGGGCGTTTAAGCCGCATAGTCTGATTGCCTAGTTCGTTGCGCTAAACAACTCCTTCAAGGACCATATAATTGGATCAAGATTTTTTAGATTCCATCCCGAACACCTCCGTACTACCTACGTGAGGGCAGAAGCCGACGACTGGCCAACCCTTAGATTCCATACAACACGGCCGCACAGGAGGAAACAATTAAAACATAGCAAACATTATATTACAAACCGGATTTTTTTTCATCATACAAGGCAAAGACAAAAAACGAAGGTATTCATTCGAAAATAATGTCCTGCCCGCACTGTGCTACTGCAAGTTGAGATCCCTCCAGGACATTCGCAAAATATCGCTCGGCTGTGCGGTGCTCCTTGCCCTCCGGCGGCCCCTTGGCCACCTCGACGACGTCCATCTTCGCCCACCACATCTTGCAACGAGCAAAGGCCATGCGGGCACCTTCGATGCAGACTGGTCGCTTGACGATGTCTAGCCACGGACAAGCCTCCACCACCCGCTTCACGAGGCCAAAATAACTGCTAGGTATAGCTTCGGCTGGCCACAGCCGAATTATTAAATCCTTCATGGCCAGTTCGGCCACCCTGTGCAGCTCGACCAACTGTTTCAGTTGATCGGCAAAGGGCACCGGATGTTCTGGCACAGCATACTGCGACCAGAACAGCTTCTCCGTGGAATTCCCTGGCTCGGAAGAACTCCGCAGCATCGGACATGTTGCATGGCAGATCCGCAAAAGCCCCTGGGCAACTCCGAATCCGGGTTAGTAAAAGGTACTTCCTCTCGGCATACTTGCTTTGCATGTTAAAAGCCTTACCCACTGCAATCTTCTTGGCCTCCTGGATCTCCTGGAGAGCGTCCCGGGCCTCATTCTGTGCGGCCTCTGCGCTCTGGCGAGCCTTGGTAAGTTCGGCCTCTTGAACCGACGCCTCGCGCTCCAAGGCCTCACACTTCTTCACCGCGTCCTGGAGCTCCTGCTGGACCTCGCCGACCCGGGCCTTGAGCTTCTTACGGGAGGCTTGCTGCTGGACAGCCTTCCCCTCAGCTTCGGTCAGGGCATTTTTCAGGGCCTCGACCTCGGTCGCCGCCCCTACACACATTATGACACTCCGGTCAATACTTACCGCTTACTCTTTCCGAATACACGGCAAGTCATTACTCACCTTGCTTCTTGTGGAGCTGAATCTTCACCTCGCCGAGCTCGTTCTCGGTCCGCTCTGACCTCTGCTTCAGTTCAGAGACTTCGGCAGCATGCGGGTCGCGGCCAACAGTGATGCATGTTTAATCACAAAATTAGTCTCCTACAAAGGGTTGATCCTCTGTCCGGTCTTTCTTTCCGAACACCGGACAGTGTCTCAGGGGCTACTGTCAGCACGGGGTGTTCTCTTTCTACGTAACTTACCTCGAAACTTGTCAACAGGTTGTTGCAGGCCTCGTTTAATCCGCTCTTGACGGGCTGAACCTTCTCGATCACCGTACCCATAAGGATACGGTGCTCATCCATAATGGAGGCGCCTCGTAGTGCCTCCATCAGGTTGTCCGGTGCCCCTGGTTGGACAGGGGCCATCGGTGGAATTAGCGCACCCCCCTCCTTCGAAGGAAGGCGCGCGCCTGATTCCGGT
The DNA here is from genome assembly GCF_002575655.3 of Aegilops tauschii subsp. strangulata. Taxonomy (NCBI): domain Eukaryota; kingdom Viridiplantae; phylum Streptophyta; class Magnoliopsida; order Poales; family Poaceae; genus Aegilops; species Aegilops tauschii. The sequence continues at coordinate 346,669,842 of NC_053038.3, read as the reverse complement.
GCAGTATCGGTCCCCGGAATCATATTCGGCTGAGGGCCGAACTGAATACGTCCCTCTTCGCCAGTCTCCATGGGGATCTGCTCCCCCATGTGTCCGGCAGCGGATGTCTTGCCTTGCGGTACCTCCTGGACAGCGTCCTGGGCCCCTCCCCGGCTCGGAGCGGTCCTCCGGGACAACACTTTGGTGTCGTCCTTGGCCTCAGGGGAATAAGCGGGCGGCGGCCACATACTGGCCATTTCCGCCGGATCCAACGAACCTCCAGATGAGGATTGCTGGATGCTGCCACGGGCCGGACTACAATGGCACAATTAACCACGTCAAAACAAAAAGGAGAGGCCGGGTACACTTGTATACGAGAGTCATAGTACTTACGATGCGGCCCGAGGCTTAGTGCGGAGGTGTCACTCCGGACTGCTGTCAACGTCCCACGCAGTGTTGACCGCAGGGGCGCCCTTCCCCTTCTTGGGCGTTCCCGCCTCCAGATTCGTGGAGGCCCCCCTCTTCTTCTCCTTAGGGGGAGGGTCCTTCTCCTCCTCCTCCTCCTCCTCTTCCTCGTCGTCGTCCTCAGGAACGGAGGAATGGGCTTCCTCGTCTTCGGACATCACGTCCGAAGTGCCCCTGCGACGGGGGCCACTTTTGGCCCCCTTGGCCTTCTTCTCCGACGCCTTATATGGCGCCGGCACCAGCATCTTCGCCAGACGCGGGATGACCGCTTCTTCAGGCAGCGGAGCCGGACACTGGATCCGCTTCGCCCTCTCCATCCAATCCTGAAAAAGCAATGACAAAAACTCAGACATCATCCTCGAAACAATTAAGTAGGGGATACGTAAAAAATAACACACCTCACTGGCGAGGTGTTTAAAATCGTGCCCACGGTCTGAATCTGTGGCCGGCGGTTTCTCGTTGCCCTTAAAGAGCAACTTCCAGACACCTTCGTGAGTGGTTTCGAAGAGCCTCTCCAGGGTTTGGTGCTTCTTCGGATTGAACTCCCACAGAGGGCGACTTCTGCGCTGGCACGGGAGGATCCGGCGAACTAGCATCACCTGGATTACATCGACAAGTGATACGTCTCCAACGTATCTATAATTTTTATTGTTCCATGCTATTATATTATCTGTTTTGGATGTTTATGGGCTTTATTTTACACTTTTATATTGTTTTTGGGACTAACCTATTAACCTAGAGCCCAGTGCCAGTTCCTGTTTTTTTCCTTGTTTCAGTGTTTCGAAGAAAAGGAATATCAAACGGAGTCCAAACGGAATGAAACCTTTGGGAGAGTTATTTTTGGAACGAAAGCAATCTAGAAGACTTGGAGTGTACGTCAGGGAAGCAACGAGGTGGCCACGAGGCAGGGAGGCGCGCCCTACCCCCTGGGCGCGCCGCCCACCCTAGTGGGCCCCTCGTGGCTCCCCTGACTGACTTCTTTCACCTATATATATCCATATACCCTAAAAACACCGGAGAACAGAATAGATCGGGAGTTTCGCCGCCGCAAACCTCTGTAGCCACCAAAAACCAATCGGGACCCTGTTCCGGCACCCTGTCGGAGGGGGGATCCCTCACTAGTGGCCATCTTCATCATCCCGGCGCTCTCCATGACGAGGAGGGAGTAGTTCACCCTTGGGGCTGAGGGTATGTACCAGTAGCTATGTGTTTGATCTCTCTCTCTCGTGTTCTTGAGGTGGTACGATCTTGATGTATCGCGAGCTTTGCTATTATATTTGGATCCTATGATGTTTCTCCCCCTCTACTCTCTTGTAATGGATTGAGTTTTCCTTTTGAAGTTATCTTATCAGATTGAGTCTTTAAGGATTTGAGAACACTTGATGCATGTCTTGCATGTGCTTATCTGTGGTGACAATGGGATATCACGTGATCCACTTGATGTATGTTTTGGTGATCAACTTGCGGGTTCCGCTCATGAACTTATGCATAAGGGTTGGCACACATTTTCGTCTTGACTCTCCGGTAGAAACTTTGGGGCACTCTTTGAAGTTCTTTGTGTTGGTTGAATAGATGAATCTGAGATTGTGTGATGCATATTGTATAATCATACCCACAGATACTTGAGGTGACATTGGAGTATCTAGGTGACATTAGGGTTTTGGTTGATTTGTATCTTAAGGTGTTATTCTAGTATGAACTCTATGATAGATCGAACGGAAAGAATAGCTTCATGTTATTTTACTACGGACTCTTGAATAGATCGATCAGAAAGGATAACTTTGAGGTGGTTTTGTACCCTACAATAATCTCTTCGTTTGTTCTCCGCTATTAGTGACTTTGGAGTGACTCTTTGTTGCATATTGAGGGATAGTTATATGATCCAATTATGTTATTATTGTTGAGAGAACTTGCACTAGTGAAAGTATGAATCCTAGGCCTTGTTTCCTAGCATTGCAATACCGTTTGTGCGCACTTTTATCATTAGTTACCTTGTTGTTTTTATATTTTCAGATTAAAAAACTTATATCTATCATCCATATTGCACTTGTATCACCATCTCTTCGCCGAACTAGTGCACCTATACAATTTACCATTGTATTGGGTGTGTTGGGGACACAAGAGACTCTTTGTTATTTGGTTGCAAGGTTGTTTGAGAGAGACCATCTTCATACTACACCTCCCACGGATTGATAAACCTTAGGTCACCCACTTGAGAGAAATTTGCTACTGTCCTACAAACCTCTGCACTTGGAGGGCCAACAACGACTACAAGAAGAAGGTTGTGTTGTAGACATCAACAAGCTTTACGTTCTTGGCTATCATACTTTGAACACGCGTCTGCAGCGCTATCAGCTCATCGGGCGAACACCAGTTCGGACTCTTCTAGACCCAGGAGGTGAGTCGCATAGGAGCACCGGAGCGGAATTCGGCAGCTGCGGCCCAGGTGATGCCGCAGGGTTCTGTGATGTAGAACCATTGTTTCTGCCACTCCTTTACTGTCTCCACAAAAGTGCCTTTCGGCCAGGAGACGTTGGACAGCTTACTCACCATGGCTCCCCCACACTCCGCGTGCTGGCCATCCACCACCTTCGGCTTCACGTTGAAGGCTTTGAGCCATAGCCCGAAGTGGGGTTGGATGTGGAGGAAGGCCTCACACACGATGATAAACGCTGAGATGTTGAGGAAGGAGTTCGGGGACAGATCGTGGAAATCTATCCTGTAATAATACATCAGCCGGTGAATGAAAGGGTGGAGTGGGAACCCTAGTCTGCGAAAGAAGAGGGATGAATACCACCCTCTCGTTGGGCTTCGGCGTGGGGACGACTTGTCCCTCAGCCGGCAGACGATGGGCGATTTCCTTCCCCAAGTATCCGGCCGCCCGAAGCTCAGTAATGTCCTCCTCCTTGACGGAGGAGACCATCCACTTGCCCTGACCTCCAGATCTGGACATGGTTGAGTGCTAGCTCGAGTGGAAAGGAGATAAGAACTTGGGCGCTGGAGCTCAAGATTGGGAGGGCGGAGATAGAGAGCAGGCGTGGGAGAGGAAGAAGGAATCCTTATCCCCTTATAAAGGCAGTAAATATTGAACGCCTCCCCACTCGCCTTAGAATTCGCCTATTCCCAAGGGCTATATAAACGGCACGGTTGGGTTACCCATGCCCGCATTGATGAAAATCCCACGATAAGGGGACACGATCTCTGCTTTGGCAAGACGTGCCAATGGCAACCGCGTCTCGGGACGTGGAGCGGCGGACACAGAAACGGTTCGGAATTATGACCGGTCGGACGTGATGTCATGCTACAAAAATTTGTCTGCGGATTGGATTCGTGTAAAACTATATTTTCTCTGTGGTTGTGTATGGTGTGTGTGACAGGTCCGGATACTATCATTGCGTCCGAATACTATCTTGGAGTTCGGAAAGAAGGGAACCCGCCTTGCAATGCCGAAGACAATCTGCGCGCCGGACTCCTCGTCATTGAAGCCAGGTTCAGGGGCTACTGAGGGAGTTCTGGACTAAGGGGTCCTCAGGCGTCTGGCTTATTATCGATGGGCCAGACTGGTGGGCTGTGAAGACGCGAAGGCCGAAGACTGTACCCGTGTCCGGATTGGACTCTCCTTGGCGTGGAAGGCAAGCTTGGCGACCAACTATGAAGATTCCTTCTTATGTAACCGACTCTATGTAACCCTAGATCCCCCCGGTATCTATATAAATCGGAGGGGTTAGTCCAGAAAGGATATACTCATTACCATAGTCATACAGGCTAGACTTCTAGGGTTTAGCCATTACGGTCTCGTGGTAGATCAACTCTTGTAATACTCATATTCATCAAGATCAATCAAGCAGGAAGTAGGGTATTACCTCCATAGAGAGGGCCCGAACCTGGGTAAACATCGTGTCCCCTGTCTCCTGCAACCATCGACCTTAGACGCACAGTTCGGGACCCCCTACCCGAGATCCGTCGGTTTTGACACCGACACCTGGCTCGGATGCCACTGTTGGGAAACATAGCATGCAATTTCAAAAAAATTCCTACGCTCACGCAAGATCTATCTAGGAGATGCATAGCAACGAGAGGGGGAGAGTGTGTCTACGTACCCTCGTAGCCGAAGGCGAAAGCGTTTGACAACGCGGTTGATGTAGTCGAACTTCTTCTCGTTCCGACTGATCAAGCACCGAACGTATGACACCTCTGAGTTCTGCACACATTCAGTTCGATGACGTCCCTCGAACTCTTGATCCAGCAAAGTGTCGAGGGAGAGTTTTGTCAGCACGACGGCGTGGTGACGGTGATGGTGAAGTGATCCGCGCAGGGCTTCGCCTAAGCACTACGTGAATATGACCGAAGGCGTAAATTGTGGAGGGGGGCACCGCACACGGCTAACAACTGTTGATGTGTGTTCTAGCGGTGCCCCCCTCATATATATAGGTGATGCGTCTCCAACGTATCTACTTTTCCAAACACTTTTGCCCTTGTTTTGGACTCTAACTTGCATGATTTGAATGGAACTAACCCGGACTGACGCTGTTTTCAGCAGAACTGCCATGGTGTTATTTTTGTGCAGAAATAAAAGTTCTCGGAATGACCCAAAAATCCATGGAGACACGTTTTGGAATTAATGAAAAATATTGGCGAAAGAATCAGCATCAGGGGGCCCACACCCTGTCCACGAGGGTGCAGGGTGTGCCCCCTGCCTCGTGGGCCCCCCGAGACTCCACCGACCTCAACCCCAACTCCATATATTCATGTTCGGGGAGAAAAAAATCAGAGAGAAGGATTCATCACGATTTACGATACCGAGCCGCCGCCAAGCCCTAATCTTCCTCAGGAGGGTTGATCTGGAGTCCGTTCGGGGCTCCAGAGAGGGGAATCCGTCGCCATCATCATCATCAACCATCCTCCATCACCAATTTCATGATGCTCACCGCCGTGCATGAGTAATCCCATCGTAGGCTTGCTGGACGGTGATGGGTTGGATGAGATTTACCATGTAATCGAGTTAGTTTTGTTAGGGTTTGATCCCTAGTATCCATTATGTTCTAAGATTGATGTTGATATGACTTTTCTATGCTTAATGCTTGTCACTAGGGCCCGAGTGCCATGATTTCAGATCTGAACCTATTATGCTTTCATGAATATATGTGAGTTCGTGATCCTATTCTACAAGTCAATAGTCACCTACTATGTGCTATGATCCGGCAACCCCGAAGTGACCATAATCGGGACCACTCCCGGTGATGACCGTAGTTTGAGGAGTTCATGTATTCACTAAGTGTTAATGCTTTGGTCTGGTACTCTATTAAAAGGTGGCCTTAATATCCCTTAGTTTCCAATAGGACCCCACTGCCACGGGAGGGTAGGACAAAAGATGTCATGCAAGTTCTTTTCCATAAGCACGTATGACTATATTCGGAATACATGCCTACATTACATTGATGAACTGGAGCTAGTTCTGTGTCACCCTATGTTATAACTCTTGCATGAGGAATCGCATCCGACATAATTATCCATCATTGATCCATTGCCTACGAGCTTTTCACATATTGATCTTTTCTTAGTTACTTTTCCGTTGCCACTGTTACGATTTCTACAAAAACTGCTACTGTTACTTTTGCCGCCGTTACTGTTACTTCCATACTACTTTGCTACTAAATACTTTGTTGCGGATATTAAGTCTTTCATGGTTGAATTGACAACTCAACTGCTAATACCTGAGAATATTCTTTGGCACCCCTTGTGTCGAATCAATAAATTTGGGTTGAATACTCTACCCTCGAAAACTGTTGCGATCCCTTATACTTGTGGGATATCAAGACTATTTTCTAGCGCCGTTGCCGGGGAGCATATCTCTATTCTTTGAGTCACTTGGGATTTATATCTGTTGATCACTATGAGGAACTTGAAAGATGAAAGAACCAAGATTTATCCCTCAACTACGAGGGGAGGTAAGGAACTACCATCTAGCTCTGCACTTGATTCACATTCTGTTTTGAGTAAACTTGTGACACCTACACCTGTTATTGATTCTGATATGTCGCATGTTATTGATGATTCCACTTGTGCTATGCATGACGCTTATGATGAAACTCTTCTATCCTTGATAATACTGTGGCATTAGGTGAATTTCTTGATGAACAACTTTCTAGGGTTAGAGGGAATGAAATTATTGAAACAGATAATATTGATGAAAGTGATGATGAAGATTCTCCTCCTAGATATGAATTGCCTGATGTGCCTGAGGGTTATGTTATGGATGAAGAAACTGCTAGAGACCTTTTTGCTTGCAAAGATAGATATGATCTTAAGAAACTGTTAGCTAAGCTGGAAGAAAAGTCTTTGAATGCTAGAATGAAATATGACCCTGCTTTTGCTACTCCACCTATCTGTATTTCTGATAAGGATTATGATTTCTCTATCAATCCTGAGTTAATTACTTTGGTTGAATCTGATCCTTTTTATGTCTATGAATCTGAAACTGTTGTGGCACATCTTACTAAATTGAATGATATAGCCACCCTATTCACTCATGAGGAAAAAATTCGTTACTACTATATCCTTAAGTTATTTCCGTTCTCATTAAAGGGTGATGCTAAAACATGGTTTAATTCTCTTGCTCCTGGTTGTGTGCGTAGTCCCTAGGATATGATTTATTACTTCTCTGCTAAATATTTCCCCGCTCATAAGAAACAAGCTGCCTTAAGGGAAATATATAATTTTGTGCAAATTGAAGAAGAGAGTCTCCCACAAGCTTGGGGGAGGCTTCTCCGATTACTTAATGCTTTGCTTGATCATCCTCTCAAGAAAAATGAAATACTTGATATCTTTTATAATGGACTAACCGGTGCCTCCAGAGACCACCTGGATAGTTGTGTTGGTTGTGTTTTCAGGGAAAGAACTGTTGAGCAAGCTGAATTGCTATTGAATAATGTATTGAGTAATGATAATGATTGGACACTTCCTGAACCAACTCCTAAGCCAACTCCGAAGAAAAGGGGTATTCTATTTCTCAGTCCTGAAGATATGCAAGAGGCAAAGAAATCTATGAAAGAAAAGGGTATTAAAGCTGAAGATGTTAAGAATTTACCACCTATTGAAGAAATACATGGTCTTGATAACCCGACAAAGGTAGTAAAGGTAAATTCGCTCTATAGATCTGATGAAGGTGATATTCCTCGTTATAAGTCTGCTAGCCAATGCCTGGATGAGTTTGATAATTTTATTGTTAAACAAGAAAACTTCAATGCTTATGTTGGTAGATGATACGTCTCCAACGTATCTATAATTTTTGATTGTTCCATGCTATTATATTATCTGTTTTGGATGTTTAATGGGCTTTAATATACCTTTTTATATTAATTTTGGGACTAACCTATTAACCGAAGGCCCAGTGCAAATTGCTGTTTTTTTGCCTATTTCAGTGTTTCGCAGAAAAGGATTATCAAACGGAATCCAAACGGAACGAAACCTTCGCGAGGATCTTTTTTGGAACATATGCAATCGAGGAGACTTGGAGTGGAAGTCAAGGAAGCAACAAGGCGGCCACGAGGCAGGAGGGCGCGCCCAGGGGGTAGGCGCGCCCCCCACCCTTGTGAGCCCCTCATAGCTCCACCGACCTACTTCTTTCGCCTATATATACTCTTATACCCTGAAACCATCCAGGGGAGCCACAAAACCACTTTTCCACCGTCGCAACCTTCTGTACCCGTGAGATCCCATCTTGGGGCCTTTTCCGGCGATCTGCCGGAGCGGGATTCAATCACGGAGGGCTTCTACATCAACACCATAGCCTCTCCGATGATATGTGAGTAGTTTACCACAGACCTTCGGGTCCATAGTTATTAGCTATATGGCTTCTTCTCTCTCTTTGGATCTCAATACAAAGTTCTCCTCGATCTTCTTGGAGATCTATTCGATGTAATTCTTTTTGCGGTGTGTTTGTCCAGATCCGATGAATTGTGGGTTTATGATCAAGATTATCTATGAAAAATATTTGGTTCTTCTCTGAATTCTTATATGCATGATTTAATAATTTTGCAAGTCTCTTCGAATTATCGGTTTAGTTTGGCCTACTAGATTGATCTTTCTTGCAATGGGAGAAGTGCTTAGCTTTGGGTTCAATCTTGCGGTGCTCGATCCTAGTGACAGAAAGGGAACCAACACGTATTGTATTGTTGCCATCGAGGATAAAAAGATGGGGTTTATATCATATTGCTTGAGTTTATCCCTCTACATCATGTCATCTTGCCTAATGCGTTACTCTGTTCTTATGAACTTAATACTCTAGATGCATGCTGGATAGCGGTCGATGTGTGGAGTAATAGTAGTAGATGCAGAATCGTTTCGATCTACTTGTCACGGACGTGATGCCTATGTTCATGATCATGCCTAGATATTCTCATAACTATGCACTTTTCTATCAATTGCTCGGCAGTAATTTGTTCACCCACCGTAATATATGCTATCATGAGAGAAGCCACTAGTGAAACCTATGGCCCCCGGGTCTACTTTACATCATATAAGTTTCCAATCTACAATTCTAGTTTACTATTTATTTTGCAATCTTTACTTTTCCAATCTATACAACAAAAATACCAAAAATATTTATCTTATTATCTTTATCAGATCTCACTTTTGCAAGTGGCCGTGAAGGGATTGACAACCCCTTTATCGCGTTGGTTGCAAGGTTCTTAATTGTTTGTGCAGGTACTAGGCGATTTGCGTGTAGTCTCCTACTGTATTGATACCTTGGTTCTCAAAAACTGAGGGAAATACTTACGCTACTTTGCTGCATCACCCTTTCCTCTTCAAGGGAAAACCAACGCATGCTCAAGAGGTAGCAAGAAGGATTTCTGGCGCCGTTGTCGGGGAGATCTACGCCAAGTCAAGACATACCAAGTACCCATCACAAACACTTCTCCCTCGCATTACATTATTTGCCATTTGCCTCTTGTTTTCCTCTCCCCCACTTCACCTTTTCCGTTTTATTCGCCCTTTTTTCGTCCGTCTCTTTTCGCTTGCTTCTTGTGTGTCCGTGTGTAAGATCGTTTGTTTTGCCGTTATGGCCAGTCCTTCTATCATTGTTAGTACTCCCGATCATGAAGTTCTTAATTTTAAACAAAGGGAGGGAGAAAATCTAAAAGATGCTTGGCATAGAATTTGCAATGCTCAGAATAGATCCACTAGGAAGCAATCTACTTCTGTTCTTCTTCGCAATTTTTATGTAGGCATTACTCCTTGGAACAGATATATTCTTGATACCATTACCGGAGGGAACTTCTTGGGTAGCCATACTTTTGATTCTTATAATGCTATGATAGATTTGTTTGGCCCACCACCTCTTTTGGTTAATGGAACTATTTTAACTTTGGAACATGTGATGCAAAGGCTTGAAATTATCGAAAATAAAGTTGCCACTGTAGAGTTGATCGAGAATTTGGATAAAAAGATCCACAACCAAATTACCCAATATGGATCTAAGGTAGGAGTTACTCTGAATTTTTTTTGAGAAAAAGAACCCATAGTTAATGAAAAGCTAGATCAAGATTCCACTAGAATTGATAAACTTGAGGATATTATTACCAATTTAGGGTCTGCCTTTTCTGCTGTGAGAAACACTTCAAATCCTCCTACTACCAAAGTTTTCAAATTTATGTATGTTCCTAAAAATAAGGGTGAATCTTCTAGTAAGGAAAATGCGGATCTCAAATCAATAAGTGTACACCCCAACTTTTTCGCCATCATTAAGGAACCTTTTGCTACAAATGAATTTCTTGATTTCTTGCCTAGGAGTTTGATCATTAATAAAAGGAAGGAAACTCCTAAGGGTTATAAGTGTTCAACTGAAGAATTGCCAACCAAGGATGACAATACCTAGATCTACTAGTAAAACGCTCGTGCGTTACTACAGGCTATAAATGGATATAAATGAATTGAACAAATGATTAAGGTTGTTTTCAAGGGTGAAGCTCATTTCTCCCTCGTACGTTTGTGTCTAGATATGAAATCCAATCGGCTCCCCAAAATTCAATTGTTTCGACGGTACGAGCTCCCCCAAATCTAACCCATATGTGGGGAGAAATATGATTGTCCAGACTATCCGTCAATATTATCTATGACGCGCGGTCCGAACACAAAAAGCCAACCTCATGACGCACCCTTCCATTTTCCTGCCGGACCGTCCCCTTCCAGCTTGGTTTCTCAACATAGTGGGCCATTTCTCACTGGAGCCCTCTCCTTTAAAATTCAATGACGCCCACCTCAGCTTCGCCATGGCACACTCTCTCTTTCACACCGTACTTCCCCATGAATCGCCAAGCAGGAGTCCTCCGCCAACAGCCTTAATCCCCTCTCCACGTGTTCATATCGATCCACCACCTATATCAAGGGAGGGTGGGTGAGCCTGCGCCACCCATGACACTCCCAAGCTAAGAAGGCAGATCCAATGTCTTCTTAGCCATTGACACATTGTAACATACAATTGAATGTCGCGTATTACCAAAAAACAAAAATATGATGTCCATTGTTGTGCATGCAACTCATATATCACCTCGTCGGTTATTAACTCTTGAAGTAACAAACCAATGCATTTACTCTTCTATCCCAACCAATAAATTGCACGACTTGATGAAAAAATATGAACCGCTTGCTCATGCAATTTGCTGCAAAACCATCTCTAATGCAATTTACCAATTTTTTAAAGTAAGAAAATTATTCCACAAAGACGACCATAACGTAACAGACCAATCCCAGCCCCCAGTCTGTTCACTCTCAACCCTCACTCTTATAAAAAAAATCAGCTAACTCATGTTCAAAATGAGCCAGTGGTCAACGCCATCGTGATAGGCCAGTAGCAAGGGACAAGTGCGACAACCACCTTCAGTTGTTATTCATTGCAAGCCTATATAAAATTTTCTAGATAAAAGGATAATGCTACCTAAACATGCATTCAATAAAAAATGAATTACATATCACAATGTAAAATATTTGACGACTAAAAGCAAATAAATACTATTCTTCGTTGTATTCTTTTCTATTTTAGCAAGCAACAAAGTGAGTACATGAGTCATCTCCATCAAATGCTTCAATAAAGTAGGCAGTAGCAACAAAAATAAAGCAAACTTCTTAGTGGGCTGTCAATTCATCCAAATATGTTTACATGGACCATCGTAATGCAAGACAGATAAACTCAACATAAAAACAACAATGCTCGAACATATTATGTGACCAAATGTATGACCCAGGATTAGTGTTGCTCGAAGACCACTTTCCTTCTCATCCTGATCAAGAACTTCAGCTTTGTTTTCACATGATCTCTTTATATAGTACGTCAAGGCGCTTGGTTCTCTACAAACATACAATTTGAATTAGATATCACCATACATGTAAAAAGGTAATGGGAGATAACTATTCCATTATTTAAAACAAATAAAGGTCAACAACTATGCTGCTAGAACAGTACTACTAATCCTTACATCTAAGGGGAAAAGGCACATCAGAAAAAATATAGTTTATCTATGGTATTCAGAGCTAAAATTAGTAAATCATCTTGGAACATCAGAAAAAAAATATAGTTTATCTACTCCAGGAATCATCTTGAACCAAATCAACAGATGGATGTAGGATATGCCACAGTTAGGAGCAATAAACAACTGTCGAAGCAACATGACATCAAGCAGGATAAGCCGTAGTTGCAAGATAGTATAACAGCAGATGGAGAAAGTACATGAAAGAAGAGATCATGCATGGAGACTTGGTAGAGAGGTCGTCAAACTGGAACCCACCTTTGGCATCAGTGGCCATGCATAGCAAGATGTTGCGTGCGGTGCAATTTGTGCCTTGCAAGTAAGATGGCGACGCCCTTGACATCAGTGGCCACATTGCCCAACCTCAGAGGTGGCCGGAAGGGGCTGTTGCAGCAACACACACCAACAGCAAGCCGAGGCAACCTGGGAGGCGGAGACTGCGACAATGACTTGCTAACCACAGGGCAGCCTACTAAGCATAAATCCCCTTCTCGTCATAAGTTGTAGCCGTGACTGAAGACGACCTCGCAACGTGCCCCTCGCTCCTATGCCTCAAATCGCGTACCAGCGAGAGAGCGTACCGGTGCAGACAAGCCCTTGCGAAAATACTTTTTAGTTAGAAGGCTGGATGCTGATGAACATTGATTTTAGAACTATAAACATATCCAGTTAAGACACTACTACAGCAAGATGTCAGATAATCTTGGCATCAATGCCAATGTTCGTCCACCTAGCTCCATTATCTTACTGTCAGAGCATGGGACTAATTCATTTATGACCAAGCAAAAATATCTACCGTACAAGAGCCTTGCGAGAAATATAGAAAAAAGATTGAGATTCCTGCAATTTGATGCTCACTTTGGCAACACACTTAAAAGCGGATCATTAACATAAAGGTGAAGCAGAATTATGAATTACTAACCATTACTTGATGACCTGTCTACACAATTGAGAGATTATGTACGTAGTATTATGCTTATTCATATGAGAATACCACAAAGATGGACGTGTACTTTCCTGCTCCTAGACCATGAACCTAAAGGTTATGATTTGCTTCTCTTCCTACCTTGTCCCGTCGGGAACCCAACATTACTTATAATCCTTTTTCAGGCCGTTAAAATAAAGAATCAAAAGAAAGTCTGAAAGACTTCACACAAATAAAATGGCATATGTAATGAAACACATCCGGTGAAAAAATTGTTCTCGTTGGAAGCACATCAATATAAAATGAAAAGTATCAATCAACTTATAAGTTGTAAGTGGATTAAGGTGCAGAACTTAATCGGTTGTCATCCTTTGTCGTCTACTTTGATGCCCAATCTGTATGACAAAAAAACCTAAATCAATTGTTCAGTCCATATATATAAAAAGAACCCCTGAGGTGTATCATATTTGTCAATCGTAGTTGCACAATGCGGCAGAACACTTGTACGAAGCAAAAAAATGCAGAGTAGAATTATCAGAAGTCTCCCTAATGACAGTATTTATTGTTGCCATTGCACACACACAGTGGATCTTGTTATTCCACCTGCAGTTAGACAAACAAATACTTGCTTGCGAAGATTGCGGAAAAACTTGTTATGTGAGCACGTTCTATTGTAGCATGGATTAATAATCGGACATCACTAAAAAATACATATGCATGTGATATTGGCACAGTTTATCAGAAAATTTTAATGTGCAAATTAGCAAACACCTTCTGTGTATAGTAGCATCAAGAGGTGAAAAACAAGTGAACTGTAGCATCATGGAACCACTGAATCAAAGAGGATACTTATAATGCAAACATTTTGGAGATGAGAACTCAATTAACCTTCTATCTGGCACCAGCTTCGCATGATCAACTTCATGGAGAAAAATAACTTCTATGTAGAATTGTGCTACCCTCTCAAGCTCTCACGCTCTTGTAGATGCATGTAACCCAAAATTCAGACGACGATAGTGGAGGCCTGATTACATACTGTGGCAGCTGGTGCGGACAGGAACCAAGGTAGCAGCTCACGTCCTCCCTCCTCCATTTTTGAAGCATGTCTTATCAGTACTGCAAGCATGGCCACGCCAAGAAATTGAGAGAATGGGAGCTCACTCCCTCAAGTCGCAACTTCCCTCCAAGACATGTAGCTTTCATAAATAATAATAGACATGAACAACGATGCTTAGAGGCCATCAAAATTATTAGGAAATAACAACTTGTACTATACATACGTGTAATTAAATACTCCTCCAAGTAAATCAGATAGACTAAGAAAGTAATGCTCACATAAAGTAGAATTCTGAAGCGAACCGTGGTCAAGTAAAATATGTCAGACAGACCTCAGATTTTATGCAAACCAATTACGAAGTTCAGTAACAAAAAAGTTCCCATTAGAGACCAGGACGTTTAATTCATGGTTGAAGTCCAGATTAATTTGCTGGGAAGGACCGGGAGGATGGGAGGCTGACCTTGCAGGTGGGCATCGAGTATGACATCGTGGACATGGAGGTTGAAGGCGTGGAAACACTCTTCCTGCCCAGCGGCGGGGACGTCGTCGCCAAAGCGGCGACGGACGGAGTCCAGGAGGCGCCACGCCTCGATCACGCTCGTCATTATACGCATTATGATACTCCCCATTATGACCAGTCTTATTAGGAAAAAGAAGAACTCAGCAGCAGATTTTGGTGGGTTACAGATTGTAACGGTGCAGAATAATCAAATGTGGATAAGAATTGCTACAGTTGCATAGCAAATTGATCTCAATTTATATGTGTACTTTTGTATGTAGGCACACAATTGTACCACGGTTGGGCAGACTTTAGACATCAGTGAATCAAATATGTTCACTTGCAAAAAGAAATGCAAACATATGAACAAGATCCAAGCATGTATTTGGGCATGTACAAGCAGAGTTGCTGTACAGGCTCCCATAAAATCTTGGAGCCCCCTTTTTTCTTGAATAGTAGCAATTAGTATGTCTAGTTGAAGAATTAATGAGCAATAAAAAATACGAAGTAATGAAGCTTAGACATTAAGAAATAAAATTACTTGTTGAGAAATATCTCATGTTAGGTATAGTATCTCCACCTCACGTGTCTCTTTTATAACTTACTTAAAACTCCCAATCCAACACCTCAACGAACAAATTAATTGCATAAACTTAACTCTTGGTGTTCTCTCTGTCCTGAATATGGTAAAGAAGACATAAATTGCTCTAATTTACCGAAAAAGGCTTTCGCCACACTTTATATATAAAGCACCGATCATCAAGCACCCAGTACAAACACACGCCACTGCAACACCATGATGCTGGGAGGATGGAACATTCCATCTCCGTGTGCCACTTCTGCATGCTTAGAAGGATGGGAGGATGGAACATTCTGTCTCCTTGTGCCACTTCTACATGCTAGAAGGATGGCACATTTTAACGGTTTCAAGACTTGCTTCTTGGCAGGTTATAATTTGTTGAGGAAAAATATGCTACCGTGATGACTAAAAAATGTTCAATCGTTTTTTCGTTCAGGTTCTAAGTTTTAGTGTCAATGGGCCCCCCGATTTCTCAGTTACAGCCCTGATAATATTGTGCCACACACTGGTGACCATTAACAAAATAAGCTACACAAAAACTCGGAGAGATATCAGTGTTCCTCCCAACACACATACCTTCATCATTGCTCAGCTTGACATCAGCAACCTTTAGCTCATCCTCATGCAACTCAGAAGTTGCAGCACCGCCAGCAGCTGTTCGCTTTCTAAGACGTCCCAGGTTCTTTGTGGAAACTATCAAGCAGTAATCGGGTGTAAACACAAACAGTGAGTTAGTTAATGTATCGAACATGAACAGGGTTTCGCGCCTGAGGCGACGATGGTAAGAACTGAGAAATGTGAACTTCTAATCAGACCTTCCTTGGTGGAATCACATGGGAGCGCGTTGAAATCATCTGCCGCGCATTCCTCCGCAATTTCTCCTTTCGGTGGGTTGCTGCGGTGCTGACTTCACATCATCTGTAAAATAAAATTGCAAAAAAAAGTGATAATCCGAACGAAATTTCGCATCTGACACAGTGATCAACACTGCAACTGACCGAAGAAGTGTTAGCCCACAATAAAGCGAAGAAAAATCCAGCTCATAAGGTTGGGGGGCAATTTGTTTCGGATCAGGAAAAATACCAATCGATGTGCTCTCAAAAACGAAATCGACCGGTGCACGCATATGCATGGCAAATGCCGGTCATTTGCAACCCCGACCAAACGAGTACCTCGAAAGCTCGCCTAAACTTCCAACCAACAGCCTACAGCTACGTCAGTCCGGCCAAACCTCAAGCTAAAATCGCCTGGACGCCCGATCTAAACCGAAATGCAGGAGAAATAAAAAGCAAGAGTTCACGCACAGGCGCCCCGTATCACTCACCGTCGCTGAGTACGATGACCTGGACGCCGGCGGCGCGCTCGCCCCGCGGCGGCCGAGCGGCGGCGGCGGCGCCGCCTCCCCGCCGCACTCTCCCCGTCCCGCGCCTCCCGCCTCTCATCGGCGCCGATCGGCCGGGGTTCGCGGCCGCGCTGGCGTGTGGGGCTAGGGTTTCCTCCCGGGTTTGAAACGACGGCGGCTAGGAGGACTACTCGGATGTGTGTTGCGAATGGGGTGTGGGCGTGGGTGCGAGAGTCCTAGATTACGGGGTGCTCGGACAGCCGGACTATATCCTTTGACCGGACTGTTGGACTATGAAAATACAAGATTGAAGACTTCGTTCTGTGTCCGGGTGGGACTCTCCTTGGCGTGGAAAGCAAGCTTGGCAATTCGGATATGTAGATCTCCTCCTTTGTAACCGACTCTGTGTAACCCTAGCCCTCTCCGGTGTCTATATAAACCGAAGGGTTTAGTCCGTAGGACAACAACAATCATATCATAGGCTAGCTTCTAGGTTTTAGCCTCTACGATCTCGTGGTAGATCAACTTTTGTAATACTCATATCATCAAGATCAATCAAGCAGGAAGTAGGGTATTACCTCCATCGAGAGGGCCCGAACCTGGGTAAACATCGTGTCCCCCGCCTCCTGTTACCATCCGCCTTAGACGCACAGTTCGGGACCCCTACCCGAGATCCACCGGTTTTGACACCAACATTGGTGCTTTCATTGAGAGTTCCACTGTGCCGTCACCATAAGGTTTGATGGCTCATTCGATCATCGGCAACGATGCGATCCAGGGTGAGGTTTTCCTCCCCGGACAGATCTTCGTATTCGGCGGCTTCACACTGCGGGCCAACTCGCTTGGCCATCTGGAGCAGATCGAAAGCTACGCCCCTGGCCATCAGGTCGGGTTTGGAAGCTTGAACTATACTGCCGATATCCGCGGAGACTTGATTTTCGACGGATTCGAGCAGATGTCAGCTGCGCCGCACAGTCACGACAGGTATGACTTGGCTCTACCGACGGACAGTGTTCGGGAGATCCCACCTGCAGCTACTCCGGCCCTCGATCCGGAGCAGATTGCGCCGTTCGAGGACGGGTGGATGGACCCCGCCACGGAGGCCGCACACTCAGCGGCGATAGAGCCGAATACTGACTTCACCTCTTGTGAGACCCGTGTTGCCGGATACTTGGATTCGTCCCCGGCCACAGGCTCCGAACCGCCTGCGTTAGTGCCAATCGAATCTGATTGGGCACCGATCATGGAGTTTTCCTCCGCGGATATTTTTCAGCACTCGCCCTTGGGCGATGTGCTAAATTCATTAAGGTCTCTCTCCTTGTCAGGAGGCCCTTGGCCGAATTATATCCGGCTCGAACGGGAAGCGGACGACGAAGAAATTCGTTCCCCACCCACCACCCACTTAATAGCCACTGTCGATGATTTAACCGACATGCTCGATTTCGACTCCGAAGACATCGACGGTATAGACGACGATGCAGGAGAGGAACAGGAACCACCGCCCACAGGGCGCTGGACAGCCACTTCATCACACGATATATATATGGTGTATACACCCAAAGAGAACAATGACAAGGAACGGAAGGATGCAGCGAAGGATAGCTCCCTCGAGAAGCAACCAAAGCGACGGCATAGGCGCCGCTCCAAATCCCGCCTCGGCAAAAACAGCGATAACAGCGCAAGAAAAAATAATACCCCGGTCGACTCCAGAGGAAACGACGACCACACGGACCCAGGGACAGAGCAGGATGAACCAGGGGACGGCGAACACAGTACGGAGCCGCTGTCCGATCACGGCGACGCCAAGGATAAAGCTCATCAACCTCTCTCCGGAGAGGAAAACAATCCGGACGACGATGCACACATCATCCCGGAAAGGCACTTGGAACAAGAGAACCTCCATAGAAGGCTTATTGCCACCGCGAGGAGTCTGAAGAAGCAGAAGCAAAGGCATAAGGCCGCGTAGAATACGCTCAACAGTAGATGGAACAAAGTGCTCGACACTGAAGAAAAGTACGGTGGCAGTCACCACACAAAGAGCTATCCAAAGCGCAAGCTGTTGCCTGAATTCGATGATGAGGCCTTAGAGCCTACACGGCCGAAAAATAAAACGGCCGACCGGTCGGACCGACCACCTCGTGGTCGCGATAGGGCGGCTAACGAGGCCGCACATAAGTCAGCACACGATTCATGCGAGGACTTGCATCAAAAAGCCGGCGTGACCAGATCCATCTACGGATCTAGGAAGCGCGCTCCAGCGCAGAATCAAAACCAAACACTACAACCCTCAGAACGCCATGACACATCCAAATACAGGGGTGCCGCGCACCCCCTATGTTTCACCGATGAGGTGCTGGATCACAAATTTCCAGAGGGATTCAAACCCGTGAACATAGAGGTGTACGACGGAACGACAGACCCTGGGGTCTGGATTGAGGACTTCATCCTCCATATCCATATGGCTCGCGGAGACGGTCTCCACGCCATCAAGTACTTGCCCCTCAAGCTGAAAGGACCAGCTCGGCATTGGCTGAAGAGCCTCCCCGAAAACTCAATTGGAAGTTGGGAAGAGCTTGAGGATGCTTTTAGGGCTAATTTTCAAGGGACTTATGTCCGACCTCCGGATGCAGACGATTTAAGTCATATAATTCAACAGCCCGGAGAGTCAGCCCGAAAGCTTTTGGAATAGATTCCTCACTAAGAAGAATCAAATCGTCGATTGCCCGGATGCCGAAGCTTTAGCAGCTTTCAAGCACAGTGTCCGGGACGAATGGCTCGCCCGACACCTCGGCCAAGAAAACCGAGGACAATGGCAGCCCTAACAAGCCTTATGACCCACTTTTGCGCGATGGAAGATAGCTGGCTGGCCCGTAGTAGCACCAGCGACCCAGGCACATCTGAAGTCAGGGATGGCAATGGAAAACCACGACGCAGTAAAAGCAAGCGTCGAAATAACGAAGACAACCCAGACAACACGGCGGTAAACGCCGGCTTTAGGGGCTCTCGACCCGGTCAACGGAAAAAGCCTTTCAAAGGCAGCAGAGATGGACCGTCCAGCCTAAACTAGATTCTAAACAAATTATGTCAGATTCATGGCACCTCTGATAAACCTACAAATCACACCACAGAGAATGCCGGGTCTTCAAGCAGGCCGGCAAGCTAAACGCCGAACACAAGGGGAGGGAGACAGCAAGTGAAGACGAGGATGAGCCTCGCCAGCAAAACACTGGGGGACAGAAAAAGTTCCCACCAGAGGTCAAAACAGTGAACATGATTCACGTGACGAAGAGGAGGAGCAAACACGCACTCCGAGACATATGCGCCGTAGAGCTCGTCACCCCTAAGTTCAACCCTTGGTCGGCCTGCCCGATCACTTTTGATCGTAGGGATCACCCGACTAGTATCCGGCACGGAGGATTGGCTGCCTTGGTGCTAGACCCAATAATCAACGGATACCATCTCACCCGAGTCCTCATGGACGGCGGCAGTAGTCTTAATCTGATATATCAGGACACCGTCCGCAAAATGGGGATAGACCCAACGAGAATTAGCCAAAGCAATACTACCTTTAAAGGAGTAATACCAGGCCCAGAGGCCCGTTGTACGGGCTCTCTAGTACTAGAGGTTGTATTCGGTTCTCCCGACAACTTCTGAAGTGAAAAGTTAACCTTCGACATCGCTCCATTCTGAAGCGGCTATCAAGCAATACTCGGAAGAACAGCCTTCGCTCGTTTTAATGCAGTACCGCATTACGCTTCTCTTAAGCTTAAGATGCCCGGTCCACGTGGCATCATCATAGTTAGCGGAAACACTGAGCGTTCCTTACGCGCGGAAGAACGTGTGGAGGCTTTAGCAGCCGAACACTAAACGGCCTCTCCAACCAGAATAAATGGTCGGTCGTCAAGACCGCGGACACGGCTAGACGAGTCCGGCGCACCACTAGCTGTAACAGCTTAGATAAACCTGAGATTGGTTTGATGGATATACCCCCATAGGCGGTACCAGGGGCTTCCCGCATGTAAAAAGGACTACAGTTCGGCTTTATCTCATTTAGATTGAATTTTAATGAGAATAATCAGTTTTTCGCACGACGACTTTCATCTAAGTTTTTCTCTTTTACAGATGACAATCGTGCTACACCCTTCCAGGATACGGCACAACGGAGACACAGGCGCAGACGTGCAGCAGGGGGCCGCTCAAAGGTTTCTTTTTAGATTAAGACCCTGTGTAAACCTTTCTTATTGTCTCTTGTTGCTTGACACCCCCCGGATACCTAACACAACCGTGAGGGATGCTGGCGTTGTTGGCATTTCGCCACGTCAGACTAATGCACGTACCTGGAAATTCAGGGTTCAAGGGCGTTACTAAGCCCGGTATATGTTGTAAAGACCGAATACCTTAGGGAGTGTTCGGCGTCGTGAGTTTGGCCTTATATGCATCAGCTCCGAATCATGTCTTTGGTTAAATGTTGGGTTTGCCTGGCTCCCGTGTTTTGCTACCTTACATTCTGCTCTATCGGCTAAGGTGGCACCGGGAGAACTACTGCGATTGTGCCCTGGTTCATCTGGACGAGCACCTCAGTAGAGAAAGCCGAAAACTGACTGTCATGATAAAGTGCGAGACTGGTCAACCACTCGATGACTCATCGGAATCTTCGCGATTCCTCCGCATTAACGAAGGACCGGTTTCCCGATCATGTACGTACGCGCCCCGTACTCGGATGAGCGCGGAAGTACCAGGGGCTATATAGTAGCCCCACTGTCAAACTCCTATGGTTAAGTGAAAGTGTTAAAGCAATATAGTCTGATTGCCTCGTTCGCCGCGCTACCACCTCCTTAATGGACCAAGACGTTGGATCAAGTGTGAACACGCGCTTTTGCGAACACCCCCGCATTATATGCGTGGGGGCTGAAGCCGACGACTGCAAACTTTTAGGTTATATATATATACATAAACGGCCGCACAGGAGGCATCATAATACTTTCAGGCAAAAGTATAAACACAACCTTAATAATTCAAATAGCACTGTTTTTACAATCGGGATACATGTCACTCGAACATGACACTCTTCGAGCACTGAGCCTCTATTAAACGAGAACCTTCTAGGACTTCTTCAAAATAGTGCTCGGCCGAAACCTGGCCTACGGCCAGATTCTGGGTTGCAATAGCGGTGGCCTCCATCTCTGCCCAGTATGTCTTCACACGGGCAAGAGCCGTCCGCGCACCCTCTATGCACGCCGACCTCTTTACAGCGTCGATATGCGGCACAACACCAAGGAATCGTTGCACTAGACCAAAATAACTATTCGGCCTTGGTCCTTCTGGCCATAGATGATCCACGACAGACCTCATGGCAAGTCCGGACAACCTATGGAGCTCGGCCCACTCGGCCATTTGCTCATTTAACAGCAGCGAACGCGCTGGAGCATTGAACTGCGACCAGAACAACTTTTCCACTTCGTGATCTTTTTGATCTTTGAAAAACTTGGTCGCATCAGCAGCACTCGCTGCCAAATCCAAGTACGCGTCCGCAGAACTCCATAATTGATCTAGAAGGGCATACTTAGGATCTCCGAACTTTGTCCGCAACAAAAAGGGCTTCCCAGCCGTGATATCTCCGGCTTGACGTAGCTCCTCCTTCGCCGCTCTGATTTTAGAGCGGGTTTCCTTGGCTGCTACCATGGCTTTCTCCAGGTCCACCGTCTTCGTTTGACTTTCCCTTTCAAGAAGTTCATAACGGTCGGCGGCATCTTTTAGCTCAACAGCCATCTTGGCTATTTCCTCTTTGCTCTGGCAATGCGCAGCCTGTTCGGCTCTTAGCTCTTTGACCGCCTTTAGGGCGGCCGCATCACTCCTCCTGGCTTGCTCCTTGGCTCGGGCAAGTTCCGCCCGAAGGGTCTCCACGGCGGCAGCTCCATCTGCAGTTACAGCATATTATAGATACTAGCATCATGCTCCTCTTAATATATGTTGACCACCGGAGAATACATACCCTGTGCCTCGTCAAGCCGCCTGTTTACAAGCACGATGTCAGCATCCGCCGCATCAAGTTGCCGCTTCAGTTCGGCAAACTCTCCAGTCCAACTAGCCACCGGACCCTCAGCCGCCTGCACATGAAAGCGGCATGATCATTACCTGGGACTATGATCCTCTGTTTGCCGCCTTTTTCGACAGCAACCAGAGTCTCAGGGGCTACTATCTGCATAGGGCACACCTAGCGTGTGCAGTACCGTCCAAAATATACATATTATTTTGCGTACCTCAAAGCCTCTCAGCAGGCTCATAAAAGCTTCATGCAACCCACTTTCAGCGGATGAAATTCTCTCAAACACCATACCCATTAGAGTACGATGCGCCTCCGAGATAGTCGCTTGCTCCAGAAGACTCATCAGTGCATCCGGTCGTGCGCCGGACAGTCCCGGACTCTTTTTGTGGCTCTCCTTAGGAGCCGAATACTCCGGACTTCGGGTGGCCGAAGGGTTACCTTCTGGCCTTGGCGGGTCAGGAGAAATCCTCCGTGACGACACCTCAGGGTCGTCCGCCTCACGAGGCGGGGAGGCACAGGGAGGCGTTTCGCTCTCCATCATCTCCGGAAGAAGATCCCCCGAAGACGAACTCTGTCGAGAAGGGCTACGATCCGAACTACAAGACATACGTCTCGGTTATTGTCCTCGGAAATAAAGTAAGATATATTTACTATAAAGTGCTTTTGTTTACTTACAGCTCGGTGGAGGGCTGGTCCCCTTGCGGGCACTGTGCGGTAAGGATGCCCTCCGGGGCAGGGCCCCCTGACAAGGGTTTCTTCCCTCGTTTGGAAACCATTGTTTCCAAGTCTTCAGAGGTGGCCCTCTTCCTTCCTTGGGGAGAGGGAATTTTAGATTCTTCTCCCCGGTTATCCTCCTTTGTGGAGGCACTAATTCCCCCGGTTTGGATGAATAATGAGTGAGGCTCGCTTTCGGCTTCTTTGTTCCTCCCTTTATCTTCCCCTGATGGCGCTTGATAAGGCGCAAGCTCAAGCATCCTGGCTAGCACAGGATCCAGTGAGCCTTCGGGAAGGGGGGCCGAACACCTGATCATCTTTGCCTTTTTTATCCAGTCCTGGTCAAAAGGCGACTTTTCAGAATGATGTTGTGATAAATTAAAAAACAACGTGTTCGGCCGCGGAATTACTTACTTGGGTGCCTGGACGATTGCAGTTCAGACCCGCATCCTCGGTGGTGTCCGGACACTTTATTCGTGATCTGAAGAACAATCCATACATCTCTTCGAGCGTCGCGCCGAAGAATTGCTGAATGGTTCGCGGTCCTTCCGGGTTGAACTCCCACATACGGAGAGATCGACGTTGGCATGGCAGGACCCGACGAACTAGCATGACTTGCATTACCTTGACAAGGCTGACATCTCCCTTGAAGAGATCTCGGATGCGGCTCTGCAATGTCGGCACATCATTAGCCGGCCCCCAATCCAGCCCTTTGTTGACCCATGACGCCAATTGTGGTGGAGGGCCCGGACGGAAGGCGGGGGCAGCTACCCACTTAGCACTACGGGGAGCGGTGATGTAAAACCACTCCCGCTGCCATAACTTGGATGTCTCCGGGAAGGAACCCTTTGGCCATGGAGCATCGGCGCCTTTGTTTATTATGGCACCTCCGCACTCTGCGTGTCGCCCCTCAATCATATTCGGCTTCACATTGAAGGTCTTGAGCCATAAGCCGAAGTGTGGGGTGATGCGGAGGAAGGCTTCACACACGACGATGAACGACGAGATGTGAAGGATGGAATCCGGAGCCAGATCATGGAAATCGAGCCCATAGTAGAACATAAGCCCTCTAACAAAGGGATCAAGACTAAAGCCTAGCCCTCGGAGGAAGTGGGAAATAAATACGACACTCTCGTTGGGTTCGGGAGTGGGGATGACCTGCCCTTGAGCAGGCAGCCTGTGCGAGATTTCGGCAGTCAGATACCTGGCTTCTCTTAGCTTCTTGATGTCCTCCTTTGTGACTGAGGAGGCCATCCACCGGCCTTGAAGGTTGGATCCGGACATGATTGAAGGTCCGAAGCGCTTAGCCTGAGCTTTGAGTGTTGGAATTCAAGGTGGGGGGACGGGAAGGATAGAGCGCGAGAAGAAAAGGACAGGCATTGGCCCCTTTATAAAGAGGGTGAATATCAAGCATCCTCCGCGTGGCCGTTTGGAACTTGCCTAAAATCGAGGAGTCATACCAGCAGGCACGATTGGGTTACCCACACCCGTATTGATGAGAATCCCGTGAAAAGAGGGACATGATCTCTGCTTCGATAGGACGTGCCAATAAAACCGCCTCGCAACACGTGCAGTGGCAGGCTCGGAAAAATGGTTCGTCATGACCAGACCACGGCAGAATGTCACGTTATGAAAAGATGTCAGCAGATTAGATTTGTGGAAATATTATTCTCCCTACGGTGGTATGTGGAATTTGTTTTGAAGAGCCGGACACTATCCTTGTGTTCAAAATCTTTTATGGAGTATTTGGAGGAAGAACCCGCCTTGCAATGCCGAAGACAATCTGCGCGCCGGACTCATCGTCATTGAAGCCTGGTTCAGGGGCTACTGAGGGAGTCCTGGATTAGGGGGTCCTCGGACAGCCGGACTATATCCTTTGGCCGGACTGTTGGACTATGAAGATACAAGATTGAAGACTTCGTCCCGTGTCCGGGTGGGACTCTCCTTGGCGTGGAAGGCAAGCTTGGCAATTCGGATATGTAGATCTCCTCCTTTGTAACCGACTCTATGTAACCCTATCCCCCTCCGGTGTCTATATAAACCGGAGGGTTTAGTCCGTAGGACAACAACAATCATACCATAGGCTAGCTTCTAGGGTTTAGCCTCTACGATCTCGTGGTAGATCAACTCTTGTAATACTCATATCATCAAGATCAATCAAGCAGGAAGTAGGGTATTACCTCCATCAAGAGGGCCCGAACCTGGGTAAACATCGTGTCCCCCGCCTCCTGTTACCATCCGCCTTAGACGCACAGTTCGGGACCCCCTACCCGAGATCCGCCGGTTTTGACACCGACAGTGGGTTTAGTAGCTCGCGTGCGGGTTGGGGTGGAGGCGCTCGAGCACGGCCGTGGCGGCACCGTACACATCGTCACCAGCGGTTGGCGGACGGATCTGAGCATGCCTCACGGGGATCCGGTGGCAAAGGGAGGTAGTGCACGGATCTGGGTTGACGTTGGCGATCTTGAGGGCCGGCTCCATGGCGCCGACGTTGGGCTTGCATATGACGGGGATCCTGGGCGGGTCCTTGATGCTGCCTGACCCAGTGAAGTGGCCGGCGATGTCGAAGATCTCGGGCGCCTGGCCGCACGGCAGCAGCAGGCACGGCGGGTTCAGAGTCTCGAAGCAGATCATCCTCTTGAAGCAGTCCTCCAGGGCCAGCCTTTTGAGGGCTCTCACGGCCGCAATGTGGGGAGGAGGGGCAGTCGCGTGGGCGCTGGGAAAGGAGGTGGCGGGGAGGGCTCCGAAGGATGCGCCGGTGTGCGGGGAGAGGGAGGAGGCGCCACCGCCGAGATCCAGATTTGATCGATCGGGGCGGCTTTGCATGTCGGGCAAAGATGGGAGGTGTGATGGAAAAGAACCGGAGGAAAAAATCCATCGGAAGGGGTGGTGGGAGGTGGGATGAAATAAAACCAGCAAAAAAACCGTGATGAAACCGACGAAGGTGGGACGAAAATAAACCCGGAACAGAGACTACCAACTGAGACATTAGGAGTAGAGATTCTTGTTTTTATGCCTAGCTAGGGGCGTTAAACGATAGCGCTTGTTGGGAGGCAACCCAATTTTATTTTTGTTTCTTGCTTTTTGTTTCTGTTAGTAATAAATAATTCATCTAGCTTCTGTTTAGATGTGGTTTTATGTTTTAAATTAGTGTTTGTGCCAAGTAGAACCTTTGGGAAGACTTGGGTGAAGTCTTTAAGATCTTCCTGTAAAAAACAGAAACTTTAGTGCTCACGAGATTAGTTGCCATTTTTTACTGGAGAGTGATTTTAGGTTGATTCTTTTTGCAGATGATTAATAGACAAATTTCTCACGTCCACCAATTTATTTCAGAATTTTTGGAGTTACAGAAGTATACGTTTGATACAGATTACTACAGATTGTTCTGTTTTTGACAGATTCTGTTTTTCGTGTGTTGTTTGCTTATTTTGATGAATCTATGGCTAGTATCGGGGGGTATGAACCATAAAGAAGTTGGAATACAGTAGGTTTAACACAAATATAAATAAATAATGAGTTCATTACAGTGCCTTAAAGTGGTGATTTGTTTTCTTACACTAACGGAGCTCATGAGATTTTCTGTCTAAGTTTTGTGTTGTGAAGTTTTCAAGTTTTGGGTAAAGATTTGATGGATTTTGGAACAAGGAGTGGCAAGAGCCTAAGATTGGGGATGCCCAAGGCACCCCAAGGTAAAATTCAAGGACAACCAAAAGCCTAAGCTTGGGGATGCCCCGGAAGGCATCCCCTCTTTCGTATTCGTCTATCGGTAACTTTACTTGAGGCTATATTTTTATTCACCACATGATATGTGTTTTGCTTAGAGCGTCTTGTATGATTTGAGTCTTTGCTTTTTAGTTTACCACAATCATCCTTGATGTACACACCTTTCGTAGAGACACACATGTATTGGAATTTATTAGAATACTCTATGTGCTTCACTTATATCTTTTGAGCTAGATAATTTTGCTCTAGTGCTTCACTTATATCTTTTTAGAGCACGGTGGTGGTTTTATTTTATAGAAATAATTGATCTCTCATGCTTCACTTATGTTATTCTGAGAGTCTTTTAGAACAGCATGGTAATTTGCTTTGGCTATAAAATTAGTCCTAATATTATAGGCATCCAAGATGGGTATAATAAAAACTTCCATATAGAGTGCATTGAATACTATGAGAACTTTGATACTTGATGATTGTCTTGAGATATGAAGATGGTAATATTAGAGTCGTGCTAGTTGAGTAAATATGGAATTGAGAAATACTTATGTTGAGGTTTGCAAGTCCCGTAGCATGCACGTATGGTAAACGTTGTGTGACAAATTTGAAGCATGAGGTGTTCTTTGGCAGTCGGGAACGAGCAATGGTCTTTTCCTACCAATCTATCCCCCTAGGAGCATGCGTGCAGTGCTTGGTTTCGATGACTTGTAGATTTTTGCAATAAGTATGTGAGTTCATTATGACTAATGTTGAGTCCATGGATTATACGCACTCTCACCCTTCCATCATTGCTAGCTCTTCGGTACCGTGCATTGCCCTTTCTCACCTCGAGAGTTGGTGCAAACTTCGTCGGTGCATCCAAACCCCGTGATACGATACTCTCTATCACACATAAGCCTCCTTATATCTTTGTGACGCCCGGATAATTAAGCTACAATAACCCTCTGCTAATGATGCCATGTCACTTCGATTACTGTTGCCAATCTCGCGTTATTTCAAAACCAATTCAAATTCAAAATCAAGTCAAACATTTAGCATTTTCAAAAGTCAAAACTAAAATGTTGTAAAGGTGTTAAATAAATCATGGGTAATAATGGTGGAGAAACCTAAATTTAATAAAATGTTTAAGTGTTCAAAATAATTAAAATAGAGGTTTAAATATTAAAATAAATGCCTTTTGAATTTTATAAAATATTAAACTATTTTAATTTGGGTTGAGAATTAATGTGGCAATAGTATATTTAAAAGTATTAATTTAAGTGCTAGTGATAATTTTTATAAAACTAAAATAAAAGAAAACTAAAAGTAAAACAGTAAAAGAAAAAAAATAAAAGGAAAAGAAACAAAACAGAAAAATAACTAACAAAAAAAAGAACCCTCGGGCTCCGGCCCAGCAGGCCTGCAGCCCAACCGGGCCACCAGGCCGGCCACTCCCCATACCCCCCTCTCACCCGAAACCCTAACCCCCCCACGCACACCACTCCCCCACTCGCGCCCCCACTCTCCCCCTCCCTCCCCCGATCCAGATCGGATCGGGCTCGACGCCGCCGCCTCGCCCTCGTCCGTCGCCGCCCGGAGCACGACCTCGCCGGCGCCTCCTCCGCGCCGGACTGCCTCCACGTCGCCGTCGTCCCCATCAACCACCCCGACCACCGCTGCCCCGAACCCTACTAACCCGCCGTGACCGCGCCCCTCCTCTCTCTCCCTCGCCCCGTGCTCGTCCCCTCCCCTGCTCGCTGCTCGGGGCCGCGCCCCGCGCCCTACCCCCGCGCGCGCGCCCGAGCCTCGCCTCGCTCTGCCGCTCCACTCGCCGCGGCCACCCGCACGCACGGGCGCCCCTCCTCCCTGCGCTCACCTCGCCCCCTGCACCGCCCCACGCTCCGCCGCGCCGCACCCGCCGCCTCCCGCTGCTCGCTCACCGTGGCCATGCCCGTTTGCGCCGGCAGCCGCGCCCTGCCTGCCGAGCCCGCAGCAACCGCGTTGCCGTTGCTCCCGACCGCGGCGCTCCACGCCCCTGCCGCTCCTTCCCCGTACGTCACGCCTCGTTCGTCGCCCCGCTTGCGCCGCTGCCGCCGTCGCCCGCCTCTGCTTGTCCCGCTCGTCAGCGCGTGCCCGCCGCCGTGGCCACGCCCGGCCACCACGCGCACTCGCACCGCTCCGGCCGTCGACACCCGCCACTCTGCTTCCCCCACCGCGAGCCTGCCTCCTCCCGCGCCTCCCTGGCTGCTCGTGCACCCGCGTCCGCAAGCATGCCCTCGCGCGGCCCCACTGCTCCCCGCGCCCGGCGCTGCTCCGGCCGTCGCCGGCCACCGAGGCCCCGGGCGCGCTCGCCCTCGCCTCTCGTGACCTCGGGTGCGAGCACCCGCACCCGTTCACCCGATCCGTTAGGCCTATGACATATGGGCCCCGCCCAGAGAACGTTTTAAAAAAATAAAATAAAATAAATAAATAATAAAGATAATTAATTAAGATAATTAATTAAGTTAATTAATCCTGTTAATATTAACTAATTAAGATTAATTAACCTAATTAACTACTGTTAATTAGCTAACAATCCCTGACAATCCCTGACACATGTGGTGACTAAAGTCGGGTCGGCTCGTTGAGTACCCGCAAGTGATTCTGATGAGGGGGCTGAAAGGACAGGTGGTTCCATCCGGGTAGAGGTGGGCCTGGGTTCCTGACGGCCCCCGACTGTTACTTTGTGGCGGAGCGACAGGGCAGCTTGAGACCACCTAGGAGAGAGGTGGGCCTAGCCCTGGTCGGCGTTCGCGAATACTTAACACGCTTAACGAGTTCTTGGTATTTGATCTGAGTCTGGCCATTTGGTCTATACGCACTAACCAACTACGCGGGAACAGTTATGGGCACTCGACGTCGTGGTATCAGCCGAAGCCTTCGTGACATCAGCGACTGAGTGGCGCGCGCCGGATTAGACTGGAACGCCACTAGGCTAGGTTTGCTTCCGGCCGCGTTCGCAACGTGCAGGTGTGCAATGGGCGATGGGCCCAGACCCATGCGCCATAGGATTTAGACCGGCGTGCTGACCTCTCTGTTGTGCCTAGGTGGGGCTGCGACGTGTTGATCTTACGAGGCCGGGCATGACCCAGAAAGGTGTGTCCGGCCAAATGGGATCGAGGGTGTTGGGTTATGTGGTGCACCCCTGCAGGGAAGTTTATCTATTCGAATAGCCGTGTCCCTCGGTAAAAGGACGACCCAGAGTTGTACCTTGACCTTATGACAACTAGAACTGGATACTTAATAAAACACACCCTTCCAAGTGCCAGATATAACCCGGTGATCGCTCTCTAACAGGGCGACGAGGAGGGGATCGCCGGGTAGGATTATGCTATACGATGCTACTTGGAGGACTTCAATCTACTCTCTTCTACATGCTGCAAGATGGAGGCTGGCAGAAGCGTAGTCTTCAACAGGATTAGCTATCCCCCTCTTATTCTGGCATTCTGCAGTTCAGTCCACCGATATGGCCCTTTACACATATACCCATGCATATGTAGTGTAGCTCCTTGCTTGCGAGTACTTTGGATGAGTACTCACGGTTGCTTTTCTCCCTCTTTTCCCCTTTCTATACCTGGTTGTCGCAACCAGATGCTGGAGTCCAGGAGCTAGAGATCCCGAGGATGATTCTACATGGAGTTCGGCTTCGCGGAGTAGTTAGGAGGTCCTAGGCAGGAGGCCTTGCCTTTTCGATCGTTTCTACTTTTGTGCTAGCCTTCTTAAGGCAAGCTTGTTTAACTTATGTCTGTACTCAGATATTGTTGCTTCCGCTGACTCGTCTATGATCGAGCACTTGTATTCGAGCCCTCGAGGCCCCTGGCTTGTATTATGATGCTTGTATGACTTATTTATGTTGTAGAGTTGTGTTGTGATATCTTCCCGTGAGTCCCTGATCTTGATCGTACACATTTGCGTGCATGATTAGTGTACGGTCAAATCAGGGGCGTCACAAGTTGGTATCAGAGCCAACTGCCTGTAGGAATCCCCCTTTCCAACTCCTTGGCCGAAGTCGAGTCTAGTCATTGAAAAAAAAACTTTTACTAACATGGTTGTGTGGCTTACGGGCCCACGTCGCCATTGGGTGGTACTAGGATCTTTTACTCCTCGACCTTTACTCTGGGACTCTGATCTCTCTCCTATTCGGGTTAAATGAATTTTGCTAAATCTAACATTAGGATCTCGTTATCACTTTCACCCGGAGAGCCCCTTATTACTGATGATCGTCTGCTGCACGTGAAGACCCTGAAGACACTCTCCGCTGTTAACCCGAGAACTTGTGTTCATCGCTTTTGCAATTCCCTTCCATCGATAAACTCCTATGGATAACCACGTATACTCGCCATTCATACAATGTTTCCCCGTTGATCTTGTTATTACAAGATACCCCGAAATTCTCTCTGTTGTTCCGAGAATCCTTTGAGCTTACTGCCTTGTTGTTCCTTGTCACCTGAATACCCCTACGGATAATTCTCGCACTTACCGAGTATCCGCTCGTCCCTAGTTGATTCAAGTAATTCACAAAAGTCTTTGAAATACTATTTGAACTTCCGAAAATCCTGAGCAGCCTATTGCTCTTGAAATTCTTGCTTGCTTGCATTATGGTTAATCCCATAAGTCTCGTAATCTTACTGTCATTCCTTGTCATTATCATTTTGAGTCGGTTGATTCAAAATATTGCGAATGCTCACAATCCTCAATCAGATCCTAGAATTCTTCCTTCTGGCTCAAACGTCATTTTAAACATGAGCTGGTATCGACCAATCGAATTGCCATCGATTGTACCCCTAAGGCTATTCAACTAATCCATCCTTAATTAGAGCGTTTGCTTCTGATCCCTTGATTTGGAAATCATAATTTCTTTGCATTTGAGCTTTGAGTTAGTCAGTTGTTTCTATAATCTGATCCCCTTGCATTCTTTGCTTCCTCTAGTTGAGTACCGATGCTCACATCTGATCCCTTGTGGACAACCAAATCCTTTGTTAGATTATTATCCGGCAGTGCCCTCATATTTAATCACCTTGTGAGTTCGTCCCTGATACATAATGCCTTTGGTAAATTGTATCCTCTGTTTTCTCAACCATGCTCTGTTTTTGAGCTGGTGGTATTTACTATTGAAGCTTGTGGTATATGTTTCCATGATACCCTGACGGGTTGAACCTATGCCTTCCTTAATATGTGTGAACTCGAAAGTTTTCACGAGTCATACTCTTCTGGTATTTTGCTAGATAAAATTTCAACACTACAACTTCTTCGAAAGCGAGAGGTGAATGGAAGGTTATACATTGAAGAAGTGGGAGTCGACCTTGAACTTTGTGTTCATGCCCATGGACACGATGTAGATCCTACCATAGGAGCTTCTTGTAATAATAACTATTTCGTTGATGTAATATCATCGGGTATCTGTGAATTGATCCTATGCAATCGTGGTTTCGACCATAATTTCTCTTTGATCCCATTTCTCGGACAAGTTAAAGCACTTGTCTTTTGCAAGTCAATACACCAGTCCAACCTCTACCTTGATCTACCGTCGAGTGTTTCCCTCTGGTATCTCGAGAATATCTAAAGAACTGTGTTGCATCTTATGAGTCTTCATCAGCTATTATTTCTCACTGATTCCAATTTTTCATGGGCTCTGAGTTACTAAACACTCAAAGACACCAATAACTGAACCGAGTCCGCACTACGGTTCAACAACTCTTAGTAATCTTCTTTACATACGAGTTTGTACCCGATCACGTCATTCCTAGCCTGTTTGGCTATATCATTATCGTGCTAAATTTTAACTGTGCTACATGGTCCTTCTTCCCGGAGCACAATTTTTGACGATGAGCTAAGCTTACATCGATCTTCCTCATCATATCATTTCGCCTTAAAAACAGCAAAGCTTGATTTTGAGTTTGTGTCGTATCTGTGGCTCCAATAATCTTTTGTTGCATCAGTCCTTCTGCGTGATGCAATCGTTGTTCAATTGCTTCTTCGTGGATCCTCTCGACAACAAATTGTCGTGATCATCATCAACATTTTGACTCCTTCCAGGATTTCAATGGAATTCTAGATGATAAGTGCCGTCCTCGTTCCTTGGTAATTTGGGTTACCATCAACATCATCATTACCTTCCTTTCATCACAAACTTGTTCATGTTATGGATGCAACTTGCTATCCAACTTGTATTACGATCTACCTTGTAGTATTACTGCCGTTTTGTCAAGAATGTGGTGAGAATCCCACCACCTCTTGAGAATTCTCGATATAAGTGATACTTCACCATCACCATTCTTTCTTGGTCCCCGTGTTGTTCCTAACAGGAATACCGACAGATGGACTAGTAATTTTAAAACTACTAGCAACCTTATTGCTTTGAAGTTAATGGTCAACATTTCAATCTTAGACCATTGGTTATCGAATCGCCACTCTAACATTGTTTGTGCTACCTAAGTCCGTATTTCGGGTGCACCGTCAACCAATGTTTAATCGTGTATGTTTCCTCGAGCATACCTCATTATATCATTTGAACTGACAAAAGCTATCTCCTTGTTCACATAATTGTGGAAATCCATCATCTGGAAATCTCGATGAATTGTCGCTGAGTCCATCAGCCACCTCCTAACCCTCCCCTTGAATTAATGATGAACTCTTGTTTCAAAACTAGCTTCCATGGTTCATTTCCCGAGAATCTTACGATGTCTTATCGTCAATTTGTGTCGCACCTTTTTCTTCTCAGGCATCCTAAGTCTGAGGTATCGTGACACCAATCAGATCTGAATCTCGGTCAGATATGATGGTTGGAACATATTTCCAAGAGTTATAACATTGGTCTCTACATAACCCGGTAAGGTGGTGTCTTTGCTTAGCACCCCTAGCCAGAGGACCTTTTGTTATAATTTCCTTTTTAGCAAGGTTAACCATTCTTCCATGAGGAAATTGAAAGACTTATTCTATATGTTGTTCCTGATGAATCCTTGTGTATTCCAAGTTTGTCTTTTGCTTGAAGACCATGTCAATGCTATCTCGAAGCATGTCTGTGGTACTCCGAATTTTAATAAGAACATTTGAAGCACAATGCTAAACTTTCTTTATCAATTATCCAAACACCGTTGTATGGGTAATGGCATGAAATTTCTCTCCTCTTTCCTAAAGGGTTTTCTACGTTATATCCCATCATGGATATCATGCTCTGCTTACCCTTGGGAAGAATATACCCTTGAAATATGTGTTTAAACACATTTTCCTTTCCATTGTTTTGTTTAATCTGATAATGATATTTTCCTTTCCATTGTTTTGTTTAACCCTTCTTGAGTTCTATATGATCTAAGCAGTAATATTCTCCTGCTTATGTAAACACCTCGGTGTACAATTCTGTCAGCAAGACCCTATTACTATTGTTGATGACATCCCGGTAGCCACCGATGGACGAGAACTTTGCCTAATGGTCCGCCTCGTTTCAATGAGCAGGAAAATGGTTCTCTTCGTCCCTCGCCCTTGGTACCAACGTGTTGCCGACATAACTGACAGGGTACTCTGACATGCCTTGCTATCATGACCGTGCAAGATGTCACTGCTCCTAAAAAAACCCCACATGGTGGGCCCATAACCCACAGTTCCACAGGATCGAAACCTGACTCTCTTGTACACCCCTGTTCCCAAGGTTATTCCTCACGCTTGGCTTCGTATGTAATTCACGTGCCACCTTTCGTGAGATCATCAATTTTGGTATCAGACACAATACTTATTCCCGTTGCTCTGAACCCTTCAGGCATCGAACGATTGCCTGCCCGCTCGAAACTTCCCCACGATACCTCCTTACTTTGCTCTCGATATTGTCTTAAATTTCCATTCGAGAGTTACTTTCTGCCACCTTCCCCGATGTTATCAACCAGATAGTCAACCGTTCAGAGGTCTGTTACTCCGAAGTTACTCCTTGCCCTTCGTAAGTACGATGGAGTTCCCGAAGAAAGGATGCCAGCTTCATCATGATGACCTTGAGCAGGAAAAATGAAGACATCAACGTAACGGATCAACTTCTTCGAGAAGAGCAACCAAGACCGAGAAGATTCGTTAGAATTCCGTAACCAGAACTTTCCCCCGTACTCCCCTCATAAATCTCGGGACGAGATTTCTTGTAGTGGAGGAGAATTGTGACGCCGGATAATTAAGCTACAGTAACCCTCTGCAAATGATGCCACGCCACTTCGATTACTGTTGCTAATCTCGCGTTAGTTCAAAACCAATTCAAATTCAAAATCAAGTCAAACATTTAGCATTTTCAAAAGTCAAAACTAAAATGTTGTAAAGGTGTTAAATAAATCATGGGTAATAATGGTGGAGAAACCTAAATTTAATAAAATGTTTAAGTGTTCAAAATAATTAAAATAGAGGTTTAAATATTAAAATAAATGCCTTTTGAATTTTATAAAATGTTAAACTATTTTAATTTGGGTTGAGAATTAATGTGGCAATAGTATATTTAAAAGTATTAATTTAAGTGCTAGTGATAATTTTTATAAAACTAAAATAAAAGAAAACTAAAAGTAAAACAGTAAAAGAAAAATAAATAAAAGGAAAAGAAACAAAACAGAAAAATAACTAACAAAAAAAAGAACCCTCGGGCTCCGGCCCAGCAGGCCTGCAGCCCAACCGGGCCACCAGGCCGGCCACTCCCCATATCCCCCTCTCACCCGAAACCCTAACCCACCCACGCACACCACTCCCCCACTCGCGCCTCCACTCTCCCCCTCCCTCCCCCGATCTAGATCGGATCGGGCTCGACGCCGCCGCCTCGCCATCGTCCGTCGCCGCCCGGAGCACGACCTCGCCGGCGCCTCCTCCGCGCCGGACTGCCTCCACGTCGCCGTCGTCCCCATCAACCACCCCGACCATCGCTGCCCCGAACCCTACTAACCCGCCGTGAGCCGCGCCCCTCCTCTTTCTCCCTCGCCCCGTGCTCGTCCCCTCCCCTGCTCGCCGCTCCGGGCCGCGCCCCGCGCCCTGCCCCCGCGCACGCGCCCGAGCTTCGCCTCGCTCTGCCGCTCCACTCGCCGCGGCCACCCGCACGCACGGGCGCCCCTCCTCCCTGCGCTCACCTCGCCCCCTGCACCGCCCCACGCTCCGCCGCGCCGCACCCGCCGCCTCCCGCTGCTTGCTCCCCGTGGCCATGCCCGTCTGCGCCGGCAGCCGCGCCCTGCCTGCCAAGCCCGCGGCAACCGCGTTGCCGCTGCTCCCGACCGCGGCGCTCCACGCCCCTGCCGCTCCTTCCCCGTACGTCGCGCCTCGTCCGTCGCCCCGCTTGCGCCGCTGCCGCCGTCTCCCGCCTCTGCTTGTCCCGCTCGTCAGCGTGTCCCCGCCGCCGTGGCCACGCCCGGCCACCACGCGCACTCGCACCGCTCTGGCCGTCGACACCCGCCACTCTGCTTCCCCCACCGCGAGCCTGCCTCCTCCCGCGCCTCCCTGGCTGCTCGTGCACCCGCGTCCGCATGCACGCCCTCGCGCGGCCCCACTGCTCCCCGCGCCCGGCGCTGCTCCGGCCGTCGCCGGCCACCGAGGCCCCGGGCGCGCTCGCCCTCGCCTCTCATGACCTCGGGTGCGAGCACCCGCACCCGTTCACCCGATCCTTTAGGCCCGTATAGGCCTATGACATATGGGCCCCGCCCAGAGAACGTTTAAAAAAATAAAAAATAAAATAAAATAAAATAAATAATAAAGATAATTAATTAACTTAATTAATCCTATTAATATTAACTAATTAAGATTAATTAACCTAATAACTAATTAACCTAATTAACTACTGTTAATTAGCTAACAATCCCTGACAGGTGGGACCCACCTGTCAGGTTGACCAGGTCAACGATCAACGTTGACTGCTGACGTCATGCTGATGCTTTAATTAAATTTCGAATTAAATTAATTTATTAAATTCTAAAAATGATTTAAATCTTTAAAATTTAATATAAAATAAACCGTAGCTTGGATGGAAAAACTTTGTACATGAAAGTTGCTCAGAACGACGAGACGAATCCGAATACGTAGTCCGTTTGTCAGCCACACGTTCCTAGCATAGCGAACATGGAACTTTCCCCCTCCGGTCCGTCTGTTCGAAAACGCGAAACACCGGGGATACTTTCCCGGATGTTTCCCCCATTCGTCGGTATCACCTCCTACCGCGTTAGGGCATACCTAGCACCGCGTTTTGCCTCCTTATGTTTTGTCATGCTTTGTTTGCTCCGTATTTACTGTTTCTTCCCCCTCTCCTTCTCCGGTAGACTACGAGACCGACGCCGCTGCTACCCAGTACGTCTGCGGTGTTGACGACCCCTCCTACTTGCTAGAGCAACCAGGCAAGCCCCCCCTTGATCACCAGATATCGCCTATTCCTTCTCTATACGGCTTGCATTAGAGTAGTGTAGCATGTTACTGCCTTCGGTTAATCCTATACTGATGCATAGCCTGTTATTGTTGCTACAGTTGTTACCCTTACCTGCTATCCTACTGCTTAGTATAGGATGCTAGTGTTCCATCAGTGGCCCTACACTCTTGTCCATCTGCCATGCTATACTATCGGGCCGTGATCACTAGGGAGGTGATCATGGGTATATACTATATACTTTATATACATGACACATGTGGTGACTAAAGTCGGGTCGGCTCGTTGAGTACCCGCAAGTGATTCTGATGAGGGGGCTGAAAGGACAGGTGGTTCCATCCCGGTAGAGGTGGGCCTGGGTTCCTGACGGCCCCCGACTGTTACTTTGTGGCGGAGCGACAGGGCAACTTGAGACCACCTAGGTGAGAGGTGGGCCTAGCCCTGGTCGGCGTTCTCGAATACTTAACACGCTTAACGAGTTCTTGGTATTTGATCTGAGTCTGGCCATTTGGTCTATACGCACTAACCAACTACGCGCGAACAGTTATGGGCACTCGACGTCGTGGTATCAGCCGAAGCCTTCATGACATCAGCGACTGAGTGGCGCGCGCCGGATTGGACTGGAACGTCACTAGGCTAGGTCTGCTTCCGGCCGCGTTCGCAACGTGCAGGTGTGCAGTGGGCGATGGGCCCAGACCCATGCGCCATAGGATTTAGACCGGCGTGCTGACCTCTCTGTTGTGCCTAGGTGGGGCTGCGACGTGTTGATCTTACGAGGCCGGGCATGACCAGAAAAGTGTGTCCGGCCAAATGGGATCGAGCGTGTTGGGTTATGTGGTGCACCCCTGCAGGGAAGTTTATCTATTCGAATAGCCGTGTCCCTCGGTAAAAGGACGAACCGGAGTTGTACCTTGACCTTATGACAACTAGAACTGGATACTTAATAAAACACACCCTTCCAAGTGCCAGATATAACCCGGTGATCGCTCTCTAACAGGGCAACGAGGAGGGGATCGCCGGGTAGGATTATGCTATACGATGCTACTTGGAGGACTTCAATCTACTCTCTTCTACATGCTGCAAGATGGAGGCTGGCAGAAGCGTAGTCTTCGACAGGATTAGCTATCCCCCTCTTATTCTGGCATTCTGCAGTTCAGTCCACCGATATGGCCCTTTACACATATACCCATGCATATGTAGTGTAGCTCCTTGCTTGCGAGTACTTTGGATGAGTACTCACGGTTGCTTTTCTCCCTCTTTTCCCCTTCCTATACCTGGTTGTCGCAACCAGATGCTGGAGTCCAGGAGCTAGAGATCCCGAGGATGATTCTACATGGAGTTCGGCTTCGCGGAGTAGTTAGGAGGTCCCAGGCAGGAGGCCTTGCCTTTTCGATCGTTGCTACTTTTGTGCTAGCCTTCTTAAGGCAAGCTTGTTTAACTTATGTCTGTACTCAGATATTGTTGCTTCCGCTGACTCGTCTATGATCGAGCACTTGTATTCGAGCCCTCGAGGCCCCTGGCTTGTATTATGATGCTTGTATGACTTATTTTATGTTGTAGAGTTGTGTTGTGATATCTTCCTGTGAGTCCCTGATCTTGATCGTACACATTTGCGTGCATGATTAGTGTACGGTCAAATCGGGGGCGTCACAATCTTCCTCAAAACAGCCACCATACCTACTGATACGTCTCCAACGTATCTATAATTTTTGATTGCTCCATGCTATTATATATTCTGTTTTGGATGTTTAATGGGCTTATTTATACACTTTTATATTATTTTTGGGACTAACCTATTAACCCAAGGC
Source organism: Aegilops tauschii subsp. strangulata (assembly GCF_002575655.3). Taxonomy (NCBI): domain Eukaryota; kingdom Viridiplantae; phylum Streptophyta; class Magnoliopsida; order Poales; family Poaceae; genus Aegilops; species Aegilops tauschii. Next base: position 346,630,810 of record NC_053038.3, on the reverse strand, counting down.
CCAGTGCAAATTGCTGTTTTTTTGCCTATTTCAGTGTTTCGCAGAAAAAGAATATCAAACGGAGTCCAAATGGAATGAAACCTTTGAGAGCGTGATTTTTGGAACGAACGTGATCCAGAGGACTTGGAGTGGACGTCAAGCAACCAACAAGGAGGCCATGAGGCAGGGGGCGCGCCTACCCCCCTAGGCGCGCCCTCCACCCTGGGGCCTTTTCCGGCGCTCTACCGGAGAGGGCATCGATCACGGAGGGCTTCTACATCAACACCATAGCCTCTCCGATGATGTGTGAGTAGTTTACCACAGACCTTCGGGTCCATAGTTATTAGCTAGATGGCTTCTTCTCTCTCTTTGGATCTCAATACAAAGTTCTCCTTGATCTTCTTGGAGATCTATTCGATGTAACTCTTTTTGCGGTGTGTTTGTCGAGATCCGATGAATTGTGGGTTTATGATCAAGATTATCTATGAACAATATTTGAATCTTCTATGAATTCTTTTATGTATGATTGGTTATCTTTGCAAGTCTCTTCGAATTATCAGTTTGGTTTGGCCTACTAGATTGATCTTTCTTGCAATGGGAGAAGTGCTTAGCTTTGGGTTCAATCATGCGGTGCTCGATCCCAGTGACAGTAGGGGAAACGACACGTATTGTATTGTTGCCATCGAGGATAAAAAGATGGGGTTTATATCATATTGCATGAGTTTATCCCTCTACATCATGTCATCTTACCTAATGCGTTACTCTGTTCTTATGAACTTAATACTCTAGATGCATGCTGGACAACGGTCGATGTGTGGAGTAATAGTAGTAGATGCAGGCAGGAGTCGGTCTACTTGTTGCGGACATGATGCCTATATACATGATCATGCCTAGATATTCTCATAATTATGCACTTTTCTATCAATTACTCGACAGTAATTTGTTCACCCACCGTAATACTTATGCTATCTTGAGAGAAGCCACTAGTGAAACCTATGGCCCCGGGGTCTATTTTCCATCATATAAGTTTCCAATCTATTTTTACTTTGCAATCTTTACTTTCAATCTTTATCATAAAAATACCAAAAATATTATCATCTCTATCAGATCTCACTTTTGCAAGTGGCCATGAAGGGATTAACAACCCCTTTATCGCGTTGGTTGCAAGGTTCTTATTTGTTTGTGTAGGTACGAGGGACTTGCGTGTGGCCTCCTACTGGATTGATACCTTGGTTCTCAAAAACTAAGGGAAATACTTACGCTACTTTGCTGCATCACCCTTCCCTCTTCAAGGGAAAACCAACGCAGTGCTCAAGAGGTAGCACCTACCTATTATGGCATTTCCATAGCCATTCCAAGATATATTGCCATGCAACTTTCCACTGTTCCGTTTATTATGACACGCTTCATCATTGTCATATTGCCTTGCATGATCATGTAGTTTACATCGTATTTGTGGCAAGGCCACCATGCATAATTTTTCATACATGTCACTCTTGATTCATTGCCCATCCCGCTACATCGCCGGAGGCAGTCATATAGAGTTATATCTTGTTCTAGTATCGAGTTGTAATCTTTGAGTTGTAAATAAATAGAAGTGTGATGATTATCGTTATTAGAGCATTGTCCCGTTCAAAAAAAGAAAGAAGAGAAAGGCCAAATAAAAAAAGGAAGGCCCAAAAAAAAGATAGAAGGGACAATGCTACTATCCTTTTTCCACACTTGTGCTTCAAAGTAGCACCATGAACTTCATGATAGAGAGTCTCTTATTTTGTCACTTTCATATACTAGTGGGAATTTTTCATTATAGAACTTGGCTTGTATATTCCAACAATGGGCTTCCTCAAATGCCCTTGGTCTTCGTGAGCAAGCAAGTTGGATGCACACCCAGTTAGTTTCTTATGTTGAGCTTTCTTACATAGCTCTAGTGCACCCGTTGCATGGCAATCCCTACTCATCGCATTGACATCAATTAATGGGCATCTCCATAGCCCGTTGATTAGCCGCGTCAATGTGAGACTTTCTCCTTTTTTTGTCTTCTCCACACAACCCCCATCATCATATTTTATTCCACCCATAGTGCTATGTCCATGGCTCATGCTCATGTATTGCGTGAAAGTTGAAAAAGCTTGAGAATACTAAAGTATGAAACAATTGCTTGGCTTGTCATCGGGGTTGTGCATGATGAGCGCATTTTGTGTGACGAAAATGAAGCATAGCCAAACTATATGATTTTGTAGGGATAAGCTTTCTTTGGCTATGTTATTTTGATAAGACATAATTGCTTGGTTAGCATGCTTGAAGTATTATTATTATTTTTATGTCAATATTAAACTTTTATCTTGAATCTTTCGGATCTGAACATTCATGCCACAATAAATAAAATTACATTGAGAAACATGCTAAGTAGCATTCCACATCAAAAATTCTGTTTTTTTATCATTTACCTACTCGAGGACGAGCAGGGATTAAGCTTGGGGATGCTTGATACGTCTCCAATGTATCTATAATTTTTTATTATTCCATGCTATTATATTATCTGTTTTGGATGTTTAATGGGCTTTAATATACCTTTTTACATTATTTTTGGGACTAACCTATTAACCGAAGGCCCAGTGCAAATTGCTGTTTTTTTTGCCTATTTCAGTGTTTCGCAGAAAAGGAATATCAAACGGAATCCAAACGGAACGAAACCTTTGAAAGGATCTTTTTTGGAACAGATGCAATCCAGGAGACTTGGAGTGGAAGTCAAGGAAGCAACATGGAGGCCACGAGGCAGGAGGGCGCGCCTAGGGGGGTAGGCGCGCCCCCCACCCTCGTGGGCCCCTCGTAGCTCCACCGACCTACTTCTTTCGCCTATATATACTCTTAAACCCTGAAACCATCCAGGGGAGCCACAAAACCACTTTTCCACCGCCGCAACCTTCTGTACCCGTGAGATCCCATCTTGGGGCCTTTACTGGCGATCTGCCGGAGGGGGATTCGATCATGGAGGGCTTCTACATCAACACCATAGCCTCTCCGATGATGTGTGAGTAGTTTACCACAGACCTTCGGGTCCATAGTTATTAGCTAGATGGCTTCTTCTCTCTCTTTGGATCTCAATACAAAGTTTTCCTCAATCTTCTTGAAGATCTATTCGATGTAATTCTTTTTTGCGGTGTGTTTGTCCAGATCCGATGAATTGTGGGTTTATGATCAAGATTATATATGAACAATATTTGGTTCTTCTCTGAATTCTTATATGCATGATTTAATATCTTTGCAAGTCTCTTCGAATTATCGGTTTAGTTTGGCCTACTAGATTGATCTTTCTTGCAATGGGAGAAGTGCTTAGATTTGGGTTCAATCTTGCGGTGCTCGATCCCAGTGACAGAAAGGGAACCAACACGTATTGTATTGTTGCCATCGAGGATAAAAAGATGGGGTTTATATCATATTGCTTGAGTTTATCCCTCTACATCATGTCATCTTGCCTAATGCGTTACTCTGTTCTTATGAACTTAATACTCTAGATGCATGCTGGATAGCGGTCGATGTGTGGAGTAATAGTAGTAGATGCAGAATCGTTTCGATCTACTTGTCACGGACGTGATGCCTATGTTCATGATCATGCCTAGATATTCTCATAACTATGCACTTTTCTATCAATTGCTCGGCAGTAATTTGTTCACCCACCGTAATATATGCTATCATGAGAGAAGCCACTAGTGAAACCTATGGCCCCCGGGTCTACTTTACATCATATAAGTTTCCAATCTACAATTCTAGTTTACTATTTATTTTGCAATCTTTACTTTTCCAATCTATACAACAAAAATACCAAAAATATTTATCTTATTATCTTTATCAGATCTCACTTTTGCAAGTGGCCGTGAAGGGATTGACAACCCCTTTATCGCGTTGGTTGCAAGGTTCTTAATTGTTTGTGCAGGTACTAGGCGATTTGCGTGTAGTCTCCTACTGTATTGATACCTTGGTTCTCAAAAACTGAGGGAAATACTTACGCTACTTTGCTGCATCACCCTTTCCTCTTCAAGGGAAAACCAACGCATGCTCAAGAGGTAGCAAGAAGGATTTCTGGCGCCGTTGTCGGGGAGATCTACGCCAAGTCAAGACATACCAAGTACCCATCACAAACACTTCTCCCTCGCATTACATTATTTGCCATTTGCCTCTTGTTTTCCTCTCCCCCACTTCACCTTTTCCGTTTTATTCGCCCTTTTTTCGTCCGTCTCTTTTCGCTTGCTTCTTGTGTGTCCATGTGTAAGATCGTTTGTTTTGCCGTTATGGCCAGTCCTTCTATCATTGTTAGTACTCCCGATCATGAAGTTCTTAATTTTAAACAAAGGGAGGGAGAAAATCTAAAAGATGCTTGGCATAGAATTTGCAATGCTCAGAATAGATCCACTAGGAAGCAATCTACTTCTGTTCTTCTTCGCAATTTTTATGTAGGCATTACTCCTTGGAACAGATATATTCTTGATACCATTACCGGAGGGAACTTCTTGGGTAGCCATACTTTTGATTCTTATAATGCTATGATAGATTTGTTTGGCCCACCACCTCTTTTGGTTAATGGAACTATTTTAACTTTGGAACATGTGATGCAAAGGCTTGAAATTATCGAAAATAAAGTTGCCACTGTAGAGTTGATCGAGAATTTGGATAAAAAGATCCACAACCAAATTACCCAATATGGATCTAAGGTAGGAGTTACTCTGAATTTTTTTTGAGAAAAAGAACCCATAGTTAATGAAAAGCTAGATCAAGATTCCACTAGAATTGATAAACTTGAGGATATTATTACCAATTTAGGGTCTGCCTTTTCTGCTGTGAGAAACACTTCAAATCCTCCTACTACCAAAGTTTTCAAATTTATGTATGTTCCTAAAAATAAGGGTGAATCTTCTAGTAAGGAAAATGCGGATCTCAAATCAATAAGTGTACACCCCAACTTTTTCGCCATCATTAAGGAACCTTTTGCTACAAATGAATTTCTTGATTTCTTGCCTAGGAGTTTGATCATTAATAAAAGGAAGGAAACTCCTAAGGGTTATAAGTGTTCAACTGAAGAATTGCCAACCAAGGATGACAATACCTAGATCTACTAGTAAAACGCTCGTGCGTTACTACAGGCTATAAATGGATATAAATGAATTGAACAAATGATTAAGGTTGTTTTCAAGGGTGAAGCTCATTTCTCCCTCGTACGTTTGTGTCTAGATATGAAATCCAATCGGCTCCCCAAAATTCAATTGTTTCGACGGTACGAGCTCCCCCAAATCTAACCCATATGTGGGGAGAAATATGATTGTCCAGACTATCCGTCAATATTATCTATGACGCGCGGTCCGAACACAAAAAGCCAACCTCATGACGCACCCTTCCATTTTCCTGCCGGACCGTCCCCTTCCAGCTTGGTTTCTCAACATAGTGGGCCATTTCTCACTGGAGCCCTCTCCTTTAAAATTCAATGACGCCCACCTCAGCTTCGCCATGGCACACTCTCTCTTTCACACCGTACTTCCCCATGAATCGCCAAGCAGGAGTCCTCCGCCAACAGCCTTAATCCCCTCTCCACGTGTTCATATCGATCCACCACCTATATCAAGGGAGGGTGGGTGAGCCTGCGCCACCCATGACACTCCCAAGCTAAGAAGGCAGATCCAATGTCTTCTTAGCCATTGACACATTGTAACATACAATTGAATGTCGCGTATTACCAAAAAACAAAAATATGATGTCCATTGTTGTGCATGCAACTCATATATCACCTCGTCGGTTATTAACTCTTGAAGTAACAAACCAATGCATTTACTCTTCTATCCCAACCAATAAATTGCACGACTTGATGAAAAAATATGAACCGCTTGCTCATGCAATTTGCTGCAAAACCATCTCTAATGCAATTTACCAATTTTTTAAAGTAAGAAAATTATTCCACAAAGACGACCATAACGTAACAGACCAATCCCAGCCCCCAGTCTGTTCACTCTCAACCCTCACTCTTATAAAAAAAATCAGCTAACTCATGTTCAAAATGAGCCAGTGGTCAACGCCATCGTGATAGGCCAGTAGCAAGGGACAAGTGCGACAACCACCTTCAGTTGTTATTCATTGCAAGCCTATATAAAATTTTCTAGATAAAAGGATAATGCTACCTAAACATGCATTCAATAAAAAATGAATTACATATCACAATGTAAAATATTTGACGACTAAAAGCAAATAAATACTATTCTTCGTTGTATTCTTTTCTATTTTAGCAAGCAACAAAGTGAGTACATGAGTCATCTCCATCAAATGCTTCAATAAAGTAGGCAGTAGCAACAAAAATAAAGCAAACTTCTTAGTGGGCTGTCAATTCATCCAAATATGTTTACATGGACCATCGTAATGCAAGACAGATAAACTCAACATAAAAACAACAATGCTCGAACATATTATGTGACCAAATGTATGACCCAGGATTAGTGTTGCTCGAAGACCACTTTCCTTCTCATCCTGATCAAGAACTTCAGCTTTGTTTTCACATGATCTCTTTATATAGTACGTCAAGGCGCTTGGTTCTCTACAAACATACAATTTGAATTAGATATCACCATACATGTAAAAAGGTAATGGGAGATAACTATTCCATTATTTAAAACAAATAAAGGTCAACAACTATGCTGCTAGAACAGTACTACTAATCCTTACATCTAAGGGGAAAAGGCACATCAGAAAAAATATAGTTTATCTATGGTATTCAGAGCTAAAATTAGTAAATCATCTTGGAACATCAGAAAAAAAATATAGTTTATCTACTCCAGGAATCATCTTGAACCAAATCAACAGATGGATGTAGGATATGCCACAGTTAGGAGCAATAAACAACTGTCGAAGCAACATGACATCAAGCAGGATAAGCCGTAGTTGCAAGATAGTATAACAGCAGATGGAGAAAGTACATGAAAGAAGAGATCATGCATGGAGACTTGGTAGAGAGGTCGTCAAACTGGAACCCACCTTTGGCATCAGTGGCCATGCATAGCAAGATGTTGCGTGCGGTGCAATTTGTGCCTTGCAAGTAAGATGGCGACGCCCTTGACATCAGTGGCCACATTGCCCAACCTCAGAGGTGGCCGGAAGGGGCTGTTGCAGCAACACACACCAACAGCAAGCCGAGGCAACCTGGGAGGCGGAGACTGCGACAATGACTTGCTAACCACAGGGCAGCCTACTAAGCATAAATCCCCTTCTCGTCATAAGTTGTAGCCGTGACTGAAGACGACCTCGCAACGTGCCCCTCGCTCCTATGCCTCAAATCGCGTACCAGCGAGAGAGCGTACCGGTGCAGACAAGCCCTTGCGAAAATACTTTTTAGTTAGAAGGCTGGATGCTGATGAACATTGATTTTAGAACTATAAACATATCCAGTTAAGACACTACTACAGCAAGATGTCAGATAATCTTGGCATCAATGCCAATGTTCGTCCACCTAGCTCCATTATCTTACTGTCAGAGCATGGGACTAATTCATTTATGACCAAGCAAAAATATCTACCGTACAAGAGCCTTGCGAGAAATATAGAAAAAAGATTGAGATTCCTGCAATTTGATGCTCACTTTGGCAACACACTTAAAAGCGGATCATTAACATAAAGGTGAAGCAGAATTATGAATTACTAACCATTACTTGATGACCTGTCTACACAATTGAGAGATTATGTACGTAGTATTATGCTTATTCATATGAGAATACCACAAAGATGGACGTGTACTTTCCTGCTCCTAGACCATGAACCTAAAGGTTATGATTTGCTTCTCTTCCTACCTTGTCCCGTCGGGAACCCAACATTACTTATAATCCTTTTTCAGGCCGTTAAAATAAAGAATCAAAAGAAAGTCTGAAAGACTTCACACAAATAAAATGGCATATGTAATGAAACACATCCGGTGAAAAAATTGTTCTCGTTGGAAGCACATCAATATAAAATGAAAAGTATCAATCAACTTATAAGTTGTAAGTGGATTAAGGTGCAGAACTTAATCGGTTGTCATCCTTTGTCGTCTACTTTGATGCCCAATCTGTATGACAAAAAAACCTAAATCAATTGTTCAGTCCATATATATAAAAAGAACCCCTGAGGTGTATCATATTTGTCAATCGTAGTTGCACAATGCGGCAGAACACTTGTACGAAGCAAAAAAATGCAGAGTAGAATTATCAGAAGTCTCCCTAATGACAGTATTTATTGTTGCCATTGCACACACACAGTGGATCTTGTTATTCCACCTGCAGTTAGACAAACAAATACTTGCTTGCGAAGATTGCGGAAAAACTTGTTATGTGAGCACGTTCTATTGTAGCATGGATTAATAATCGGACATCACTAAAAAATACATATGCATGTGATATTGGCACAGTTTATCAGAAAATTTTAATGTGCAAATTAGCAAACACCTTCTGTGTATAGTAGCATCAAGAGGTGAAAAACAAGTGAACTGTAGCATCATGGAACCACTGAATCAAAGAGGATACTTATAATGCAAACATTTTGGAGATGAGAACTCAATTAACCTTCTATCTGGCACCAGCTTCGCATGATCAACTTCATGGAGAAAAATAACTTCTATGTAGAATTGTGCTACCCTCTCAAGCTCTCACGCTCTTGTAGATGCATGTAACCCAAAATTCAGACGACGATAGTGGAGGCCTGATTACATACTGTGGCAGCTGGTGCGGACAGGAACCAAGGTAGCAGCTCACGTCCTCCCTCCTCCATTTTTGAAGCATGTCTTATCAGTACTGCAAGCATGGCCACGCCAAGAAATTGAGAGAATGGGAGCTCACTCCCTCAAGTCGCAACTTCCCTCCAAGACATGTAGCTTTCATAAATAATAATAGACATGAACAACGATGCTTAGAGGCCATCAAAATTATTAGGAAATAACAACTTGTACTATACATACGTGTAATTAAATACTCCTCCAAGTAAATCAGATAGACTAAGAAAGTAATGCTCACATAAAGTAGAATTCTGAAGCGAACCGTGGTCAAGTAAAATATGTCAGACAGACCTCAGATTTTATGCAAACCAATTACGAAGTTCAGTAACAAAAAAGTTCCCATTAGAGACCAGGACGTTTAATTCATGGTTGAAGTCCAGATTAATTTGCTGGGAAGGACCGGGAGGATGGGAGGCTGACCTTGCAGGTGGGCATCGAGTATGACATCGTGGACATGGAGGTTGAAGGCGTGGAAACACTCTTCCTGCCCAGCGGCGGGGACGTCGTCGCCAAAGCGGCGACGGACGGAGTCCAGGAGGCGCCACGCCTCGATCACGCTCGTCATTATACGCATTATGATACTCCCCATTATGACCAGTCTTATTAGGAAAAAGAAGAACTCAGCAGCAGATTTTGGTGGGTTACAGATTGTAACGGTGCAGAATAATCAAATGTGGATAAGAATTGCTACAGTTGCATAGCAAATTGATCTCAATTTATATGTGTACTTTTGTATGTAGGCACACAATTGTACCACGGTTGGGCAGACTTTAGACATCAGTGAATCAAATATGTTCACTTGCAAAAAGAAATGCAAACATATGAACAAGATCCAAGCATGTATTTGGGCATGTACAAGCAGAGTTGCTGTACAGGCTCCCATAAAATCTTGGAGCCCCCTTTTTTCTTGAATAGTAGCAATTAGTATGTCTAGTTGAAGAATTAATGAGCAATAAAAAATACGAAGTAATGAAGCTTAGACATTAAGAAATAAAATTACTTGTTGAGAAATATCTCATGTTAGGTATAGTATCTCCACCTCACGTGTCTCTTTTATAACTTACTTAAAACTCCCAATCCAACACCTCAACGAACAAATTAATTGCATAAACTTAACTCTTGGTGTTCTCTCTGTCCTGAATATGGTAAAGAAGACATAAATTGCTCTAATTTACCGAAAAAGGCTTTCGCCACACTTTATATATAAAGCACCGATCATCAAGCACCCAGTACAAACACACGCCACTGCAACACCATGATGCTGGGAGGATGGAACATTCCATCTCCGTGTGCCACTTCTGCATGCTTAGAAGGATGGGAGGATGGAACATTCTGTCTCCTTGTGCCACTTCTACATGCTAGAAGGATGGCACATTTTAACGGTTTCAAGACTTGCTTCTTGGCAGGTTATAATTTGTTGAGGAAAAATATGCTACCGTGATGACTAAAAAATGTTCAATCGTTTTTTCGTTCAGGTTCTAAGTTTTAGTGTCAATGGGCCCCCCGATTTCTCAGTTACAGCCCTGATAATATTGTGCCACACACTGGTGACCATTAACAAAATAAGCTACACAAAAACTCGGAGAGATATCAGTGTTCCTCCCAACACACATACCTTCATCATTGCTCAGCTTGACATCAGCAACCTTTAGCTCATCCTCATGCAACTCAGAAGTTGCAGCACCGCCAGCAGCTGTTCGCTTTCTAAGACGTCCCAGGTTCTTTGTGGAAACTATCAAGCAGTAATCGGGTGTAAACACAAACAGTGAGTTAGTTAATGTATCGAACATGAACAGGGTTTCGCGCCTGAGGCGACGATGGTAAGAACTGAGAAATGTGAACTTCTAATCAGACCTTCCTTGGTGGAATCACATGGGAGCGCGTTGAAATCATCTGCCGCGCATTCCTCCGCAATTTCTCCTTTCGGTGGGTTGCTGCGGTGCTGACTTCACATCATCTGTAAAATAAAATTGCAAAAAAAAGTGATAATCCGAACGAAATTTCGCATCTGACACAGTGATCAACACTGCAACTGACCGAAGAAGTGTTAGCCCACAATAAAGCGAAGAAAAATCCAGCTCATAAGGTTGGGGGGCAATTTGTTTCGGATCAGGAAAAATACCAATCGATGTGCTCTCAAAAACGAAATCGACCGGTGCACGCATATGCATGGCAAATGCCGGTCATTTGCAACCCCGACCAAACGAGTACCTCGAAAGCTCGCCTAAACTTCCAACCAACAGCCTACAGCTACGTCAGTCCGGCCAAACCTCAAGCTAAAATCGCCTGGACGCCCGATCTAAACCGAAATGCAGGAGAAATAAAAAGCAAGAGTTCACGCACAGGCGCCCCGTATCACTCACCGTCGCTGAGTACGATGACCTGGACGCCGGCGGCGCGCTCGCCCCGCGGCGGCCGAGCGGCGGCGGCGGCGCCGCCTCCCCGCCGCACTCTCCCCGTCCCGCGCCTCCCGCCTCTCATCGGCGCCGATCGGCCGGGGTTCGCGGCCGCGCTGGCGTGTGGGGCTAGGGTTTCCTCCCGGGTTTGAAACGACGGCGGCTAGGAGGACTACTCGGATGTGTGTTGCGAATGGGGTGTGGGCGTGGGTGCGAGAGTCCTAGATTAGGGGGTGCTCGGACAGCCGGACTATATCCTTTGACCGGACTGTTGGACTATGAAAATACAAGATTGAAGGCTTCGTTCTGTGTCCGGGTGGGACTCTCCTTGGCGTGGAAAGCAAGCTTGGCAATTCGGATATGTAGATCTCCTCCTTTGTAACCGACTCTGTGTAACCCTAGCCCTCTCCGGTGTCTATATAAACCGAAGGGTTTAGTCCGTAGGACAACAACAATCATATCATAGGCTAGCTTCTAGGTTTTAGCCTCTACGATCTCGTGGTAGATCAACTTTTGTAATACTCATATCATCAAGATCAATCAAGCAGGAAGTAGGGTATTACCTCCATCGAGAGGGCCCGAACCTGGGTAAACATCGTGTCCCCCGCCTCCTGTTACCATCCGCCTTAGACGCACAGTTCGGGACCCCTACCCGAGATCCACCGGTTTTGACACCAACATTGGTGCTTTCATTGAGAGTTCCACTGTGCCGTCACCATAAGGTTTGATGGCTCATTCGATCATCGGCAACGATGCGATCCAGGGTGAGGTTTTCCTCCCCGGACAGATCTTCGTATTCGGCGGCTTCACACTGCGGGCCAACTCGCTTGGCCATCTGGAGCAGATCGAAAGCTACGCCCCTGGCCATCAGGTCGGGTTTGGAAGCTTGAACTATACTGCCGATATCCGCGGAGACTTGATTTTCGACGGATTCGAGCAGATGTCAGCTGCGCCGCACAGTCACGACAGGTATGACTTGGCTCTACCGACGGACAGTGTTCGGGAGATCCCACCTGCAGCTACTCCGGCCCTCGATCCGGAGCAGATTGCGCCGTTCGAGGACGGGTGGATGGACCCCGCCACGGAGGCCGCACACTCAGCGGCGATAGAGCCGAATACTGACTTCACCTCTTGTGAGACCCGTGTTGCCGGATACTTGGATTCGTCCCCGGCCACAGGCTCCGAACCGCCTGCGTTAGTGCCAATCGAATCTGATTGGGCACCGATCATGGAGTTTTCCTCCGCGGATATTTTTCAGCACTCGCCCTTGGGCGATGTGCTAAATTCATTAAGGTCTCTCTCCTTGTCAGGAGGCCCTTGGCCGAATTATATCCGGCTCGAACGGGAAGCGGACGACGAAGAAATTCGTTCCCCACCCACCACCCACTTAATAGCCACTGTCGATGATTTAACCGACATGCTCGATTTCGACTCCGAAGACATCGACGGTATAGACGACGATGCAGGAGAGGAACAGGAACCACCGCCCACAGGGCGCTGGACAACCACTTCATCACACGATATATATATGGTGTATACACCCAAAGAGAACAATGACAAGGAACGGAAGGATGCAGCGAAGGATAGCTCCCTCGAGAAGCAACCAAAGCGACGGCATAGGCGCCGCTCCAAATCCCGCCTCGGCAAAAACAGCGATAACAGCGCAAGAAAAAATAATACCCCGGTCGACTCCAGAGGAAACGACGACCACACGGACCCAGGGACAGAGCAGGATGAACCAGGGGACGGCGAACACAGTACGGAGCCGCTGTCCGATCACGGCGACGCCAAGGATAAAGCTCATCAACCTCTCTCCGGAGAGGAAAACAATCCGGACGACGATGCACACATCATCCCGGAAAGGCACTTGGAACAAGAGAACCTCCATAGAAGGCTTATTGCCACCGCGAGGAGTCTGAAGAAGCAGAAGCAAAGGCATAAGGCCGCGTAGAATACGCTCAACAGTAGATGGAACAAAGTGCTCGACACTGAAGAAAAGTACGGTGGCAGTCACCACACAAAGAGCTATCCAAAGCGCAAGCTGTTGCCTGAATTCGATGATGAGGCCTTAGAGCCTACACGGCCGAAAAATAAAACGGCCGACCGGTCGGACCGACCACCTCGTGGTCGCGATAGGGCGGCTAACGAGGCCGCACATAAGTCAGCACACGATTCATGCGAGGACTTGCATCAAAAAGCCGGCGTGACCAGATCCATCTACGGATCTAGGAAGCGCGCTCCAGCGCAGAATCAAAACCAAACACTACAACCCTCAGAACGCCATGACACATCCAAATACAGGGGTGCCGCGCACCCCCTATGTTTCACCGATGAGGTGCTGGATCACAAATTTCCAGAGGGATTCAAACCCGTGAACATAGAGGTGTACGACGGAACGACAGACCCTGGGGTCTGGATTGAGGACTTCATCCTCCATATCCATATGGCTCGCGGAGACGGTCTCCACGCCATCAAGTACTTGCCCCTCAAGCTGAAAGGACCAGCTCGGCATTGGCTGAAGAGCCTCCCCGAAAACTCAATTGGAAGTTGGGAAGAGCTTGAGGATGCTTTTAGGGCTAATTTTCAAGGGACTTATGTCCGACCTCCGGATGCAGACGATTTAAGTCATATAATTCAACAGCCCGGAGAGTCAGCCCGAAAGCTTTTGGAATAGATTCCTCACTAAGAAGAATCAAATCGTCGATTGCCCGGATGCCGAAGCTTTAGCAGCTTTCAAGCACAGTGTCCGGGACGAATGGCTCGCCCGACACCTCGGCCAAGAAAACCGAGGACAATGGCAGCCCTAACAAGCCTTATGACCCACTTTTGCGCGATGGAAGATAGCTGGCTGGCCCGTAGTAGCACCAGCGACCCAGGCACATCTGAAGTCAGGGATGGCAATGGAAAACCACGACGCAGTAAAAGCAAGCGTCGAAATAACGAAGACAACCCAGACAACACGGCGGTAAACGCCGGCTTTAGGGGCTCTCGACCCGGTCAACGGAAAAAGCCTTTCAAAGGCAGCAGAGATGGACCGTCCAGCCTAAACTAGATTCTAGACAAATTATGTCAGATTCATGGCACCTCTGATAAACCTACAAATCACACCACAGAGAATGCCGGGTCTTCAAGCAGGCCGGCAAGCTAAACGCCGAACACAAGGGGAGGGAGACAGCAAGTGAAGACGAGGATGAGCCTCGCCAGCAAAACACTGGGGGACAGAAAAAGTTCCCACCAGAGGTCAAAACAGTGAACATGATTCACGTGACGAAGAGGAGGAGCAAACACGCACTCCGATTCACGTGACGAATTATCGGTTTAGTTTGGCCTACTAGATTGATCTTTCTTGCAATGGGAGAAGTGCTTAGCTTTGGGTTCAATCTTGCGGTGCTCGATCCTAGTGACAGAAAGGGAACCAACACGTATTGTATTGTTGCCATCGAGGATAAAAAGATGGGGTTTATATCATATTGCTTGAGTTTATCCCTCTACATCATGTCATCTTGCCTAATGCGTTACTCTGTTCTTATGAACTTAATACTCTAGATGCATGCTGGATAGCGGTCGATGTGTGGACTAATAGTAGTAGATGCAGAATCGTTTCGATCTACTTATCAGGGACGTGATGCCTATGTTCATGATCATGCCTAGATATTCTCATAACTATGCACTTTTCTATCAATTGCTCGGCAGTAATTTGTTCACCCACCGTAATATATGCTATCATGAGAGAAGCCACTAGTGAAACCTATGGCCCCCGGGTCTACTTTACATCATATAAGTTTCCAATCTACAATTCTAGTTTACTATTTATTTTGCAATCTTTACTTTTCCAATCTGTAAAACAAAAATACCAAAAATATTTATCTTATTATCTTTATCAGATCTCACTTTTGCAAGTGGCCGTGAAGGGATTGACAACCCCTTTATCCCGTTGGTTGCAAGGTTCTTGATTGTTTGTGCAGGTACTAGGCGATTTGCGTGTAGTCTCCTACTGGATTGATACCTTGGTTCTCAAAAACTGAGGGAAATACTTACGCTACTTTGCTGCATCACCCTTTCCTCTTCAAGGGAAAACCAACGCATGCTCAAGAGGTAGCATTAGACAATTGAAACGTAATGCTTATATGATTGAACACTTGAGTGATTATATGTCTAGAGTTAAAGGTGACCTTAAACTTATTAGTAAACATGCTTCTATGGTTACCACTCAGGTAGAACAAGTGCTTAAAGCACAAGATGATTTGCTCAATGAATTAAATAATAAGAAAAATGATAATGCTGTTAGAGTTGTGACTAGAGGGGGTAGAATGACTCAGGAACCTTTGTATCCTGAGGGCCACCCTAAGAGAGTTGAGAAAGATTCTCAGAGAACTAATGTTGATGCACCTAGTCCTTCTAAGAAGAAGAAAAAGAAAAATGATAGGACTTTGCATGCTTCTAGTGAACCTGTTGTTGACACACCTGAGAATCCCAATGATATTTCTAATTCTGATGCTGAAACACAATCTAGTAATGAACATGAACCTAGTGATAATGTTAATGATGATGTAGAGATTGAAACTGCTGTTGATCTTGATAACCCACAATCAAAGAATCAATGTTATGATAAGAGAGACTTCATTGCTAAGAAGCATGGTAAAGAAAGAGAACCATGGGTTCAGAAACCCATGCCTTTTCCTCCTAAACCATCCAAGAAAAAGGATGATGAGGATTTTGAGCGCTTTGCTGAAATGATTAGACCTATCTTTTTGCGAATGCGTTTGACTGATATGCTTAAAATGAATCCTTATGCTAAGTATATGAAAGATATTGTTGCAAATAAAAGAGAGATACCGGAAACTGAAATTTCCACCATGCTTGCCAATTATACTTTTAAAGGTGGAATACCTAAGAAACTAGGAGATCCAGGAGTACCAACTATACCATGCTCCATTAGAAGAAACTATGTTAAAACTGCTTTATGTGATCTTGGAGCCGGTATTAGTGTTATGCCTCTCTCTTTATATTGTATACTTGATTTGTATAAGTTGACACCTACTGAAATATCTTTGCAAATGGCCGATAAATCGACTGCTATACCTGTCGGTATTTGTGAGGATGTGCCTGTTGTGGTTGCAAACGTTACTATTTTAACGGACTTTGTTATCCTTGATATTCCCAAGGACGATAGTATGTCGATTATCCTTGGTAGACCTTTTTGAATACTGCGGGGGCTGTTATTGATTGCAACAAAGGCAATGTCACTTTTCATGTTAATGGTAATGAGCATACGGTACACTTTCCGAGGAAACAATCTCAACTCCACATTATCAATTCTATTGGAAAAATTTCAACGATTACTATTGGAGGTTTTGAATTCCCTCTTCCTACTGTCAAGAACAAATATGATATTCTTATTGTTGGGGACATGCATATCCCCGTTGAGGTAACCTAGTGTTATTCGAAAATTCTCCGGTTTCATGCGATTCGGAAAGAGTTTGTTAACAAGACTTGATCAACCTTGTTAGTGGATTCCTTTTGATGAGCACGAGATGGATGAACTTAGAAAGCACAACTCTCTGTACCCTCCTTTTACTTTCTGTTATTTAGATTAAATAAAGCAAAAATAGTATTTTCTGTCTGTTTTCTGAGTTATCCTTGCAATACAAAATACCCCGAAAATAAAAGTTCTCCAAATGTCCTGAAAATGAAATATGAATTGTTGTAGAATATTTAAGAATATCTGGCACTGAGAACACACCAGGGGGACACCATCGGGCCACGAGGGTACAGGGCGCGCCCACCCCCCTGGGGCGCGCCCCCTGCCTCGTGGGCCCCATGTGGACCCACTCCACTTATTCCAGCACCCACTCACTTCGTCTTCCTCCAGAAAAAATCCTCCCATAGCTCAAACCCGTGTTCTAGCTCATCTGGCTGTCATTTTCGATCTCTTTGCTCAAAGCTCCATTCACAAAACTATTTGGGGGGATTGTTCTTCGGTATGTGACTCCTCCAATGGTCCAATTATTTTTTGTTCTAGTGCTTTATTTATTGCAAATTTTTATTGCTAAGGTGACCCTGTTATTGAGCTTGCATGTCAAATTTATATGGTCCAAAGTAGTTTTAATGCATGATATAGCCTCTAAGCACTTGTGGGATTAGTTGCTATCAATCTTGTTGAGTTTGGTTTACTTTTATTTTGAGTCACTAACAATTTCAGAAATTTTTCAGAGAAAGAAAAATGTTTAGGAAATTGTACCAAGGTGGTTCCTCAAGGAAGCAAGGACCAAGGCTCGCGATACGTGAGCCGGACGATGAACCACCGAGGGAAGCTCAAGTGCGGCCTTCTGAATGGTCGTCAGAGGAGTTTATGGTCCAAGCAGGTATCAAGGATGAATTTGACGTGTATGTGCGCAATGCTGATCTTGAGGACTTCGTGTCAGATAAGTGCTTACAATAGTGCGCACTAACTGATTCATTTGTGGGGAGGTTTAAATTTACATCCTCGTGCAATTCTCACACTGTTTTATTTGATCTTTATGATAAATCATATACCATGGACCTAGAAGATTTTAATACTGCTTGTAAACTCCCGCAGTGGGGCAATGTTAGTGAACCTCGCAAATCTGAATATAAAGACTTTCTTGCTAGTATCATTGTGGGGGAATCTAGAGAAATCACACAAGCTACCATAGGGAGCATTCGTTTCCCTTCCATACTTATTTTGCTCTCTTTATAGGTAGATGCATTAACGGTAAAGATGAGGCTTGTCACATGTGCGTTCCAGATCTTTGTGTCCACAAGAGTGCGGTATTAGGTGATAAACAATATAACTTGGGGGCCATTGTTGCACGAAGGTTGCACCTTAACGGTACAAGTGGAGATTTGTTTGGTGGAATTTATGCAACTCGTGTAGCTAATTATCTTGGTGTACCCATACATGAAAATGATATGAAGTTGCCTCCTGCTTATTTAGATTATAGTGCTATGGTTCGCCATCAGTTTCTTGAGAGGAATGAACAGTTCCTCCAGTACTGACTAATCTTTGACAGAAGGCGCACTGTCCATGTTACCCTCCCTGCTCCTACTTTCTTTAACTTTCAGGCAAAAAGGAGATATGTTATAACCAGGGAGGAGGCGAACGAGCATGAGAGGATGACGGAGGCAGCTCGCCTCCAAGCTGCAGCTCTTGAGGCAGTAGCCGCTGCATCTCAGTACGACCCCAGCTACAACTTTGGATATCCGCCAGGCCAGCAGTGGCCATAGACCAACTTAGGCCAAAAGCCTAAGCTTGGGGGAGTACGTATTTCCCACTGACATTACATTCATGTTCACACACTCATGCCAGTTGTTGGTGCTCATACTTTTTCATTGTACTATACATGCTAGTTTATTTTCTTTCCTAAGCCTTCTTCTTGTGTGTTTGAAAAACTTTAAGAAAAACCAAAAAAAATTAGTTGTAGCTTTTAGTTAGTTTACTTTCCATGCCTATAGTAGTAGTACGTAAAAGAAAACCCAAAAAGATTTCTCGTTCTTTATTTCTTTTCTTTTCTTTGGGGGTCGAGAGGAGAAGACCATGATGAAAATGTTGAGTGGCTCTCATATGCATTATTGTTGATTTAACCAAGAGCCCATATTACCTTGTCTTCTCCCATGTATCAAATGCTTGCAGATTCCAACTTAGTCCAATGCACGTGCACTATTATTATTATCCACACCATTCGGTCGTGCGAGTGAAAGGCAATAATGACGATATATGATGGACTGATTGAGATGAGAGAAGCTGGTATGAACTCGACCTATCTTGTTTTTGTAAATATGATTAGTTCATCGTTCCTGATTCAGCCTATTATGAATGAAACATGTTTGCAATGACAATTAGAGATTATAGTTGCTCATGCCATGCTTAATTTGCTAGGAGTTTATAATGGTTTACCTTGAGTGCCAACATGCTATTGAAATGGTTGTGATGTGGTATGATAGGGTGGTATCCTCCTTTGAACGATTCGAGTGGCTTGACTTGGCACATGTTCACGCATGTAGTTGAAACAAAATCAACATAGCTCCACGACATTTATGTTCATGGTGATTTATATCCTACTCATGCTTGCACTCATTGTTGATTAATCTTAATGCATGTTCATGACTGTTGTTGCTCTCTAGTTGGTCGCTTCCCAGTCTCTTTCTAGCCTTCACTTGTACTAAGCGGGAATACAGCTTGTGCATCCACTTCCTAAAAACCCCCAAAGTTATTCCATATGAGTCCACCATACCTTCCTATATACGGTAATTAGTTGCCGTTCCAAGTAAATTTGTATGTGCCAAACTCTAAACCTTCTAATGAAATTATATTTTGTATGCTCGAATAGCTCATGTATCAACTAGGGATGTCTATATCTTCCATGCTAGGTGGGCTATTCTCACGATGAGTGGACTCCGCTCATCAATCACGAGAAAATGGCCGGTAACCGGGATGCCCAGTCCCATGCTCAAATCAAAATAATTGCAAACAAAACTCCCCCAGGAGTTGGAGGCACCCGTTGCTTCAGACAAGCCATGGATTGATGTTTGTTGGTGGTGGGGGAGTATAAACTTTACCATTCTGTTTGGGAACCGCCTATAATGTGTGTAGCATGGAAGATATCGAGATCTCTTGGTTGTTATGTTGACAATGAAAGTATGCCACTCAAAATATTATTTATCTCTATTTCAAAACTCGAGCTCTGGCACCTCTGCAAATCCCTGCTTCCCACTGCAAAGGGCCTATCTGTTTACTTTTGAAAGTGCGTTAAGTCGACTAGAGGGGGGTGAATAGGCAATTTTTATGAATTCTTCACTGAGGAATTTCAGGCTGAGGAAATTCCTAAGCGAAGAACTACTTGCAGCGGAATAAGTACTCAGATGCATACATGACATAACATAAACATGGACATCATGATGAAATGAAAACAGACACAGAGTACAGAAAGCGTAAGCACAGGATAAAACAGGATGAAGACAAATAGACTGAAGAAATTGAACTGAGGAAATTGAGAAAGTCTTCAGTCAAAGTCTTCAAACAGATATGAACAAGCACACAACACAGTAATGAGGAAATGGAAGGGTTTAGGAAATAGAACCAGTTAGCTCGGTGAAGACAATTGTTTGGTAGACCAGTTCCAACTGCTGTGACAGTTGTACGTCTGGTTGGAGCAGCTAGGTATTTAAACCTAAGGACACACAGTCCTCACCATATTCTCCTTGAGCTAAGGCACACAGACCTCGCCCAATCACTCGTGGTAAGTCTTCAGGTGACTTCCAAACCTTCACAAACTCGGTCACTCAGCGATCCACAATTTCCTCTTGGATGCTCTAGACCATGATGCCTAATCGTCTGGAAGATGCACAGTCTTCAAAGGTACCAAGCGTCGGATCCACACAGGATCAACTTCTTCAGCGATGCTCAATCACTTTGGGTTTGTAGGTGTCTGGGTTTGGGTTTTCCTCACTTGATGATTTTCGCTCAAAGTCCTCGAAGGATGGGATGCTCTCAACGACAAGTGTGAGTTTCTCTCGGAGCAGCCAACCAGCTAGTGGTTGTAGGGGGCGGCTATTTATAGCCTAGGGAGCAGCCCGACATGATAAGACATAAATGCCCTTCAATAATATGACCGCTAGGTGGGTAGATATTTTGGGACAGCTGGCGCATAGCATAGCAATGGTCGGAAATTTGACTATCAAATTCCTCGGGGCTATCATGATCCTCACTTGTAGCGAATTCCAAACTCCTCAGTCAGAACAAATTCCTCAAAGACTAGAAGAACTTCGTCTCTGTCACTGAAGAAATTGACTGAACTGTATGAGATTCCCAATGGCTTCACTCGAAGGGATTGGTAGGTGTAGGATTTTGAGATGAGCATCACTTGGAAACTTTTCCTTAGTTTTTCCTCGACCCCTTTAACAGTATGGTGTTTCCTATGACTTAAGAAAGAGAAAATGAAACTACGAAAACAAAAGTCTTCACGCTTCATGTTCCTCGCATGAATACCAAGTCTTCAGGGTCACACCAATTTCTTCATCTTCAAAGTCTTCAGAAATTGTTCAGAAATTCTTCAGAAATCCAATGTCTTCAGTTGAAGACATTCATTTTTAGGGGTCGACTTTCTCTGTAATTATCAAACTCCTCATAGACTTATAGACCGGTGTACACTCACAAACGCATTAGTCCCTTAACCTATAAGTCTTCAATACACCAAAATCACTAAGGGGCACTAGATGCACTTACAATCTCCCCCTTTTTGGTGATTGATGACAACATAGGTTAAGTTTTCAGCGGGGATAAATATATGAAGTGTAAATACTGATATTGAGGAATTTGATTGCAAGATATAGAAGAACTCCCCTCAAGATGTGCATAGTGAGGAATTTGCTTTTGCAGCAATGCACATTTTGAAAAGAGTAGAATCATGGATATCTCCCCCTATATCTTGTAATTCATACACACATTTAACATATGATATGAATAATTTGAAAAGCATGATGAAATATGGTGACTGATGAAATTCAGCATGCGTGCATTAACATATATGAGGAAATAGCATGCAGAAGAACATAGCAAGAGTATCAGACCACCATCGGGTTTAAGATTACAACTCGATCCAACAAAGTTATCAAAAGAACGAGAGTTGTAACTTAGCAAAAAAAGCCCATATATAGACCCGCTTGAAGACTAACTCAAATTTCTCCCCCTTTGTCATCGAATGACCAAAAGGGACGAAAAGTGAGGACTAACGCCCCTGAAGAATATCATCATGAAGTCGATGGAGGAGCATGATAATCCCCAAGTGCAGGGAATCATCGTAGCAATTCCCAATGGTGGAAGTGATAAGTATGGAGTGTCGAACCCACAAGGTGCTAAAGGTAAGATCAATATTATCTCAAGTCCTATCTGCCACTGATACGACTCAATGTACACTGAACGTTTGCTTCCAACTAGAAACGAGAAATAAAACTACGTTGTGGGTATGAAGAGGATAACTTTGCATGATATCGGAGAGCTAAAACATAAAAGTAGGTGATGTTATCATAAAGTTAGAATATATTACTAAATATTATAAATAGCGAGTGTGGAATAATGATGGGTCAGTGTATGGAATTATCCTAGGCAATCGTTAACAAGACCGGTAGTCGTCATTGCAATTTCATATGAGGGAGAGGCATCAGCTAACATACTTTCTCTTCTTGGATCATATATATGCACTTATGATTGGAACTCTAGAAAGCATCCGCAACTACTAAAGAATTAAGGTAAAACCCAACCATAGCATAAAGCATCAAGTCCCCTTTATCCCATACGCAACAACCCCCTTACTCGGGTTTATACTTCTGTCACTCAAGCAACCCACTATAAGTGAATCATGAACGTATTGCAACACCCTACAGTGGGAATCCCTCACGCTTGTGCGACACGGAGGGCACAATAGGACAACATCAAAATAAAACATACAACTCATACCAATCTATATCATCAATCAACCCAAAGACAAAGGATATTGATACGTCCATTTTGCATCATGCTTTTATATTGATATTTATTGCATTATGGGCTGTTATTAAACATTATGTCACAATACTTATGCCTATTCTCTCTTATTTTACAAGGTTTACATAAGGAGGGAGAATGTCGGCAGCTAGAAAAGGAGCAAATATTAGAGACCTATCCTGCACAACTCCAAAAGTCCTGAAACTCCATGAAAGTTGTTTTTGGAAATAATAAAAAATACTGAGTGGAAGAAATAACAGAGGGGGCCCACACCCTGGCCACGAGGGTGGGGGGCGCGCCCTACCCCCCTGGGCGCGCCCCTGCCTCGTGGGCCCCCTGTTGGCCCTCCGGTGCCCATCTTCTGCTATACGAAGTCTTTCGTCCGAAGAAAAATCATAAGCAAGCTTTCGGGATGAGACTCCGCCGCCATGAGGCGGAACCTTGGCGGAACCAATCTAGGGCTCCGGCGGACCTGTTCTGCCGGGGAAACTTCCCTCCGGGAGGGGGAAATCATCGCCATCGTCATCACCACGCTCCTCTCATCGGGAGAGGGCCAATCTTCATCAACATCTTCACCAACACCATCTCCTCTCAAACCCTAGTTCATCTCTTGTATCCAATTCTTGTCTCTAAGTCTGGGATTGGTACCTGTAGGTTGCTAGTAGTGTTGATTACTCCTTGTAGTTGATGCTAGTTGGTTTATTTGGTGGAAGATCATATGTTCAGATCCTATATGCATACTAATACCCCTCTGATTATGAACATGAATATGCTTTGTGAGTAGTTACGTTTGTTCCTGAGGACATGGGATAAGTCTTGCTATTAGTAGTCATGTGAATTTGGTATTCGTTCGATATTTTGATGAGATGTATGTTGTCTATCCTCTAGTGGTGTTATGTGAACGTCGACTACATGACACTTCACCATTGTTTGGGCCTAGAGAAGGCATTGGGAAGTAATAAGTAGATGATGGGTTGCTAGAGTGACAGAAGCTTAAACCCTAGTTTATGCTTTGCTTCGTAAGGGGCTGATTTGGATCCATATGTTTCATGCTATGGTTAGGTTTACCTTAATACTTCTTTTGTAGTTGCGGATGCTTGCAATAGGGGTTAATCATAAGTGGGATGCTTGTCCAAGTAAGGACAGCACCCAAGCACTGGTCCACCCACATATCAAATTATCAAAGTACCAAACGTGAATCATGTGAATGTGATGAAAACTAGCTTGACGATAATTCCCATGTGTCCTCGGGAGCGCTTTTCCTTATATAAGAGTTTGTCCAGGCTTGTCCTTTGCTACAAAAAGGATTGGGCCACCTTGCTGCACTTTATTTACTTTTGTTACTTGTTGCTCGTTACAAATTATCTTATCACAAGACTATCTGTTACCTATTATTTCAGTGCTTGCAGAGAATACCTTGCTGAAAACCGCTTATCATTTCCTTCTACTCCTCGTTGGGTTCGACACTCTTACTTATCGAGAGGACTACGACAGATCCCCTATACTTGTGGGTCATCAGATATCTACTCAAAACATCATAGGATGGCAACACATCATTGGATCATAATATGTGGCATAAAGCACCATGTTCAAGTAGGGATTACATGTAACATCCCAAAATTCTAAATTTTGGAATGTTATAATAAACAGATAGATTGGATTGATTGCTTGATTGATTGACTGAAAGTGAGTGGAATTCGAAATCTTTTGAAAGTTAAATGAGAGGGAATAAAAGGACTTTCCCAAACTTTCATTTTTGCTTTTATGATCTCCATGAATTCAAATTCTTTTCACCACAAAACCCTGGAGAGAAGATGACATGACTTCTTCCATTTATTTAAATGAAAGGGGTGTTGAAAATATTTGAATTTCATTTGAAAATATTTACAATTTTGAAACTTTATGCAACTCAATGATTTTCACGAGCGAAGATAAAATGACTTCTTCAAAACATATGAAATAGGAGTTGGGAGTTTCAAAGGATTTATTCAAAGTCCCATTGAAATTATTTTTCAATATTGGAGTTATTTGAGTTTTATTCAAATTATTTTTCTCCAAAAATAAAATATACAGAAAATAGGGTAACATGATTCCCTACATCAGAAAATTGGAGAAAAATAATTTTGAAATCATTTTGGTATTTTTAAAATGATTTTTATTGGATTTTATTAAGGCAGTAGCACTGTTTGATTTATTAAAATTTGTGTGGATTTTATTTGACTTTACAAAAATGTCCACGTTGTAGGAAATCTTTTTCTGAAAATTTTGATATATTATATGCCTATATAATATTTTTAATTATTTCATTTTATTATTTTCTTTGTCTGAGAAATGTTTTATAAAAAAAAACCCTCCGCCGAACTGGGCCGGCCCAGCACCCAGCCAGGCCGCGGCCCAGCCAGCCCGCGTAGGTCACCCCCGAGCTCCGCTCGGTCTCCCGCACCCGCACGGCATTGCCGCCGCCGTAGGCCGGCCGGACTCCCTCCGCCGCCTCTCCTCTGCCCCCTCCCGCACGCCACCGCGCCGCCCTTTCCCCCTTAAATAGCGCCGCCCCGGGCCCCCTCTCTCTCTCTCTCTGCCCCGCCGCCGCCTCTCCCGCATCTCATCGCCGCCGCGCCACCACCGCTCGCCTGCGCCGCCGCCCGTGCCTTGCCCCGCGCCCGAGCCGCCGCGCCGGAGCCACGTCGCCGCCCCCGCCCCTCGTCGCGAAGCCGAGCCACTGCGCCGGAGCCCGCCGTCGCCACTGCCCCGCCTCGCCGGAGTTTCCCCGCCGGCGCCGGACCGCCGCGAACTGGTATAAACCGTGAACCGCCCCGGTTTATTTTTTTATTTGTTTTGGTTTTATTAAGAAAACCTAGTTCTGTTTTTTAGGTTTTTCTAAACAACGAACATTCACTGTTTAGAACTAGTTAATGCACGTTCACTATTTAGTTTTTTTCTTTTTCTGTTATTTATGGCCAGGGACCTAGTAGCAATTTTTTCTTACATAATAGCCCCTGGTTTTCAAACACTCATAACTTTTCACCCGTTTGTCCAAATCCAACGAAACCAATGCCCACTTCCTCGTTATGATCTCCTCTATCCAGTAAAACAACTTAAACATGTTTTTGAAAGTTTTAAAATTTGAATTCAAACTGATTTGTATTCAAACTTCTTTTGATCATAACTTGAGTTTCGTAGCTCCGTTTGAGTTGATTCTTTTTGCAAATCGAAGCTCTTGACCTAAACTTTCTGATAAGGCCAAACTCACATAATTTTGGTACTGTTGGAAATTGTTTTATGTTGCAAGAGTTATTCGCTTGGTTTTGATGTTTTACGAAGTGTCTTCTTCGTTCTTGTCGATCTTCTGAGTGAGTGCTTATGTGTGGTTACTATTGCTTGCTTGCGATAGATCGATCAGAGTGCGACGAGTAGATCTATCCAGAGTATTGAGTGCGAATCATCTTCATCAACATTGCAGGCAAGTTCACACTTTGATCATATTCCTTTCATACCTAGTTTTTATGCATTAGATTCAATCCTCAAACATTGCATGGTTAGGATCAAAATTAAACTGTGGGTATTGGGAAGTAGTTGAGGTAGTACCTATTACCGTTTCATTTATCAAACCCTTGGGAGTTACTTCTACGTTGCTTTTATTATTGCCAAGCTATGCTCGTAGACGTGGATCTGGGTTTGAGTGATATTCATGACAGATGTGAGATGTTTATTAATGGTTCAACTTAAGGTGGCAACTAAAACTCACATCTGGGTGGATTGAGGCACCTGGAGAACCCAGTGTTGCCTGTTTGTATAAGGACCGCCACCCAGGCTCAAAGGGATCATAAGATTATTCATGCTGGAAACTTCCATGTGCAGCCGCAAGCTATTATGGGCTCTAGCATAGTTGAGTAAGTTGTGGGAAACCTTTCCATGATGGGCTAGCAGATGTAGGGGATTGTAGGTGTACCGGCCTATCTATCGGTTAAGGGGACCTCTTCGGAAAGACTGTGTCTCGGTCATCCGTTTCTCAAACATCATGCAGTGCGAGAAATCCAACGGAGGAGATCGAGTCTTGTGGGGAAAAGTGCGCAAACCTCTGCAGAGTGTATAAACTAATCATGATTAGCCGTGTCCCCGGTTATGGACATCTTGAGTATCTAGTTCTTGGATTATCCCGTTGATCTCATCATGTTACTTTTAATTAATATTGTTGGGTTAATGATGATACTTAATTGGGATTGAGATGCTGTCAACCATTTCAATGTTTCACAACCACCATGATAGTTAAATAAAATTTATTCCTTTGTAGTAGGGAAAAACTGGCTTTCCGCAAAAACATTATAACCATAGAGCTTTTCCACCATCCATATATGCATGTAGTGATAGCCTTTGTTCATCATTTCTCTATGGTGTGAATTTGCCAGTACATTCAATGTACTGACCCGTTTTCGGGCTGCAACGTTTCATGTTGCAGGATATCTTACGACGAGTAAGAGATACGTTAGGGTTACGATTTCTACACTCAACTTTGCCGTTGGTGTTGATGGGAATCCACAACCTTGTTACTTCCGCTATTTGGATTGAGGTAATAGTATTTACGTTACTTTATACATGTGATTTACCTCTGTTATAAATCCTCGAGTACTGTGTGTGTCAGCATACCGATCCAGGGATGACACTTAAGCACAGAGAGTTGATCCATTCGGGTCGGGTCGCTACAAGATGGTATCAGAGCACATGTTGACTGTAGGACGTGACCCTAGAAACTGGCAAGCCCATAGGAAGGATTTTCTCTAAAACTTTCCTTTTCAAAAAGATCTTTTACCTCTTTTCTTTTCCGAGTCTTATTCAAATATTCCCTTTTAGTGAGACCATACCCTTTTTCCCTTTGGACCACTCGAAGATTCGACGGATGAGACCACTTCAAGAAGTACAAGATATCGGACAACTAAGACCATTTTGGAATGAAGAGGATTTTACCGTGCATTATGATAATGGAAATTACAACGGTTGAAGACTCCGAAGACTGGGAGAATTTGAAGGCTCTGAAGAATTACCAGATGTGTATGACCTAGGAAGGTTACCCTTATGGAACTTGGCAGACTATCGAAGCTGTCAATACCCGAGATCAAGGTGTATCGGAGAAAGACCGAAACATGGAGAGTTAGAAACTCAAAAGTTCTGTCAAGGAAAACCCTAAGGCAGGAGATATCAACTATGGAGAGATAGCTCATGGAAATGACAAGAGCAGAAACACGGCTATCCATGATGTTATCGTCCGCTTATGCTATTGTCACCGTGCGGACTTAAGTATGCAGATGCATGGAGGGATTGGATGGTAGAAGGCTGATGGAGCACCTATCAGCAAGATGAAGTTTTAACTTTAGACCGGTGTATCACCAGGATCCGGAGTATTACATCAAGAAGTTTAGGATGGACCTGCAGGAAGCTGTATTTGACAAACAAGTGTTTCGTGAAGAACTCAGAACCCAGAAACTGAAAGTAGCCAAGCAGGGAAAGCAAAACCTCAAGATAACGGAGACTCGCCAGGAGCTGAAGGACAATAGGATCATGGTTCATGTCAAGGATGTTGAAACCCAGAAGTTTGGAATGCAACTCCAGAAATTTAAAGGACGTCACGAGAGACTTCGCGTCAACAGAGATGATTTGGCAAAAGAACTTGAGAAGGACAAGCATGATTGCAAGAAGCCATCGGAGACATGAACAAGACTTGAAGAGTTTGGCGACGTTGAAGACTTATTGACCTTTAGAAGACCAAACCCCTGTTATACCTACGTTAGATGCGACGTTTGTGAGCTGTCATTTGTTTGTTGTTTTTCCGACAGCCACAATAAAAATCTATCTTTTCAAAACTTTTGTTTGTATTGTGTGCATCCCTATCGACCTCTCTTATCTCACCCCAAACCCATGGACCCAACAGAGGATGAATGGAGATGAGCTTGTATTTTCTGGACCGATGAGTCAATTGGAGACGGACCGATGGATTCAGAACATGGAGGATCACATGAAGAATAACCCTATAGTCGGAAAGGATATGACCCGGCATGCTCTTCAATGTTTTGAAAGAGGTGCTGCTACTTGGTGGAGGATGTACCAAACCATCAATGGATGGCAAGAAGTAACCACTTGGAAAGAATTTAAGTGGACTCTACAAAGATCTCGTCTTGTGTCCCAGAAATTGAAGCCTTATGGAAAGGATATGAAGAAACCTTGTGCATACAAGCCTTGTGGAGAAATAGGACACAACCATAAGGAACACAAGGATGAATGCCCTAATTGTGAAGGAAGTCACCCAGCTGAAGAATGCCCAACTCGGCAGATCACTTGTTTCTTGTGTGAAGGGACTACCCACTACCCTGCTCAGTGTCACATCTACCCCATGGTACAAAGGACCATCCAGCAGAAGAAAGAACCAATGAAAAGAGCCCTCATGGAAATTTTAGAGGAATCTGTGATGAAGGAAGAGGTGGAGGACACACCCAAAGAAGAACCAATTAAACACTGCACCAAGTCATGCTATTCATGTGGAGAAGAAGGACACATCTCCCAAAATTGTCTGAATGGGGATTTAGTAGAATTCCCGACAGAGGAAGTAGAGTATGACCCACAGGAAATAGAAGCCCTGATTGGAACTGAAAAGTCCAGGAAGAGAAGTAAATTGGATCCCAGGAACAACCCAATTTCTACAAAGAGAGACCTGAGTCATATCACATGTTTCAGGTGCAAAAATTCAGGACACTACCACAATGATTGCCCAAAAGGGAAGATGAGGATCCCAGGAGGCTATATAATCACAAGGAAACCTCGAGATATGTCAGAAGTAATATGTTTCCATTGTAATGAAGCAGGGCACTTTGCCAGAGAATGCCCCAAGGAGACGAAGACTTGTGATAAATAGTTGAGTGCAACAAGAAATGTAGTACTAGTGTGGACATTTCTTTTATTAGTGAAGTGTCGGATTGAGGCATGTAATGGAATGCAGGAGATTGTAATAATTTGAGAATCAATAAAGTTAGCATCATTGGTATTGATTTGGATTCTATGAGTTGTTACTCTATGAAGAAAGATTTCGACCATTTTCAAGGATATGAGAAATATGGTCTATGGAAGATTGTGCATTTTAAAGGTGGTAGTACCCCGTGAGGAAACTTGACCCTTGGAAAAAGGTAATGATATTCCACGAAGCGGATTTCGAGCAAAATAAGTATGAGTTTTATCTCGATATGTTGGATACCCCGAGAATATGAGGGTATGGAGTATTATTGGATGTAAAGGAGGTAGTCTATGAAATTGGAGACGGAGCATGTTTTCGTGTGTTCCGTCTACGAGGAGTTAAATGATTTGGAGTTAAGGAAAAGTTAGCCCCGAGATTTGTAGGACCATACCGAGTTTTGGAACGTATGGGAGAAGTGGCCAACAAGCTGGAGTCACCCGAAGGACTGTCATGAGTTCATGATGTGTTTCACCTTTCCCCAGTTGAAGAAGTGCCATGCAGAGATGGCCAATATTCCCCTGTAAGGACGCTTGACCCTGGAAAGGATAATGATGTTCCACGAAGTGGAGTATGGACTTCATAGCATAAGTTTTTTTATCTCGGTATGTGGGATATTCCCCGAGGATGAAGAGATAAATTACTATTGGATATAAAAGAGGTATGATGTTGGAAATATGTATCAATGGAAATTCGATGATGAGTCTGAGTAATCATGTCCTAGTGGTGCCAATAGAAGGAAGGAAGACAGTACAATTGGATGGATTTAAGAATACCAGGAAGTTGGATGTTGGATTAAGGATCAGTTACCCAATGATAAATTCAAGGAACTACAAGTGATAAGATGGGCCATAACCCTCAGGCCCCAGGACCTGCCAAGAAGCAAGCACACTCTTGTTGAATGAAAAACCCCGGAAGAAGTTACGATTTTATCGACAGACGATTTTATAGGAGTAACGCAAACCTGAGAGTTGTGAAGGAACGATAGATGTTTGTTTGGCTTGCAGAATCCATGGATTTATCCGAACTTGGTTCGTCGACAAGAGAAAATTCTGCAATGCTTGCAAGGATGACCGAGTGTTAGAATGCGAGATTCGCTAAACCATATACAAGGTAATGATTTGGGTGCGGGATGGATTGATCACCATACCGACTTACTCTTATTGTTCGCCTTGCTATACGGGTTGGTAAATCTGAGTGACTTGCCTATAGTAGAGTGACGACGATTTAAACCTTGTTTAAACCTTAGAATGGTATAGGTATTGTCCCTTGTACACGGCAGTTGTTGCCAACCGTAGGTTATACGGTGAGGTTCAACCCAGACCCATTTCCTGCAGGAGAAACCGTAAATTGTTGACCACCAGGAGATGTCGATAGTTGTTTAGTATTGGCGCCTGACCCGTCAGCTAAGAAGACCCAGTCATGGAAGAACCATACCAAGATGAAAGGATACAAAAGAATTGAGGAAAAGGTTATGCCACCACCGGAAGAGCCAGAGAAGGAATTTTCCGAGAATCTGAGAAGACTGACACTGTCAACAACAAGGATGGAGTATACGAGTTTTGGTGGAACCGTGACAATGTTTCTAAGGGTGGTAGCACCCCATACCCCTGAGATGATTGATGGATTTTGAGGAGACCCCCAAACCCTAACCTATTTCTTTCTAGCCTCTCCGAATCTCGAGGACGAGATTCATTTTAAGGGTGGTAGGTTTGTAACATCCCAAAATTCTAAATTTTGGAATGTTATAATAAACAGATAGATTGGATTGATTGCTTGATTGATTGACTGAAAGTGAGTGGAATTCGAAATCTTTTGAAAGTTAAATGAGAGGGAATAAAAGGACTTTCCCAAACTTTCATTTTTGCTTTTATGATCTCCATGAATTCAAATTCTTTTCACCACAAAACCCTGGAGAGAAGATGACATGACTTCTTCCATTTATTTAAATGAAAGGGGTGTTGAAAATATTTGAATTTCATTTGAAAATATTTACAATTTTGAAACTTTATGCAACTCAATGATTTTCACGAGCGAAGATAAAATGACTTTTCAAAACATATGAAATAGGAGTTGGGAGTTTCAAAGGATTTATTCAAAGTCCCATTGAAATTATTTTTCAATATTGGAGTTATTTGAGTTTTATTCAAATTATTTTTCTCCAAAAATAAAATATACAGAAAATGGGGTAACATGATTCCCTACATCAGAAAATTGGAGAAAAATAAATTTGAAATCATTTTGGTATTTTTAAAATGATTTTTATTGGATTTTATTAAGGCAGTAGCACTGTTTGATTTATTAAAATTTGTGTGGATTTTATTTGACTTTACAAAAATGTCCACGTTGTAGGAAATCTTTTTCTGAAAATTTTGATATATTATATGCCTATATAATATTTTTAATTATTTCGTTTTATTATTTTCTTTGTCTGAGAAATGTTTTATAAAAAAAACCCCTCCGCCGAACTGGGCCGGCCCAGCACCCAGCCAGGCCGCGGCCCAGCCAGCCCGCGTAGCTCACCCCCGAGCTCCGCTCGGTCTCCCGCACCCGCACGACATCGCCGCCGCCGTAGGCCGGCCGGACTCCCTCCGCCGCCTCTCCTCTGCCCCCTCCCGCACGCCACCGCGCCGCCCTCCCCCCCTTAAATAGCGCCGCCCCGGGCCTCTCTCTCTCTCTCTGCCCCGCCGCCGCCTCTCCCGCATCTCATCGCCGCCGCGTCACCACCGCTCGCCTGCGCCGCCGCCCGTGCCTTGCCCCGCGCCCGAGCCGCCGCGCCAGAGCCACGTCGCCGCCCCCGCCCCTCGTCGCGAAGCCGAGCCACCGCGCCGGAGCCCGCCGTCGCCACTGCCCCGCCTCGCCGGAGTTTCCCCGCCGGCGCCGGACCGCCGCGAACCGGTATAAACCGTGAACCGCCCCGGTTTATTTTTTTATTTGTTTTCGGTTTTATTAAGAAAACCTAGTTCTGTTTTTTTAGGTTTTTCTAAACAACGAACGTCCACTGTTTAGAACTAGTTAACGCACGTTCACTATTTAGTTTTTTTTTCTTTTTCTGTTATTTACGGCCAGGGACCTAGTAGCAATTTTTTTCTTACATAATAGCCCCTGGTTTTCAAACACTCATAACTTTTCACCCGTTTGTCCAAATCCAACGAAACCAACGCCCACTTCCTCGTTATGATCTCCTCTATCCAGTAAAAGAACTTAAACACGTTTTTGAAAGTTTTAAAATTTGAATTCAAACTGATTTGTATTCAAACTTTTTTGATCATAACTTGAGTTTCGTAGCTCCGTTTGAGTTGATTCTTTTTGCAAATCGAAGCTCTTGACCTAAACTTTCTGATAAGGCCAAACTCACATAATTTTGGTACTGTTGGAAATTGTTTTATGTTGCAAGAGTTATTCGCTTGGTTTTGATGTTTTACGAAGTGTCTTCTTCGTTCTTGTCGATCTTCTGAGTGAGTGCTTATGTGTGGTTACTATTGCTTGCTTGCGATAGATCAACCGGAGTGCGACGAGTAGATCTATCCAGAGTATTGAGTGCGAATCATCTTCA
The DNA here is from genome assembly GCF_002575655.3 of Aegilops tauschii subsp. strangulata. Classification (NCBI taxonomy): domain Eukaryota; kingdom Viridiplantae; phylum Streptophyta; class Magnoliopsida; order Poales; family Poaceae; genus Aegilops; species Aegilops tauschii. The sequence continues at coordinate 346,597,607 of NC_053038.3, read as the reverse complement.
TCAACATTGCAGGCAAGTTCACACTTTGATCATATTCCTTTCATACCTAGTTTTTATGCATTTGATTCAATCCTCAAACATTGCATGGTTAGGATCAAAATTAAACTGTGGGTATTGGGAAGTAGTTGAGGTAGTACCTATTACCGTTTCATTTATCAAACCCTTGGGAGTTACTTCTACGTTGCTTTTATTATTGCCAAGCTATGCTCGTAGACGTGGATCTGGGTTTGAGGGATATTCATGACAGATGTGAGATGTTTATTAATGGTTCAACTTAAGGTGGCAACTAAAACTCACATCTGGGTGGATTGAGGCACCTGGAGAACCCAGTGTTGCCTGTTTGTATAAGGACCGCCACCCAGGCTCAAAGGGATCATAAGATTATTCATGCTGGAAACTTCCGTGTGCAGCCGCAAGCTATTATGGGCTCTAGCATAGTTGAGTAAGTTGTGGGAAACCTTTCCATGATGGGCTAGCAGATGTAGGGGATTGTAGGTGTACCGGCCTATCTATCGGTTAAGGGGACCTCTTCGGAAAGACTGTGTCTCGGTCATCCGTTTCTCAAACATCATGCAGTGCGAGAAATCCAACGGAGGAGATCGAGTCTTGTGGGGAAAAGTGCGCAATCCTCTGCAGAATGTATAAACTAATCATGATTAGCCGTGTCCCCGGTTATGGACATCTTGAGTATCTAGTTCTTGGATTATCCCGTTGATCTCATCATGTTACTTTTAATTAATATTGTTGGGTTAATGATGATACTTAATTGGGATTGAGATGCTGTCAACCATCTCAATGTTTCACAACCACCATGATAGTTAAATAAAATTTATTCCTTTGTAGTAGGGAAAAACTGGCTTTTCGCAAAAACATTATAACCATAGAGCTTTTCCACCAGCCATATATGCATGTAGTGATAGCCTTTGTTCATCATTTCTCTATGGTGTGAATTTGCCAGTACATTCAATGTACTGACCCGTTTTCGGGCTGCAACGTTTCATGTTGCAGGATATCTTACGACGAGTAAGAGATACGTTAGGGTTACGATTTCTACACTCAACTTTGCCGTTGGTGTTGATGGGAATCCACAACCTTGTTACTTCCGCTATTTGGATTGAGGTAATAGTATTTACGTTACTTTATACATGTGATTTACCTCTGTTATAAATCCTCGAGTACTGTGTGTGTCAGCATACCGATCCAGGGATGACACTTAAGCACAGAGACTTGATCCATTCGGGTCGGGTCGCTACATTACAGCGGGGTGCAGGAGAGTGGACCGCGTAAAAGAGATGAGGATGGTGATGATGGTGGTGATGTTGATGAAGATGATCACCGCGGCGATGATTCCCCTCCCGATGGCACTCCGGCACCACCAAGAGAGAGGAGGAGAGGTTCTCCCCCTTGTGCTTCCTCCTCCATGGCCTCCCCCCTAGATGGGGAGAGGATCTCCCTCTGGTCCTTGGCCTTCATGGCGATGATGGCCCCTCCGGGATCCTCCTCCATGGCCTCCGGTGATGATGGCCCCCTCCAGCAGGGTGCCAGAGAGGGCCTAGATTGATTTCTCGTGGCTACAGAGGCTTGCGGCGGCGGAACTTCCGATCTAGGTTATTTTCTGGAGGTGCATATAAAACATCTAAGATGGATAATATAATAGCATGAATACTTCATAAATTATAGATACGTTGGAGACGTATCAGCATCCCCAAGCTTAATTCCTGCTCGTCCTCGAGTAGGTAAATGATAAAAGAAATAATTTATGAAGTGTGAGTGCTAGCAGGTGCACAAGTTTGATCAATGATAATTTCAATCACCTTTTCTAGCATCATTATATGTAATAACAGTAGCTCATCTCATAAAACTTTTCATGATCAAGTAACAAGCTATTCACATGTTAAAGTATAGATCATAAACTTTCTTGAAAACTAACAAACAGTGCTCTTAGTCATCAAAAAATTGCAATTCATCTTATTTTCGGGAAGGGTCTATGCAAGAGCTTTGATTCAGCAAACTCCACATACTCAACTATCATTTAATCTTTCACAATTGCTAACACTCATGTGATATTTATGGGTTCAAAGTTTTAATCGGACACAGAGAAAGATAGGGGCTTATAGTTTCGCCTCCCAATCTTTTACCTCAAGAGTAATGTCAACAATAATAATTTATGAAAACCTACATCCAATTGGATATATATATCCGGATCACTCCAATACAAAGTGCTTGCCAAAGGAAAAAGTGTAAAAAGGAAAGGTGATGATCACCATGACTCTTGTATAAGGGTAGAAGATAAAAGTAAAAGATAGGCCCTTCGCAGAGAGAAGCAGAGGTTGTCATGCGCTTTTATGGTTGGATGCACAAAATCTTAATGCAAAAGAACATCACTTTATATTGTCGCTTGTGATAAAGACCTTTATTATGCAGTCCGTCGCTTTTATTTCTTCCCGATCACAAGTTCGTATAAAGCTTATTTTCTTCGAACTAATAGATCATACATATTTAGAGAGCAATTTTTATTGCATGCACCGATGACAACTTACTTGAAGGATCTTACTCAATCCTTAGGTAGGTATGGTGGACTCTCATGGAAAAACTGGTTTAAGGGATGTTTGGAAGCACAAGTAGTATTTCTACTTGGTGCAAAGAATTTGGCTAGCATGAGAGGGAAAGGCAAGCTCAACATGTTGGATGATCCAAGACAATATAACATTTCGGATATAGGAAAACATAACCCATGAAGTTGTCTTCCTTGTCCAACATCAACCTTTTAGCATGTCAAATTTTAATGAGTGCTCACAATTACAAAAGATGTCCAAGATAGTATATTTATATGTGAAATCTCTCTTCCTTCAATATTCTTTCATGAATTGTTCAAGTGACCAATTCTGCGTTTGCTAACTTTCAAATAAGTTTACTACCTATACTTATTCTGTGTGAAGTCATTACTCCCCATGGTATAAGCATATGAAACATATATAAATTCAGATTTATGATATTCAATTCATTCAACCATTTACTCATAGGATATACGTGAAGCACATGAGTAAATGGCAAACTACTCCAAAAGATATAAGTGAAGAACACGGAGTAGTCAAATAATTAACTAGCCATGGGAGGATTCTTTTTCATTCAATATTTCAGATCCAACGATTTTATTCAAACAGCAAGTAAAATTGAAAATACGCTCCAAGCAAAACACATATCATGTGACGAATAAAAATATAGCTCCGAGTAAGGTATACCGATAGTTTTGAAGATGAAAGAGGGGATGCCTTCCGGGGCATCCCCAAGCTTAGGCGCTTGAGTCTTCATTGAATATTACCTTGGGGTGCCTTGGGCATCCCCAAGCTTAGGGTCTTTCCACTCCTTATTCTCCTCATATCGATATCTCACTCAAAGCTTGAAATCTTCAATCACACAAAACTTAACGGAACTTCGTGAGATAGGTTAGTATGATAAAGAGTAAACCATTCACATTGGTACTGTCAAAGACAAGGTTCATAATTGTTCTCACACAATGCCTACTGTACCATACCATTTATACAATTTATATTGATAAATATAAGCCATAGAAACTAGAAAACAAGCAAACTATGCAATGAAAACAGAATCTGTCAGAAACAGAACAGTCTGTAATGATCTGAACAGCAACCATACTTCTGCTACTCCAAAAATTATGAAATAAATTTTTGGACGTGAGGAATTTGTCTACTAATCTTATGCAAAAAGAATCAACTCAAAATCGCTCTTCTGTAAAAAATGACAGCTAATCTCGTGAGCGCAAAGTTTCTGTTTTCTACAGCAAGATCACATTAACTTTCATCCAAGTCTTCCCAAAGGTCTTACTTGGCACTTTATTGAAACAAAAGCTATAAAACATGATTACTACAATATCTTAATCATGTAAACACACAAAAATATTAAGGGTAAATATTGGGTTGCCTCCTGTGGCACCCCGGCTCAGAGCGACCGGTTTACCATGCATTGCCAGCCCAGAGACTATGTCTTCTGGCAACACACAACATCTTGGTACAGAAAGCAACCGCTTTATTGATGCTAGCGGATCAGAGTTTATATTACAACAGATGTCAAGGCGAAGCTGCACGCCCGGTGCGGCTGAACAATATGTACATTATTTAGTGAACATAAAGGGGCCTCGATCATAACAACTACGCGGCAGCGGAACAACGTCATAGCGGAAGCTCCATATCACAGGGACACCGTTGTGGACACGATCTAGACTCGAGCAGCACTCCTTTCCAACGAGAATTTCCTGAAATCTGGCATGACACGCCAGGTCAGTACATTGAATGTACTTGCAAGCTCACAACAGGCATAATCATAATGGCAAACAATATCATGATAATTAACCAATTAATAATAATGCAACACTATGTGTCCAACATGCTGTGATCATGCTCGAACGTCCCTCAGGACGGGCTTACCAACAGTGATCATTCTCGGATCACAAACAAACCACCATCGTGGTCTTGACAAGAGTAACTCGTGATCCTTACGGCGATCACAACCACGACCAATATTTGGTCCTGAACATCTCGATGGCCTTTCAGCCATCAACAACAGTGCAAAGTTCATCACTTAGTGTGCAAATTTTATTAAACGTTGACTCATGGTGGGACCTACTACGAGGTGTCCGTGACCGTGGACTCGGCTATCGATAGATTATACACTCTGCAGAGGTAGCACACTGTACCCACACCACAGAACCCATGGCCTCGCACTTCCATTCGGGTGGACCAACGGCATTCCGATGAAACCCTTCCATTGCCAGGACACTCTCCAGGCCACTCGGACCCAATCCCCAACGGGCTAGTCCTGGGTGGCCCCGTGTCTACCAAAGACACAACGACCACCGTCGTGGCCAAAACGATCCACTCGGGGACCCGGTACCATAATCTCAACAACGGGCACACAAGGTTATGCCTGCTTACCGGGCCAGGGTAAGCATGCCATAACCTTCCCTAGTTGGAGGCACCGACCAGAGGCAATGTCAATGGACCGAATCAAGGCCTTCCCACAAAGGCAAATGTGGTTGCACTGGGAAAAACTCGATTCAGCGGCACCATGACCCAGTCAACGATATATTCAAGTTGAGTTATATTCAGGTTCAACTTAAAACAAAAAAGACCGGTGTCATAACATGCCATGAAATGCAAAACTATATGTGCATCACATATAAACGAACATGACTGATGTCAACCATATTCACACTAAGCATAAACATCAACAACGTACAGTACTTTCCTGGTCAGGGTAGCTCACACTTTAACCAAAATATTTTGCAGCAAGTTTTATTATTTTCTCATGCAAGAAAGTAACTTCGATTAATTTCTTACATGCATAGCAAAGATGATACCACAAACAATTCCTAATTTCTTTACCAACCAAGTTAGGTCCAAACATTCTGCAAGTCAAGTAAAAGGACTAAACAAGTACTTAACGGAATATTTTCTAGCAAATTTTACTATTTTATTTATGCAAGAAAATAACTCTACGTAATTACTAACATGCATAACAAAATTATTCTTATCACCACCACAAATAGATCTTAGCTTTGCTTTACCAACTAAGCTAGTTTCAACATTCTGCAAATCAAGCATAATAACCAACAAACACTTAACAGCATATAAATAACATAATAGTTATTTAAATGCATGGATTAATCATTTCATTCAAGTAAGAAAATCATAAATATTGAAATGACACCATGAAAATGTTGCTGTGGCTTGCCTTAGTGCAGATGAGGTTCACAAGCCTTCTGGTGATCCTCAAGACAAGCCTCACCCTCTGAAAATAATTTTAAGCACAAAAAGAAAATATCAAGAACACTTCTGAAAATCACCAGAAATTCTAAATAGCTCAGAAAAATCTCATCTTTGGTGAGCTGCTAGATTTCTTTGCAAAGAACAAAATGCAAAAAGAATCAATTCATTTGGACTTATGGTTGTTTGAAGTGTTCTGTAAATTCAAATGAATTTGAATAAAAATAAACAAACTGGGGGGGTGACGTCGAAGGCGTAAAGCCCAGGGGCGCCACCACTCGTACTGCTTCGCGCGCGTACAGAGTGGCTGACTAGCGGGCCCCGCTAGTCAGGTGAGGAGGAGGGGGAGAAGGAAACAAAGGGAGTCGCGGCTTCGCCGGAGCTCTCGCCGGCGACGAGGGCTCCTTGGCCAAAACGAGAGGGAGGGATGGAGAGAGGGGACGGAGGCGCACCTGCCCGTACCCGTAGCGTAGCTAGGGGTGGTCGGATGGCGTCGGAATCAACCTCGCAAGCGGAGGCAGAACGTGGTGGTCACCGGAGATGAGGAAGACGGCGATCAGAGGCAACTCCAGGGGCTCCAGGGGGACGGGATGGATTCACCGGAGAGAGGCGGAGGCCCTGGAAGGGTCGCCCTGGCCTGGGAGGGGCTGGAGCTACCGCGGCGACCAAAGGGGATCGCCGGCGAGCTCGAGCTCGAGGACGCCGACCCGCGGCCTGCCCGGACGGGCTACGGTTTCCTACGCGCTTGTGGGTTGTGTGGGAGTGGTGGATGGTGCTCGAGGAGGCTGGGGGCGGCTCCATTTATAGGCGAGCGGAGAGGGGGTTTCGGGCTCCGCCGATGGACACCTGTCCACGGCGCCCGGCGATGAGCAGCGTTAGTGAGAGGGGGAGAAGGCGACGCAGCTCACGCGGCGACTATTGGCGAACAGGGACGAGCACATGACCGAGGAGAAGGCGACGAGCATAGTGCGCACCGCACTGTTGGGTTGGCCGGACCGTGCCCGTGCTCGCTGCAGCGAGCTCCGGCATCGGCGAGCACCAGAGGGGAGTTAATGGCGTTGAGACGAGGATGGTGGCGAGGTTTGGCACGCTCGGGCAGACGAGGGAAGCGAGCACGCACGAACAGAGCGCTCGGCGGCACTCAGAGCGCGTCGACACGCAGGCATGACACGATGGACACGCGTGGTCACCGCGCGAACTCTTCCCTCAGGCCAGCCTACGTCCAAAAATCATGTCTGGCATGTTCTTCGCGGTGGTTTTGAAGTTTACCACGCTTTGGTTTGGATCCAGGTGCAGTAGAGGAGTTTTTACATGCCAAGTAAGTTTCTGCTTAGTAACTTTGAGCAGTTACTGAGGTCAAATGGCTGGGAGTCAGGGGCTGTGCTTTGGAGGTTAGCCATGATCTACTAACGTGAAAATGCACAAGAAAACCCAGGCACAATGGAGCAAGTAAAATGGTAGTTGCTGTAGAAACCACCATTTCTGTCCAGAACAGAAAATATTTTCTGTAGCAAAAATATTCCAAAAAGTGATGAGATATTTTTGCTCAGGAAGGTGCCCTAGGGTTCAAAGAATATTTGTGAATTATCTCAGATTTTTCTGGGCCATAAAAATTGGGTTTGCTTTGGACCATATTGAACTAGCTATGGTTTTTGAGAGAAAAATGAATATTTTTCATTTAAGAAAAATATTCCAAAGATTATTTTGGGGTGGATCAGAAGGGGAATGATGATTAGGGAGTGAAATGAAGCACTTGGGTGAAAGCCAAGGGTACCCAAGTGTTTAAGTCCATATGAAAAGATTCAAAAACTCCAAATTTCAAATTGACTCCAAATGAAAATCAAGCAAATGAGAGAGGGCAAAAACCAGGCTGTCACATCTCCCAACAAGCGCTTTTCTTTAATGCCTTTAGCTAGGCATGATGATTTCAATGATGCTCACATAAAAGATAAGAATTGAAACATAAAGAGAGCATCATGAAGAATATGACTAGCACATTTAAATCTAACCCACTTCCTATGCCTAGGGATTTTGTGAGCACATATTTTATAGGAACAAGAATCAACCAGCATAGGAAGGCAAAACAAGTATAACTTCAAAACTTTAAGCACATAGAGAGGAAACTTGATATTATTGCAACTCCTACAAGCATGTATTCCTCCCTCATAATAATTTTTAGTAGCATCATGATTGATTTCAACAATATAACCATCACATAAAGCATTCTTTTCATGATCTACAAGCACAGAAATTTTACTACTCTCCACATAAGCAAAATTATTCTCATTCAGAATAGTGGGATCACTAATTCCTAAATTTTACACTCTTCCAAACCTGCTTTAGATGATAGTATTATTCTGTAACATCCCAAATTTTCAATTTGGTATGTTATACATAGATCATCACTGCATATAATGTTTATTGCATTTTGACAAATCCTCGATAAATCCTAAGCAACTCAAGGACCCTCGGAGAGAGTTGGGGATTTTCTAAAATTTTCATATTTGATTTTCATCAAATAATAAGACGAGGATTTTGGTTTTAATTATTTTCTCTCCGGAAAAATATTTCATTTTAAAAATAAATGAGAGGAGAAAATATGACTTCTCCAAAAACAATTGAAATACTGGAGGAAAAATGTTAAAATCATTTATTGGAATTTATTTGGATTTTATTTGCAATTTTTATTGCATTAAAAATATTGCATGTTTTCAAAATATTATTTTTGTGTTCAAAAATGTTCACCCTATTCTAGATTTTCTAACTAGACGGCAAAAATTTATTTTATATTTTTCTGATTTTTATTTATTTTTCTACGAATTATTTTCCGCGGAACTTTTTTTTAAAAAAAAACTGCGCGCGCGCCGCGCTGGGCCAAGCCCAGCCGCGCCAGGCCGCCGGCCCGCCCGCGCGTCGTCCTCCTCGCGCACGGGAGCCGAGTCCCGCCGCCGCACGCTGCCCGGCCGCCCCCTCCTCCAAGCCGAGCTCTCCCCCTCCCTCCTTTAAATACCCCCCCTCTCTCTCTCCCTCACCTCGCCCGCCGCCGCCGCCGCACTTGCCCGCCCCGCCGCCGCCGGAGCCGAGCCGAGCCGCCGCCGTTCGCCGCCGAACCCCGCCGCCTAGCCGCCCCTCGCCCTCCCCCGAGCCCCGCACCCCCGCCGCACCCGCCGCCCTCACCGGAGCCCCGCCGGAGCCGCCCCGACGAGGTAGACCTCGATGCCGTTCGGTTTGCCGGTTTTCTTCTAAAAAAACCCTTTGTTTTTTTAAAAAAACCCTAGATCGGTTTTTTTTTCGGTTTTATTATTTTGCGAGCGTTCACCAAACCGTTCGTTTTAACGAACGCGTTCGTCGGTTTTTCTCTGTTAACGAACGTCCGTTCTTTAAGCGTTCGTCCATTTTTCTTTTTCGTCGGATTTTTCTGCGATTATCTCAGATTCGATTTCTGATCGAATCTTTATTTCTGTTTAACTTCTCGCTCGTTTATCGGAATCAGGCGATTCAAGCGCCTAGAGTTTCATCTCGAAATTCTCTTTCCGTTTAATCCACTCAAACAAGTTTTTGCTACAGTAAAATTTGACCTAGATCCAGATTAGTAAACAAAGTTTCTTTCTTTCGCAGTTTGACTTTCGTTGTTTCTTTCGAGTTGATTCTTTTTGCAAACCGGAGTTCTTAAGTTGAACTTTCTGGTTGGATCTTTCATTCGAGCTTTACCTGTGCATTAGATGAGTACTGATTGTATGCTTGTTTGTTTGCGATAGAGTACCCGGAGTGTGCCGCTTGTTACTTTGACTCGTTAGGTTTTGCGGATCATCAGCAAGGCAAGTAACACTTTGATCATACCTTTCATACCCAGTTTTAGTGCATTAGATCTATTCCTCAAACAATTGCATGATTAGGATCTGATCAAATTGTGGGAACTGGGAAGTAGTTGAGGTAGTACCTATTACCTGTTTTCTATTCAAACCCTTGGGAGTTACTTCTACGTTGCTATTATATTGCAATGCTATGCCCGTAGACGTGGATTGGGTTTGAGAGATATTCATGACAGATGTGAGATGTTTATTAATGGTTCAACTTAAGGTGGCAACTAAAACTCACATCTGGGTGGATTGAGGCACCTGGAGAACCCAGTGTTGTCTGTTTGTATAAGGACCGCCACCCAGGCTCAAAGGGATCATAAGATTATTCATGCTAGAAACTTCCGTGTGCAGCCACAAGCTATTATGGGCTCTAGCATAGTTGAGTAGGTTACAAGATCTCTTGAAGAGGTGGGCTAGCAGATGTAGGGGAAAGTAGGTGTACCGGTCCATCCAGAGTAAAGAGTGATTGTTTCTAAAAGACTGTGTCTCGGTCATCCGTTTTCTCAAACATCATGTAGTGCGAGAATCAAGCGGAGGCGATCGAGTCTTGTGGGGAAAAGTGCGCAAACCTCTGTAGAGTGTACAAACTGATCATGGTTAGCCGTGTCCCCGGTTATGGACAACTTGAGTATCTAGTACCTGGATTATCATTTGAATCTCATCACCATGTTACCTTTAATTAATTTTGTTGGGTTAACGATGACACTTAATTGGGATTGAGTTGGAGGTACCTTCTCAATGTTTAACAACCACCATGATAGTTAAATAAAATTTATTCCTTTGCAGTAGGATAAAATTGGCTTTTCGCAAAACTGTAACCATAGAGCTTTCCACCAGCCATATATGCATGTAGTATAGTATCATTACTGTTCATTACTCTCTATGTGTTACTTTGCCAGCATATTCTATGTGCTGACCCGTTTTCGGGCTGCAACGTTTCATGTTGCAGACTTTTCAGACGACGAGTAAGGTGCCTTAGGTCGTGGTCTTATACTCAGTGATGCCGCTGGAGTTGATGGACTCACGTATCTTCCAAGTCTTCCGCTGTTATCGTTTTTAGGTGGCCTTAAGCCATGTTTATCATACTTATTCTCTTTGGAGATATTCGATGTAATAAGTGTGTGATTGCTACTCTGTTATAAATCCTCCATTTGTACTGTGCGTGTCAGCATTACTGATCCAGGGATGACACTGGTGCACAGCAGCACAGACCATTTGAGGTCTGGTCGCTACAAAGTTGGTATCAGAGCACACGCTGACTGTAGGACACGACCACTAAGCTTAAGCCCTAGAAAGCTTCTCTCTTCTCATTTCTGACCCCTCTCCATTTTCTACTCTTTTAGGAATGGCGAATGCAAGGAGCAAGTTCATGCAACCAGATGAAGACACGCCGTTTGGTCGACACTTGAAGGAAGTCACCAAGTATTTGAACATAGGAATACCAAGCATCACCGGAACCTACAACGCCACATTACCCGAAGAGGAGAGTTGGAAGATTCAAGTTCTTATTCCAGGAAGGATGTTTAGTGCCATAAGATTGGTTTTCGAAGCACCAACTTGGAGTTTAGGGAAGAGCATGGCCGCACACATCGCCATGGGACGCATTGGAGAAGTCTACCACCAGGAGCTTAAGGATACAATTTACCAAATTTGTTGACGCCGAGACGCGCAATGGGAGATGATCAGGACCAAGAAGGATGGATCAATTGCAGCTTTCATCCAGGAGCAGAACCAACATATTCGTCGCCAGGAGAACCAGATGTGCACGGACAAGGAAAAACTGAAGAAGGCATTAACGAAGATCAAGGAGCTCCAAGAAGAACTCAAGGCTACACGCGAAGATTATTTGGAGGAAATCAACGCACTAGTAGGGAAGAATGACGACCTGGAGAAGAAGATTGGAGTATTCATGGGAAATCCAGTGCCAAAAGCAGAAGTCGACGAATGCACTTGTCCGGATAACTACATCATCATCGACGACACTGACTCGGAACCAAGTGTAGACGACTGGGTTGATGAAACTGGAGCAGACATCATGGAGTCTTCAATGGATTAGAATTTCTAGTAGACCACCATATCAGTAGTAGTTTTCCCCCATTTAATAGTATAGTTCAAGCACTTTGTAACGCTAGTTAGATCGATTGTTTTGCCTTGTTTGAATTGATTGAGTGATATTGATTGTATTTGTCTCATGAGCATATGGGTAGTGTTTTCCCTCTAGACCTCAGTCTATTCTTAACTCTCATCTTTTCTAAACCTATCAGATGCCTCCGAGACGCGACACCGGATTTGTTTTCCCGCCAGAGATCACCCAGTTGATTCAGCAACAGAATGCCCTGATGCAAGTGTTAGTGCAGAACCAAGGCAACAACAACAACAACCCACCGCCACCACCACCTGTTGATCACTTAGCCCGTTTCTTAAGGCTAAACCCGCCGGTGTTTTCCAGTAGCACCGAGCCGATTGTTGCAGATGATTGGCTCCGCAAAGTTGGAAGGGAGTTGACCACTGCAGGATGCACAGATGCGGAAAGAGTGCGTTTTGCCGCACATCAGCTTGATGGACCCGCAGCATCATGGTGGGAGAATTATACAGCCACGCACCCTATTGACACTGTCACATGGGACCAGTTTCAGCAAGCTTTCCGTACAGCTCATGTTTCAGCAGGAGCTATGGCTATGAAGAAGCGTGAGTTTCGTAACCTACGCCAAGGAGGACGCACCGTAGGCCAGTATGTGGAGGATTTCAGTAAGCTAGCACGTTATGCACCAGATGACGTTGCTACAGATGCTGCCAAGCAGGAGAAATTTTTGGAAGAGCTGAATGATGAACTGAGTATGCAGTTGATGGTAGCAACCTTCAACACCTACCAGGAGCTGGTAGATAGAGCTCTTATGATTGAAGGAAAGCAACAGCAGATTGAAAACCGCAAGAGGAAGTATGGACAAGGGAAGTACAATTCTGGAGCCCAGCAGAAGCCACGATTTACCCCGAAGTCGGGAGGACAGTTTCAGCATACCCATGGAGGAGGTAGTTCGCACAACCATAATGGCTCCAAGAATGGTAATGGGAATGGAGAAAACAACGGACAGAACTGCACCAACCCATCTACCCCAACCAAGAGGGATCTAAGTCACATTACTTGTTTCAAGTGCCAGAAGACGGGACATTATGCAACTGATTGTCCTGAAGCCCAAAATGGAAATGGCAATGGAAGCTCTGGGAAGAAGCCGAACCCATTCAACAAAGGACATGTGAACCACGTGAGCGTGGAGGAGGTTGAAGCTCAGCCTGATGCAGTAATAGGTAAGTTTTTGGTTAAGTCATTTACTGCATCCATTCTTTTCGATACTGGTGCATCGCATTCATACATATCAAGGGGATTCGTGAATAAGTTTAAGATGTCCACCCAAGTTCTCAAAACCCCTATGTTAGTAACCTCGCCAGGAGCAGAGTATATGGCAACCCAAGGATGTTTTCAGATACCATTGGCCATTGGAAGGCATGTTTTCCCCTCAGACCTCATTGTTTTGGAATCGCAAGGTTTGGATGTGATTTTGGGAATGGATTGGCAATCGTTGTATGGAGGAAACATCGATTGTGCCAGCAAGACGATTTTTCTTACCACCCCAGAAGGAAAAAGGATCAAGTATGTATCCCGTCATATGCCGCACAGGACTCAAGTAAATTCCTTATCAGGAGTTGTACAGGAGGAAGTACCAGTGGTAAAGGATTATCCGGATGTATTTCCAGAAGAGTTGCCAGGCATGCCACCAGATAGAGACATTGAGTTCTTGATTGAACTTTTGCCAGGCACAGGGCCAATATCTAAGAGACCGTACAGGATGCCCGCAAAAGATTTGGAAGAAATTAAGAAGCAGATCAAGGAGTTACTGGATAAAGGCTATATTCGCCCAAGTTCGTCACCTTGGGGATCACCAGTACTTCTAGTGGAGAAGAAAGATGGATCACTGAGGATGGTTGTTGATTACCGAGGATTGAATGAAGTGACCATCAAAAACAAGTACCCACTACCGATGATCAATGATTTGTTTGACCGCCTACAAGGAGCTAAAGTATTTTCCAAGATCGATCTACGATCAGGATACCATCAGTAAAGATTCGAGAGCAGGATATACCAAAGACGACTTTTACCACCAGATATGGATTGTATGAGTATACCGTTATGTCATTTGGACTGACTAACGCACCTGCCTATTTCATGAACCTGATGAACAAAGTGTTTATGGAGTTTCTGGATAAGTTCGTCGTGGTGTTCATTGATGATATTTTAATCTTTTCCAAGGATGAAGAAGAGCATGAGGAGCATTTACGATTGGTACTTGAGAAGCTCAGAGAACATCAGTTATATGCCAAGTTCAGCAAGTGTGAATTTTGGCTGAAGGAAGTTGGATTCCTTGGACATGTTATTTCTGGAGAAGGAATAGCAGTAGACCCTGCCAAGGTCGACACAGTGACAAGTTGGGAAGCACCCACGACAGTTGGAGAAATCCGGAGTTTTCTTGGACTTGCAGGATACTACCGGAGATTCATCAAGAATTTCTCGAAGATTGCTAAGCTCATGACTGAGCTATTGAAGAAGGACACCAAATTCAATTGGACTGAGGAATGTGAAGCTAGTTTCCAAGAGTTGAAGAAACGATTGGTTACATCACCAGTGTTGATTCTGCCCGATCAACGCAAGGACTATGAAGTATATTGCGACGCTTCTCGTCGAGGACTTGGAGCAGTGCTTATGCAGGAAGGAAGAGTTGTGTCATATGCTTCACGACAACTTAAACCCCATGAGAAGAATTATGCTACGCATGATTTGGAATTAGCAGCCGTGGTGCATGCATTGAAGACATGGAGACATTTTCTCATCGGAAACCATTGTGAGGTGTACACGGATCACAAGAGTTTGAAGTACATTTTCACGCAGAAGGAGTTAAATCTCAGACAGAGGAGATGGTTGGAGCTCATTAAAGATTATGATATGAGATTGCATTATCACCCTGGAAAGGCTAACGTAGTAGCAGACGCGTTGAGCCGCAAGAGTCATATCAACACCCTCATGAAAGGAGAGTTACCTCAGGAGTTAGCCGAGGACCTTCGCGAGCTATGTTTGGAGATAGTCCCTAGAGGCTATTTAGCGACATTGGAAATTCAGTCTACCTTGATGGAAAGGATCAGAGAAGCTCAGAAGACAGACAAGGAGATTGAAGAGATAAAGGAGAAGATGAGCAAAGGAAAAGCCAAGGGATTTCGTGAGGATGAGCACGATACCTTATGGTTTGAGGACCGCGTATATGTGCCAAATGATCCGGAGATCAGGAAGTTGATTTTGCAAGAAGCCCATGATTCACCGTACTTGATACACCCAGGGAATACCAAGATGTATTTGGATCTGAAGAATACTTTCTGGTGGACCGGAATGAAGAAGGATATTGCAGAATATGTAGCAGTTTGTGATGTGTGTCAGAGAGTGAAGGCAGAGCATCAGAGGCCAGCAGGATTGCTACAACCATTGCCGATACCCGAATGGAAGTGGGATAAAATAGGCATGGATTTTATCATAGGATTACCCAGGACTCGTTCAGGCTATGACTCGATATGGGTTGTAGTCGACCGTTTGACGAAAGTGGCTCATTTCATTCCAGTGAAGACCACTTACACCAGTGCTAAGTTGGCAAAGATATACATGAGCAGGATCGTATGTTTGCATGGAGTTCCGAGGACCATTGTATCAGACAGAGGAACCCAATTTACCTCGAAGTTTTGGAAGCAGTTACATGAAACATTGGGAACCAGGCTGGAATTTAGTACAGCATTTCACCCACAAACAGATGGACAGACCGAGAGAGTCAACCAGATTTTGGAGGACATGTTGAGAGCATGTGCACTAGATTATGGATCTAGTTGGGACGACAATTTGCCATATGCGGAGTTTTCGTATAACAACAGTTATCAAACCAGTTTGAAGATGGCCCCTTTCGAAGCTTTGTACGGAAGGAGGTGTAGAACACCGTTGTTATGGGACGAAGTTGGAGACCGCCAGTTGTTTGGACCAGATTTGATTAAGGAGTCTGAACAGAAAGTGAGGTTGATTCGCGATAGGCTCAAGGTAGCCCAGTCCAGGCAGAAGAGTTATGCTGATTCTAAGCGAAAGGAGACAGTTCATGAAGTCAGAGACAGAGTGTATCTTCGAGTATCACCACTTCGAGGAGTGAAGCGCTTTGGAGTTAAGGGAAAGTTAGCGCCCCGTTTTATCGGACCATACAGAGTGTTGGAACGTATGGGAGAGGTTGCTTACAAGCTGGAATTGCCCGAAGGATTGTCTGGAGTTCATGATGTATTTCACGTTTCCCAGTTGAAGAAGTGCCACGTAGAAATGGCTGAGATACCGCTGAGAGATACTGTGCCACTGGAAGCGATTCAGCTGGAAAGTGATTTGACCTATGAGGAGAAACCAGTTAAGATTCTTGAGTATGCCAGCCGAGTTACCCGCAGCAAGGTTATCAAGTTTTGCAAAGTCCAGTGGAGTCACCACACGGAGGATGAAGCCACCTGGGAGCGAGAGGAAGACCTACGGAAAGACCACTCCCACCTGTTTTCTAGCCAACCCGAATCTCGAGGTCGAGATTCATCTTAAGGGGGGTAGGTTTGTAACATCCCAAATTTTCAATTTGGTATGTCATACATAGATCATCACTGCATATCATGTTTATTGCATTTTGACAAATCCTCGATAAATCCTAAGCAACTCAAGAACCCTCGGAGAGAGTTGGGGATTTTCTAAAATTTTCATATTTGATTTTCATCAAATAATAAGACGAGGATTTTGGTTTTAATTATTTTCTCTCCAGAAAAATATTTCATTTTAAAAATAAATGAGAGGAGAAAATATGACTTCTCCAAAAACAATTGAAATACTGGAGGAAAAATGTTAAAATAATTAATTGGAATTTATTTGGATTTTATTTGCAATTTTTATTGCATTAAAAATATTGCATGTTTTCAAAATATTATTTTTGTGTTCAAAAAATGTTCACCCTATTCTAGATTTTCTAACTAGACGGGGAAAATTTATTTTATATTTTTATGATTTTTATTTATTTTTCTACGAATTATTTTCCGCGGAACTTAAAAAAAAAACTGCGCGCGCGCCGCGCTAGGCCAAGCCCAGCCGCGCCAGGCCGCCGGCCCGCCCGCGCGTCGTCCTCCTCGCGCACGGGATCCGAGTCCCGCCGCCCGGCCGCCCCCTCCTCCAAGCCGAGCTCTCCCCCTCCCTCCTTTAAATACCCCCCTCTCTCTCTCCCTCACCTCGCCCGCCGCCGCCGCCGCACTTGCCCGCCCCGCCGCCGCCGGAGCCGAGCCGAGCCGCCGCCGTTCCCCGCCGAACCCCGCCGCCTCGCCGCCCCTCGCCCTCCCCCGAGCCCCGCACCCCCGCCGCAACCGCCGCCCTCACCGGAGCCCCGCCGGAGCCGCCCCGACGAGGTAGACCTCGATGCCGTTCGGTTTGCCGGTTTTCTTCTAAAAAAACCCTTTGTTTTAAAAAAAACCCTAGATCGTTTTTTTTTGGTTTTATTATTTTGCGAGCGTTCACCGAACCGTTCGTTTTAACGAACGCGTTCGTCGGTTTTTCTCTGTTAACGAACGTCCGTTCTTTAAGCGTTCGTCCGTTTTTCTTTTTCGTCGGATTTTTCTGCGATTATCTCAGATTCGATTTCTGATCGAATCTTTGTTTCTGTTTAACTTCTCGCTCGTTTATCGGAATCAGGCGATTCAAGCGCCTAGAGTTTCGTCTCGAAATTCTCTTTCCGTTTAATCTACTCAAACAAGTTTTTGCTACAGTAAAATTTGACCTAGATCCAGATTAGTAAATGAAGTTTCTTTCTTTCGTAGTTTGACTTTCGTTGTTTCTTTCGAGTTGATTCTTTTTGCAAACCGGAGTTCTTAAGTTGAACTTTCTGGTTGGATCTTTCATTCGAGCTTTACCTGTGCATTAGATGAGTACTGATTGTATGCTTGTTTGTTTGCGATAGAGTACCCGGAGTGTGCCGCTTGTTACTTCGACTCGTTAGGTTTTGTGGATCATCAGCAAGGCAAGTAACACTTTGATCATACCTTTCATACCCAGTTTTATTGCATTAGATCTATTCCTCAAACAATTGCATGATTAGGATCTGATCAAATTGTGGGAACTGGGAAGTAGTTGAGGTAGTACCTATTACCTGTTTTCTATTCAAACCCTTGGGAGTTACTTCTACGTTGCTATTATATTGCCATGCTATGCCCGTAGACGTGGATTGGGTTTGAGAGATATTCATGACAGATGTGAGATGTTTATTAATGGTTCAACTTAAGGTGGCAACTAAAACTCACATCTGGGTGGATTGAGGCACCTGGAGAACCCAGTGTTGTCTGTTTGTATAAGGACCGCCACCCAGGCTCAAAGGGATCATAAGATTATTCATGCTAGAAACTTCCGTGTGCAGCCACAAGCTATTATGGGCTCTAGCATAGTTGAGTAGGTTACAAGATCTCTTGAAGAGGTGGGCTAGCAGATGTAGGGGAAAGTAGGTGTACCGGTCCATCCAGAGTAAAGAGTGATTGTTTCTAAAAGACTATGTCTCGGTCATCCGTTTTCTCAAACATCATGTAGTGCGAGAATCAAGCGGAGGCGATCGAGTCTTGTGGGGAAAAGTGCGCAAACCTCTGCAGAGTGTACAAACTAATCATGGTTAGCCGTGTCCCCGGTTATGGACAACTTGAGTATCTAGTACCTGGATTATCATTTGAATCTCATCACCATGTTACCTTTAATTAATTTTGTTGGGTTAACGATGACACTTAATTGGGATTGAGTTGGAGGTACCTTCTCAATGTTTAACAACCACCATGATAGTTAAATAAAATGTATTCCTTTGCAGTAGGATAAAATTGGCTTTTCGCAAAACTGTAACCATAGAGCTTTCCACCAGCCATATATGCATGTAGTATAGTATCATTACTGTTCATTACTCTCTATGTGTTACTTTGCCAGCATATTCTATGTGCTGACCCGTTTTCGGGCTGCAACGTTTCATGTTGCAGACTTTTCAGACGACGAGTAAGGTGCCTTAGGTCGTGGTCTTATACTCAGTGATGCCGCTGGAGTTGATGGACTCACGTATCTTCCAAGTCTTCCGCTGTTATCGTTTTTAGGTGGCCTTAAGCCATGTTTATCATACTTATTCTCTTTGGAGATATTCGATGTAATAAGTGTGTGATTGCTACTCTGTTATAAATCCTCCATTTGTACTGTGCGTGTCAGCATTACTGATCCAGGGATGACACTGGTGCACAGCAGCACAGATCATTTGAGGTCTGGTCGCTACATATTCATACTCCAAAAGATATAAGTTAAGTTCATGGAGCATTCTACAAAACCATACTCAAAAGATTTAAGTGAAGCACAAAGAGCATTCTATAAGGTTATACTCAAAATATATAAGTGAAGCACATGAAGCATTCTGTAAATCGATGAAGGGCTATCTCATACTAGCATGGTTCTTAAAGAAAAAGAAAAACACAAAGGACACAAATCATGTGAACAAAACAAAAACCGAGGTATACCGATAATTGTTGAAGAAGAAAGATGGGATGCCAGCCGGGACATCCCCAAGATTAGATGCTTGAGTATCCTTGGAATATTTACTTGGGGTACCTTGGGCATCCCAAGCTTGAACTCTTGCCTCTCTTTATTCTTCTCACATCGGTAACTCCTCGTTCTTCGAACACTTCATCCACAAAAACTTTGTGAGATCCGTTAGTACTATAAAGCAAATCAGTACCTTTAGGTACTGTTGCAAACTCATTCCAATTTCATATTAGAACTATATCTACAGTATTCCAACTTCACCATGGCTCATACCCCCCGATACTACCCATAGATTCATCAAAATAAGCGAACAACACAAAGAAAACAGAATCTGTCAAAAACAGGACAGTCTGTAGTAATTTGGAAGTTTAGTAAACTTCTGTAACTCCAAAAAATTCTAAAAAAATATGAAAATTTAAAAAATTTGTACAGAAGTAATGTGCACAAAGTTTCAGACCCATTTGACTTTCCAGTAAAAAAATGTAAATTCACGCACTACAGCCAAAGTTTCTGTTTTTGTACTGCACATAGTAAACAAGCAATCTAATCATCCTAAAACCGAAGCTTGGCACATTATTTTTATAATAGAATGGATATATACAAGGGGATAATTATTTTCAGAGAAGCGTCCATGAATTTTTTTACATTGTTTCCATGAGCATAAACACAAGTGCTCAAGGTCGACCCTGACTTCTCCAATGCATAACCTTCCAATCACTTCTCTTATTGAAAAACTTTTTAGGCATGAGAGGCAAGTAAAAAAAATTTATATTTTCATTTTTTAAATTTTTTTGTATGTTTCACCCACAACTAAGCAAAACTAAAAAGGAAAAAAACTACTTAGTGAAGAAAGCAAACAAGCACACACGAGAATATCAACCCCACGCTATTGCTCCCCGGCAACGGCGCCAGAAAAGAGCTTGATAATCCCCAAGTGCAGGGAATCATCATAGCAATTCCCAATGGTGGAAGTGATAAGTATGGAGTGTCGAACCCACAAGGAGCTAAAGGTAAGATCAATATTCTCTCAAGTCCTATCTGCCACTGATACGACTCTACGTACACCGAACGTTTACTTCCAACTAGAAACGAGAAATAAAACTACGTTGTGGGTATGAACAGGATAACTTTGCATGATATTGGAGAGCTAAAACATAAAAGTAGGTGTTGTTATCATAAAGTTAGAATATATTACTAAATATTATAAATAGCGAGTGTGGAATAATGATGGGTCGGTGTGCGGAATTATCCTAGGCAATCGTTAACAAGACCGGTAGTCGTCATTGCAGTTTCATATGAGGGAGAGGCATAAGCTAACATACTTTCTCTTCTTGGATCATATGCACTTATGATTGGAACTCTAGCAAGCATCCGCAACTACTAAAGATCATTAAGGTAAAACCTAACCATAGCATTAAAGCATCAAGTCCCCTTTATCCCATACGCAACAACCCCCTTACTCGGGTTTATGCTTCTGTCACTCAAGCAACCCACTATAAGCGAATCATGAACGTATTGCAACACCCTACAGCGGGAATCCCTCACGCTTGCGCGACACAGAGGGCACAATAGGACAGCACAAAAATAAAACATACAACTCATACCAATCTAGATCATCAATCAACCCAAAGACAAAGGATATCTACTCAAAACATCATAGGATGGCAACACATCATTGGATCATAATATGTGGCATAAAGCACCATGTTCAAGTAGGGATTACAGCGGGGTGCGGGAGAGTGGACCGCGTAAAAGAGATGAGGATGGTGATGATGGTGGTGATGTTCATGAAGATGATCACCGCGGCGATGATTCCCCTCCCGATGGCACTCCGGGGCCACCGAGAGAGAGGAGGAGAGGTTCTCCCCCTTGTGCTTCCTCCTCCATGGCCTCCCCCCTAGATGGGGAGAGGTTCTCCCTCTGGTCCTTGGCCTTCATGGCGATGATGGCCCCTCCGGGATCCTCCTCCATGGCCTCCGGTGATGATGGCCCCCTCCAGCAGTGTGCCAGAGAGGGCCTAGATTGATTTCTCGTGGCTACAGAGGCTTGCGGCGGTAGAACTTCCAATCTAGGTTATTTTCTGGAGGTTTCTGTATTTATAAGAATTTTTGGCGTAGGTCTCATGTCAGGGGGGTCTCTGAGTCGTCCACGAGATAGGGGCCCACGCCCAGGGGGGTGGGCGTGCCCCCCACCCTCGTGGACAGCCCGGGACTCTTCTGGCCCAACTCTTTTACTCTAGGGGCTTCTTTTGGTCCATAAAAAATCATCAAAAATTGGCACGTCAATTGGACTCCGTTTGGTATTCCTTTTCTGTAAAACTCAAAAACAAGGAAAAAAATAGAAACTGGCACTGGGCTTTGGGTTAATAGGTTAGTCCCAAAAATCATATAAAATAGCATATAAATGCATATAAAACATCTAAGATGGATAATATAATAGCATGAATACTTCATAAATTATAGATACGTTGGAGACGTATCAAGTGCCAGCGTTGTTGGGGTCGGTTGTTGAAGTAGGGCCTGCTGCAGTGTCGTCCAAATCTTCATGCTCATCAATCTCGCGCGATGAAGAATATGAGTTGGCTACCAAGGAAGGAACTTTGACTTTTTTGAATTTCTTCGCCGGTGGCTGAGACCAGTCAAAGTCTTGCTTGAAGCCCATCTGCTTCAGATCTTCTTCACCATAAAGATGAGACAGAATAGCCCAGGTACGATTGAATACTTCATGGAGGTAGTAGTGGTTCTTCTTCACTGAATTGTGCGTAGCAGTCATGTTGTGAAGAATTGAACCAAACTAACGCTTAACCCATTTGTGGTTGCGATCGACCTTCTGGTGAAGACTGAGGAGAAGTTCACGATCAGTCATCACCCTTGGAGCCGTGGCTTGAGGATTTTGCTTTGAGGCATTGGCGTTAGAGTCATGAGTGGCAGAGTCATCATTGGTGGAGTAAGATGCAGCTTTGCGGAACTAACCATCCAATGGACGAATGCCTTCATCAATAACAGCAGTAGCCTTGCCCTTTTCATCAGCCGAGGAAAATGTCCGCTTGAGGACTTCAATGGGGGGCAAGTAGCTACCATAGTTGAGTGTGTTAGCCTTGTAATTGATTGAAGACCTTAATCTGAGGAATCTCATAATCCAGGGAGCGTAAGGCTTCAATTCAAAAGGGGACAATGCAACATTGTCTAGAGTCCTCACGAAGAAATCATGGTAGTTGACAGGACCGCCATGAATGATGTTGAACAGCATATTCTTCATGATGCCAACGACCTCTTCTTCATTCGAGTCGTGGCCCTTGATTGGACTCAATGTATTGGTCGGAATGCGATAGACAGTCCGTGGCACATATAGCAATCCTTCACGAGGAATTTGGTCCTTGGGGCTTGACCGGGCTTCAGTGGCTTCATCAACACTTGCATATAGTGATCAGTGAGTTCAGGTTCATGATATATACAACGAGCACCTTCAAGGGGAGGACTGACAGGCAGGGCATGAAGTAATTCAGAGGCCGGTGCTTTGAAGTGAGTGTTTTCTGTCATCCAGTCCAACACCCAAGAGTTCACATCTTCAGCATTTCATGTGATGTGCAGCGTCGCATAGAACTGAAGAATTAGCTCTTCATTCCAATCACAGATATCGGTGCAGAAGTTGAGCAATCCAGCGTCGTGAAGAACACTAAGAACTGGTGTGAAGCACGGCAGCGATTCCATGTCCACATGAGGAATATGCTCATGGTCGAAGACTTTGTCCTTATCACAAAGTAGTGAAGAATAGAAGTTTGCTTGGCTGGCGGTCCAGAAACGCTTCCTTCGTAGGCGAGCAGAGTCATAGGGATTGAAATCTATGAAGAACACATGCTCGTGGAAGAAGTCATCAGCCTTGAAGTTTTGCTTCTTAGAGAAGGGATTCTTTTGCTTGGGCTGAGGAGTATCAGTCAAAGTCATCAGAGGCTCAGGATTCACATTCTCAGGCACCACAGGCTCAGGAATTTCAGTTTCTGCTTCAGTTGCAGCCTGGGTCTTCTTTTCTTCATCAACATTTTCATCAGCACTAGTGGCTGGAATTTCTTCAGGAATGGAAGGAGTGGTGTGAGGTTCGTCAGAGCCCATTTGAACTTCAGTGTGCACTGGGGACTGAGGAATTTGTTGCTGGCGTGAACAAAGGAGAGTTGGGGTGCTGACTTTCCCAAAAGATCATTCATCACAGGCGTGGTGCTCCCAATGTCCACGTCTTCATCTTCTTCACTTAATTCTTCAACGCCTGCCTCTTCAGCTGTGAACTGAGGCATAGGCGATGAGATGACTGGGGTTGAAGGGATATTATCTGCTTCAATTTGTTCGTCCAACTGCTCTGAAGAAGCAGCAGAAGGAACGTCTTCATCCGATCCCCTTGGGATCTCATAATCTTCACCAAAAGGAATGAGTTCCTTTGATGGCATACTGGAGACAGGAACAACATCAATGGGATTCTCAAAAGAGCTTGTCAATGTGTTCATCTTCTTCGGGGCTGAAGAATCTGATGAAGCTGATGCTTTCCTTTTCTTCACTGCTGCTCGCTCCGCAACCTTGGTTTTCTTCGCTTCTGATGCAGAAGGAAGAACTGGACTTGGTGTTGGTGCAGGAGGAGCAGAGGAAATTGGTACATTTACCTCAGGCACAACTGATGCAGTTGGCCTAGTTGGTTCAGTTTCTTCAGGCCCAGCGGTTGATGGCTCAGCTGGCCTGGATTGTTCCTCAGGCGAAACACTAGTGGTTGCCCTGGCAATTTCATCAGCGGCTGGAATAGAGTCATCAGCCCTGGTACTAGCAGGTTCATCAGCAGCCTGATTTTCATCCACGGTGCTGGCATGTTCTTCAGTCGGCTGAGCAGATGCTTCAGCCTGAGGAGATTCATGTTGCGTTGGGGCTGCAACATTGGTGGTGAATCCTTCAGCCAACTTGATGAATCTGACCTTGGCTCCTAGCCAATCAGTGCGGTAGACGTTGAATTCATCACTGAGTCCTTTGATCTCAGTTTGTATAGCAATGAGTTCATCAGTTGTCATGTTGACAACATTTTTCTTCAGAAAGCGCTCCTTTCTGTATTGAGCTTTCTTCAGCTGCCTGGCCTTCTCAAACTTCCATTTCTCCTCGCCAATGAAGGCGGTCAGCATGTGACTTTGGACAGGAGTCAGCTTGAAGTCAGGCACAGGTGTGTTGGGGTCCTTGTGCCAGAGATCAATGTACTCAAGGATCAACTTTGGATCCAGTAGGAGAGGAACTTCACTTCCTTTGGCTCTAGCGGCCCTTTGTTGTCTATCTTCGATGATTTCGGCAAGTTCCTCATCATCAGCTTCGTCATCATCGGAAGGTACTTGAAAGGCAACCTGCTTCTCGTGAGGAGTTGGTCTAGAGCCTCGTCCAGTGATACGTCTCCAACATATCTATAATTTTTGATTGTTCCATGCTATTATATTATCCATCTAGGATGTTTTATATGCATTTATATGCTATTTTATATGATTTTTGGGACTAACCTATTAACCTAGAGCCCAGTGCCAGTTTCTGTTTTCTCCTTGTTTTGGAGTATCGCAGAAAAGGAAAACCAAACGGAGTCCAATTGACCTGAAATTTCACGGAGATTATTTTTGGACCAGAAGAAGCCCACAAAGTATCGGAGATGGGCCAGAAGAGTCCCGAGGCACCCACAAGGGTGAGGGTGTGCCCTACCCCCTGGGCGCGCCCCCTACCTCGTGGCCGCCTCAGAGACCCCCCTGACTTGTTCCCAACGCCAAAAATCCCAATAGATATAGAAACCCCCGAAAAGAAACCTAGATCGGGAGTTTCGCCGCCGCTAGCCTCTGTAGCCACCAAAAACCAATCGGGACCCTGTTCCGGCACCCTGCCGGAGGGGGGATCCATCACCGGTGGCCATCTTCATCATCCCGGCGCTCTCCATGACGAGGAGGGAGTAGTTCACCCTCGGGGCTGAGGGTATGTACCAGTAGCTATGTGTTTGATCTCTCTCTCTCTCTCATGTTCTTGATTTGGCACGATCTTGATGTACTGCGAGCTTTGCTATTATAGTTGGATCTTATGATGTTTCTCCCCCTCTACTCTCTTGTAATGGATTGATTTTTTCCTTTGAAGTTATCTTATCAGATTGAGTCTTTAAGGATTTGAGAACACTTTATGTATGTCTTGCATGTGCTTATCTGTGGTGACAATGGGATATTCACGTGATCTACTTGATGTATGTTTTGGTGATCAACTTGTGGGTTCAGTGACCTTGTGAACTTATGCATAGGGGTTGGCACACGTTTTCGTCTTGACTCTCCGGTAGAAACTTTGGGCACTCTTTGAAGTTCTTTGTGTTGGTTGAATAGATGAATCTGACATTGTGTGATGCATATCGTATAACCATACCCGCGGATACTTGAGGTGACATTGGAGTATCTAGGTGACATTAGGGTTTTGGTTAATTTGTGTCTTAAGGTGTTATTCTAGTACGAACTCTAGGAAAGATCGAACGGAAAGAATAGCTTCGTGTTATTTTACTGCGGACTCTATAATAGATCGATCAGAAAGAATAACTTTGAGGTGGTTTCATACCCTACAATAATCTCTTCGTTTGTTCTCCGCTATTAGTGACTTTGGAGTGACTCTTTGTTGCATGTTGAGGGATAGTTATATGATCCAATTATGCTATTATTGTTGAGAGAACTTGCACTAGTGAAAGTATGAACCCTAGGCCTTGTTTCCTAGCTTTGCAATACCGTTTACGCTCACTCTTATTACTTGTTACCTTGCTGTTTTTATATTTTCATATTACAAAAACCTATATCTACCATCCATATTGCACTTGTATCACCATCTCTTCGCCGAACTAGTGCACCTATACAATTTACCATTGTATTGGGTGTGTTGGGGACACAAGAGACTCTTTGTTATCTGGTTGCAGGGTTGTTTGAGAGAGACCATCTTCAACCTACGCCTCCCACGGATTGATAAACCTTAGGTCATCCACTTGAGGGAAATTTTCCACTGTCCTACAAACCTCTGCACTTGGAGGCCCAACAACGTCTACAAGAAGAAGGTTGTGTAGTAGACATCAAGCTCTTTTCTGGCGCCGTTGCCGGGGAGGTGAGTGCTTGAAGGTATATCTTTAGATCTTGCAATTGAATCTTTTAGTTTCTTGTTTTATCACTAGTTTAGTCTATAAAAGAAAACTAAAAAATGGAATTAAGGGTGCCTCATATGCTTCATCTTTTTAATGTCTTTCGTGAAAATGATGGGAAGGAAAATTGTGCTCAAGTACTAGAAGAAGAATTACATAGAATGCTTGGTATAAAATATGTGAATGATGAGCATGATTGCAATGTTGTTAGTATGAATTCTTTGAATACCCGTGATGCTAATGATATGCAAAGCCACAAGCTTGGGGATGTTATGTTTGATGAAGATGATATGTTTAGTCCCCCAAGTTTTGATTAGCAAATTTATTATGATGAAAGCATGCATCCTATTTATGATGATTATTGTGATGACACGTATGCTATAAAGAATAATGATAACCATGAAACTTGTCATCTTGATTTTAATTTTCAATCACATGATAGTTATTTTGTTGAGTTTGCTCCCACCACTATTCATGAGAAGAAATTTTCTTATGTGGAGAGTAATAAAAATTATATGCTTGTAGATCATGAAAAGAATGCTTTATGTGATGGTTATATTGTTGAATTCATTCATGATGCTACTGAAAATTATTGTGAGGGAGGAATATATGCTTGTAGGAATTGCAATAATATCAAGTTTCGTCTCTATGTGTTGAAAATCTTGAAGTTATGCTTGTTTTGCCTTCCTATGCTAGTTGATTATTGTTACCATAAGTTGTTTGCTCACAAAATCCCTATGCATAGGAAGTGGGTTATACTAAAAATGTGCTAGTCATATTCTTCATGATGCTCTCTTTTTGTTTCAATTCTTATCTTTTAGGTGAGCATCATTGAAATCACCATGCCTAGCTAGGGGCATTAACGATAGCGCTTGTTGGGAGGCAACCCAATTTTATTTTCATCCTTTGTTTTTGCTCCTGTTTAGTAATAAATAATTCATCTAGACTCTGTTTAGATGTGGTTTTATGTTTTAATTAGTGTTTGTGCCAAGTAGAACCTTTGGAAAGACTTGGGTGAAGTTAATGCGATCTTGCTGTAAAAAACAGAAACTTTTGTGCTCACGAGATTAGCTGCCATTTTTTACTGGAGAGTGCTTTTAGCTTGATTATTTTTGCAGATGATTAATAGAGAAATTCCTCAGGTCCACCAATTTATTTCAGAATTTGTGGAGTTACAGCAGTATTCGAATGATGCAGATTACTACAGACTGTTCTGTTTTTGACAGATTCTGTTTTCTATATGTTGTTTGCTTATTTTGATGAATCTATGAGTAGTATAGGAGGGTATGAACCATAGAGAAGTTGGAATACAGTAGATATTACACCAATATGAATTTATAATGAGTTCACAACAGTAACTAAGTGGTGATTTATTTTCTTATACTAACGGAGCTTACGAGTTTTCTGTTAAGTTTTGTGTTGTGAAGTTTTCAAGTTTTGGGTAAAGATTCGATGGACTATGGAATAAGGAGTGGAAAGAGCCTAAGATTGGGGATGCCCAAGTCACCCCAAGGTAATATTCAAGGACAACCAAGAGCCTAAGCTTGGGGATGCCCCGGATGGCATCCCCTCTTTCGTCTTCATTCATCGATAACTTTACTTGGAGCTATATTTTTATTCACCACATGATATGTGTTTTGCTTGGAGCGTCATTTTATTTTATTTTGTTTTGCTTGCTGTTTCAATAAAATCCCAAGATCTGAAATTCTTAAATGTTAGAGAGCCTTCACATAGTTGCACAATTATTCGACTACTCATTGATCTTCATTTATATCTTTTGGAGTGGTTTGTCATTTGCTCTAGTGCTTCACTTATA
The DNA here is from genome assembly GCF_002575655.3 of Aegilops tauschii subsp. strangulata. Taxonomy (NCBI): domain Eukaryota; kingdom Viridiplantae; phylum Streptophyta; class Magnoliopsida; order Poales; family Poaceae; genus Aegilops; species Aegilops tauschii. The sequence goes on along the minus strand of NC_053038.3, from coordinate 346,569,350 downwards.
TCCTAGAGCACGGCCGTGGTTTTATTTTGAAGAAATAGATAAACTCTCATGATTCACTTATATTATTTTGAGAGTCTTAAATAGCATGGTAATTTTCTTTGGTTATGAATTTAGTCCTAATATGATAGGCATCCAAGAGGGATATAATAAAAACTTTCATATAAAGTGCATCGAATACTATGAGAAGTTTGATTCCTTATGATTGTTTTGAGACATGAAGATGGCGATATTAGAGTCATGCTAGTTGAGTAGTTGTGAATTTGAGATATACTTGTGTTAAAGTTTGTGATTCCCGTAGCATGCACGTATGGTGAACCGTTATGTGATGAAGTCGGAGCATGATTTATTTTTTGATTGTCTTCCTTATGAGTGGCGGTCGGGGACGAGCGATGGTCTTTTCCTACCAATCTATCCCCCTAGGAGCATGTGCGTAGTACTTCGTTTCGATAACTAATAGATTTTTGCAATAAGTATATGAGTTCTTTATGACTAATGTTGAATCCATGGATTATACGCACTCTCACCCTTCCACCATTGCTAGCCTCTCTTGTGCCGCGCAACTTTCGCCGGTACCATACACCCACTATATACCTTCCTCAAAACAACCACCATACCTACCTATTAATTATGGCATTTCCATAGCCATTCCGAGATATATTGCCATGCAACTTTCCACCGTTCCGTTTATTATGACACGCTCCATCATTGTCATATTGCTTTGCATGATCATGTAGTTGACATCGTATTTGTGGCAAGCCACCGTTCAAATTTTTCATACATGTCACTCTTGAATCATTGCACATCCCGGTACAGCGCCGGAGGCACTCATATAAAGTCATATTTTGTTCTAGTATCGAGTTGTAATATTGAGTTGTAAGTAAATAAAAGTGTGATGATCATCATTATTAGAGCATTGTCCCGTGTGAGGAAATAAAAAAAAGGAGGCCAAAGAAGCCCACAAAAAAATAAAAGAGGCCAAAGAAGCCCACCAAAAAAACAAAAAAAAACACAAAAAAATGATGATGAGAGAAAAAGAGAGAAGGGGCAATGCTACTATCCTTTTACCACACTTGTGCTTCAAAGTAGCACCATGATCTTCATGATAGAGAGTCTCCTATGTTGTCACTTTCATATACTAGTGGGAATCTTTCATTATAGAACTTGGCTTGTATATTCCAATGATGGGCTTCCTCAAAATGCCCTAGGTCTTCGTGAGCAAGCGAGTTGGATGCACACCCACTTAGTTTCTTTTTGAGCTTTCATACACTTATAGCTCTAGTGCATCTGTTGCATGGCAATCCGTACTCACTCATATTGATATCTATTGATGGGCATCTCCATAGCCCGTTGATACGCCTAGTTGATGTGAGACTGTCTTCTCCTTTTTGTCTTCTCCACAACCACCATTCTATTCCACCTATAGTGCTATGTCCATGGCTCACGCTCATGTATTGCGTGAAGATTGAGAAAGTTTGAGAACATCAAAAGTATGAAACAATTGCTTGGCTTGTCATCGGGGTTGTGCATGATTTAAATATTTTGTGTGATGAAGATAGAGCATAGCCAGACTATATGATTTTGTAGGGATAGCTTGCTTTGGCCATGTTATTTTGAGAAGACATGATTGCTTTGTTAGTATGCTTGACGTATTATTGGTTTCATGTCAATATTAAACTTTTATTTTGAATCTTATGGATCTGAATATTCTTGCCACAATAAAGAAGATTACATTGATAAATATGTTAGGTAGCATTCCACATCAAAAATTCTGTTTTTATCATTTACCTACTCGAGGACGAGCAGGAATTAAGCTTGGGGATGCTGATACGTCTCCAACGTATCTATAATTTTTGATTGTTCCATGCTATTATATTATCCATCTAGGATGTTTTATATGCATTTATATGATATTTTATATGATTTTTGGGACTAGCCTATTAACCTAGAGCCCAGTGCCAGTTTCTGTTTTCTCCTTGTTTTTGAGTATCGCAGATAAGGAAAACCAAACGGAGTCCAATTGACCTGAAATTTCACGGAGATTATTTTTGGACCAGAAGAAGCCCACGGAGTATCGGAGATGGGCCAAAAGAGTCCCGAGTCAACCACGAGGGTGGGGGGCGCGCCCTACCCCCCTGGGCGCGCCCCCCTACCTCGTGGCCGCCTCGAAGACCCTCCTGACTTGTTCCCAACGCCAAAAATCCCTATAAATATATAAACCCCCAAAAAGAAACCTAGATCGGTAGTTCCGCCGCCGCAAGCCTCTGTAGCCACCAAAAACCAATCGGGACCCTGTTCCAGCACCCTGCCGGAGGGGGGATCCATCACCGGTGGCCATCTTCATCATCCCAACGCTCCCCATGACGAGGAGGGAGTAGTTCACCCTCGGGGCTGAGGGTATGTACCAGTAGCTATGTGTTTGATCTCTCTCTCTCTCTCTCTCTCGTGTTCTTGATTTGGCACGATCTTGATGTACCACGAGCTTTGCTATTATAGTTGGATCTTATGATGTTTCTCCCCCTCTACTCTCTTGTAATGGATTGAGTTTTCCCTTTGAAGTTATCTTATCAGATTGAGTCTTTAAGGATTTGAGAACACTTTATGTATGTCTTGCATGTGCTTAACTATGGTGACAATGGGATATTCACGTGATCTACTTGATGTATGTTTTGGTGATCAACTTGTGGGTTCAGTGACCTTGTGAACATATGCATAGGGGTTGGCACACATTTTCGTCTTGACTCTCCGGTAGAAACTTTGGGCACTCTTTGAAGTTCTTTCTGTTGGTTGAATAGATGAATCTAACATTGTGTGAAGCATATCGTATAACCATACCCGCGGATACTTGAGGTGACATTGGAGTATCTAGGTGACATTAGGGTTTTGGTTGATTTGTGTCTTAAGGTGTTATTCTAGTACGAACTCTAGGAAAGATCGAACGGAAAGAATAGCTTCATGTTATTTTACTACGGACTCTTGAATAGATCAATCAGGAAGAATAACTTTGAGGTGGTTTCGTACCCTACCATAATCTCTTCGTTTGTTCTCCGCTATTAGTGACTTTGGAGTGACTCTTTGTTGCATGTTGAGGGATAGTTATATGATCCAATTATGTTATTATTGTTGAGAGAACTTTTACTAGTGAAAGTATGAACCCTAGGCCTTGTTTCCTAGCATTGCAGTACCGTTTACGCTCACTCTTATTACTTGTTACCTTGCTGTTTTTATATTTTTAGATTACAAAAACCTATATCTACCATCCATATTGCACTTGTATCACCATCTCTTCGCCGAACTAGTGCACCTATACAATTTACCATTGTATTGGGTGTGTTGGGGACACAAGAGACTCTTTGTTATTTAGTTACAGGGTTGTTTGAGAGAGACCATCTTCAACCTATGCCTCCCACGGATTGATAAACCTTAGGTCATCCACTTGAGGAAAATTTGCTACTGTCCTACAAACCTCTGCACTTAGAGGCCCAACAACGTCTACAAGAAGAAGGTTGTGTAGTAGACATCATCCAGCAGTGGCCTTGGTCTTCAGCAAGGTACGACCTGTTGAGGAATTTGGAGGAGCTGAAGAACTTGCGGAGGCTCCTGAGGCAATAGATTTGCCTGAGGTCCTTTGACATGAGGCAAGATGCACAGGTGCTGAGGACTTTGCCGAAGGAGCTGAGGACATTGGAGGAGCAGCAGCAGCATGAGGAATTTTCTGTGAGGGCTTTGCAGAACTGGGCCGTGAGGGCATTGCTGAGGTGCTTGGTCGTGAGGGCATTGAAGCAGAAGCTTTGGGCTTGTGAGCGGGCTTCTTGGGCATAGCCTTCTCAGGCTTGCTAGTAGAGGCCTCAGTAGTGGCAGCAGCAGAATCTTCATTGAATTTCTTCACTGCCTCTTTTGCCATTTTGGCCAGTTTCGAATGACATAACGATATTCCCTCCATTCTCTGGCCCATCTCCTCTCTATCTTCTGAATGTACACTTTGCGCTCATTCTTTGTTTCATGAGGAGGAGTGCAGTACCCTGCATAGATGTCATTAGGAATCTCGAACGCAGTGTTGACTTCAGGTTTCTTCCCTCCCTTCTGAGGTTTCTTGCCGTCAGCCATTTTCTTCAGCTAAGGAATCTGAACAACATAATTCTCTGAAGAGGTATGCAACTTTTCTTTGAGGAACGCTGCAAATGAGTTAAGTTGATGAGAACCTAGTAATTCAACAGCGGACATGTGTACCTGTGAACAGAGTATAGGTGCGAAGAATCTGGAAGGTCATATGCGTTCTCAGAAGTTTTTGCAAAAAGAACAAGTTTGAGGAATTTGACCAGATGTGTCTTGAGGAATTTCACTAAGCGTTCTTTGTCTTAGGTTCCAGAGTTGTATAGATTGAAAATCCACACAATTGAGGAATCTTGAAGAAAAACGTTGCTTAGGGAAACACATCAAGAACAGATGTTTGTGTGAGGTGTTTAGAGTGTGAAGATTGAAGAATAAACACCTTTTGAAGATTTTGTAGAAATCATATGAATCAACCAGGGCAGTAAAAGTGAATTTTAATTACCCTTGACGAAGAACACGATGAACTGAGACTAGTAGATTTGAAGCTCGTCGATTCAGACCTTCCACGCCCTAACTTGGCTGAGGAAGATAGCTACGGCGGCGGCGGAGTGAAGAAATCCGCGGCCGTCGCGAGTACGACGGCAACGAGGTCGAGGCAGCGAAGCTCTTCCTCACCGGCAACGATGGAAGTAGCGGCGGCGCTAGGTTTTGAGAGCTCGAGCGAGGGAGTGAGGTCGAGCGGAGTAAAAACAGTCTGCGGAGGGTGAGGGGTATTTCTAGCCGAGGTGAAAAACCGCTCGCCCGAGGAAAATGGACGAACGTGCCCCTGACCCTTCTCATTCGTGCGACATGTGTCACCCACGTACTGTGAGGTGGAGATCGTGGGTGAATAGATAAACATATCGTGGAATGTGGAATGGTTTGAGAGGCAAAAGCCAAAAATTCAGATTAGAATATTTTAAGGTTTCATTCACAAATTCTTCAGTTGACAAGGACACGGTGAAGATTTTGAACGGGTTTCAAATAGAACGCACATGAAGAATTTGTGAACGGACTGGGTTGAGTTTAGCATAGAGGGGGAAGGGTCCGATCACGTTCACTAGCAGAAAAAAGCAACTTGAAGAAATAGCTATAAGTGAATGTTGTAGAGGACATAAACTCAAATGTGTATATAGCCAAAGAAGAAAAACGGCAGAAAGAGTGAAGACATTGCAAAGTTGAAGAAATTGAACAACTGAGGAATTTCTAAACTGAAGAAAAACTCAAATTGAAGATTTTCAACTTTTGTTGGTGGCGTAACCCACCGTATAAGAATGCTGATTTCAGACACCGCGTACAATTGTCGCAGGGCTCTGAGAATCAAATTCTTCATTAATTTCTTCACACTTAGGGTGTTAGTCTTCATTGATTGAAGAAAAATGTTACTTCGTGTGTTGCGCATCTAAGTCATCAATTTTGCATAAGTGTTATGATGTGTGTCCTTTTCAAAGGACACTCGAAGATTCTAAGATATTTAGCTCACACCACAACTTGCTAAATCTCTTCTCATCCAAGGGCTTTGTGAAGATATCGGCTAACTGTTCTTCAGTCTTCACGTGCTCGATAGAGATGTCGCCCTTCAACACATGATCACGAAGAAAATGATGACGAATCTGAATGTGCTTTGTCTTCGAGTGCTGAACTGGGTCATGAGCAATCTTGATGGCACTCTCAATGTCACAATAGAGTGGCACATTCTTCACATTGATGCCGTAGTCCTTGAGGGTTTGCTTCATCCATAGCAATTGAGCACAGCACGAACCAGCAGTAATGTACTCAGCTTTAGCACTAGAGAGTGATACGCAGTTCTGTTTCTTCGAGGACCAACATACCAAGGATCGTCCGAGGAAATGTCATGTGCCTGATGTTGACTTGTGGTCCACACGATCACCAGCATAGTCAGAGTCTGAATATCCAATGAGATCAAAAGCCGAGCCCTTGGGATACCATAATCCAAGTGTTGGAGTGTGAGCTAGATATCGAAGAATATGCTTCACAGCCTTATGGTGTGATTCCTTCGGTGTAGCTTGAAAGCGGGCACACATGCAAACACTAAGCATACTATCCGGCCTAGATGCACATAAATACAATAAAGAACCAATCATGGAGCGGTATACCTTTTGATCAAAGTCAATACCATTTTCATCAGTGCATATATGGCCATTTGTGGGTATATGGATTTTGACGCCTTTGCAATCTTGCATGTCGAATTTCCTCAGTACATCTTTGAGGCATTTCTCCTAAGATATGAATATGTCGTTGCGTTGTTGACGTATCTGAAGACCTAAGAAGAATTTCAATTCTCCCATCATAGACATTTGATATTCTTCACTCATCATATAGGCAAATTCGTCACTATAACGTTGGTCAGTACAGCCAAAGATAATATCATCAACATATATTTGGCACACAAATAGTTCATCATCATAAGTTTTGGTGAAAAGAGTTGGGTCAAGTGAACCGGGTTTGAAGGCTTTCTTCATGAGGAATTCCTTCAAAGTATCATACCATGCCCGAGCGGCCTGCTTGAGGCCATAGAGGGCCTTATTGAGTCTGAAGACTTTGTCAGGATGCTTTGGATCCTCAAAACTTGGGGGTTGAGCAACATATACTTCTTCCTCAAGCTTACCATTGAGGAATGCACTTTTCATATCCATTTGATATAAGATGATATTATGATGGTTAGCATAAGCAAGTAATATGCGAATAGCCTCAAGTCTAGCAACAGGTGCAAAAGTTTCATCGAAATCAATTCCTTCAACCTGTGTGTAGCCTTGAGCTACAAGTCGTGCCTCATTCCTCACCACAAGGCCATTGCCATCTTGCTTGTTGCGGTAGATCCATTTTGTGTCGATGATATTGTACTTGCAAGGGTCTGGTCGCTTGACAAGTTTCCAGACGTTGTTGAGCTCGAACTGATGTAATTCCGCTTGCATAGCTTGACTCCACTCAGGTTCCAGAAATGCTTCATCTACCTTAGTGGGCTCTGTGATAGAGACGAAAGCAAAGTGCCCACAAAAGTTAGACAAATGTGAAGCTTTTGAGCGTGTGAGAGGACCTGGTGCGTTGATGTCGCTGATGATTTTCTCAATCTGCACTTCATTTGCAACTCGAGGATGAGCGGGTTAGCGACGAGGAATTGGATCAACATTTTCTTCAGACCCATTTTCCTCAGGTGCACCAGCATGATGTTCTTCTCGGTCTGGAATAACTTCTTCAGCAGATTCTTCGGTAGGAATGACATCCTCAGTAGCCTTGAACTTGATGGTTTCCTCAGGAGACTGTTCATCTAGCACATGAGGTATGTGCTCTCTTTGTGAGCCATTAGTTTCATCGAACCGCACATCTATAGTTTCAACAACCTTGTGGTGAACGGTGTTGAAGACTCTATAGATGTGTGAGTCCTTTCCGTAACCAAGCATAAAACCTTCATGTACTTTCAGTGCAAATTTAGAATTGTGATGAGGATCTCTAATCGAACATTTAGCACCAAAAACTTTGAAATAACTCACATTGGGTTTCTTGTCAATGAGGAGTTCATATGCAGTCTTCTTGAAGAATTTGTGAGGATATACTGTAACATCCCAAATTTTCAATTTGGAATGTTATACATAGATCATTCATGCATATCATATTTTATTGCATTTCGTTCCGCGATCCTCAAAATTCTAAGCAACTCAAGGACCCACGGAGAGAGTTGGGGATTTCATCGTTTTCATATTTGAATTTTTCTCAAATATCGAAACAAGGATCATTTTGGTTTTAATTATTTTTCTCTCCGAAAATATTTCAAATTAAAATATATGAGAGGAGATAATATGACTTCTCCAAAATAAATGAAATATTGGAGGAAAATATTAAAATCAAATAAATAATTTTATTTGGATTTTATTGCTATTTTATTTGAATTAGAAAATATGCATTTTTCAAAATTGCATTTTTAGGCCAAGAAAATGTTCACATTGTTCTAAATATTCTATTTAGACGGCGAAAATTTGTTTTGGTATTTTTAGATTTTATTTTATTTTCTAGGATTTTTCCAGCGGAATCTATTTTTTTAAGTTAAACCGACCTAATGGGCCGTGCCCGAGCCGGACTCCTTCGGCCAAGGCTTTAAAAGCCGCCGCCCGAGGCCCCGAGGGCCAAGTCGCCGCCGCCAGCCCGCGCCCCCCCCCCCGAAAGCCTATCCGCCTGCCGCCGCCCGTCGTCGCCGAAGCCGCCACGTCGGACCTCGCCGTTGACCCCGCCGTCGTTGACCGGTCGGTTATCTTCGGTTAACCTTGGTTTATTTGTTCTGGTTTAATCTATTAGATCGGTTTTTCGTTCGGTTTATTTATTTAGCGGACGTTCGTCCGTTCGTTCGTTTTAACGAACGTGTTCACCGCTTAGGTTCAGACAGCGAGCGTTCGTTCGTTAGTCTTTTTCTTTTATTTTATTTTCGGCCAGGGACCTATCCATGACTATTTTTATCACAGATTAGCCCCTGATCTTCAAACCCTCGTAACTTTTTAACCGTTTGTCCAAATCCAGTGAAACCAACGCCAAAATCTTCGTTTCGAAACCCTCTTTCTGTTTAATCAACATGAACAAGGTTTTGACAATTTAAATTTTGGTTTCAAGCAGATTTGAATTCGAAGTTTTTTTGATCGTAGTTTCAGTTCCGTAGCTCCGATTCGATTGATTCTTTTTGCAGATCGAATCTCTCCAGTTGAGTTTTTAGATTCGATCTTCTTATTTGAGTTTTACCCGTACATCTTTGCTTGATTGCTTATGTATGCTATTGTTTGTTTGCGATAGAATTTTCGGAGTGCGAAGCGTGCTACTACGAGTCTCTAGGGTTTGCGGATCGTCAGCAAGGCAAGTAACACATTGATCATACTCCCTTCGTACCCAGTTTTTATGCATTAGTTACAATCCTCAAATATTGCATGATTAGGTTGTGATTAACTTGTGGGTATTGGGAAGTGGATGATGAGGTAGAACCTACTACCAGTTTTATTATCAAACCCTTGGGAGTTACTTCTACGCTATGCTTATATTGCTATGCTATGCTCGTAGACGTGGATTGGGTTTGAGTGTACCATGACAGATCTGAGATTGTTTAATTAATGGTTCAACTTAAGGTGGCAACTTTAATACACATCTGGGTGCATTGTTGGTTTGGGAACCTGGGGTTATACCAGTGATGTCCTAGGAGATCCCGGGGTTATACCGTGTGATCCTCCTATGGTCTACCACCCAGGCTCAAAGGGATCATAAGATTATTCATGCTAGAAACTTCCGTGTGCAGCCACAAGCTATTATGTGCTCTAGCATAGTTGAGTATGTTGCATGACCTCTTCCAGTGTTATGCTAGCAGATGTAGGGGATGTAAGTTGGTACTGTCTACCCGGGGTTAGAGTTAATGCTTCTGAAAGACTGTGTCTCGGTCATCCGTTTCTCAAACACCATGAAGTGCGAGAAATCCAACGGAGGAGATCGAGTCTTGTGGGGAAAAAGTGCGCAAACCTCTACAGAGTGTACAAACTAATCATGGTTAGCCGTGTCCCCGGTTATGGACAACTTGAGTATCTAGTACTTGGATTATTGATTTGATCTCGTCACTCTAAAGTAATTTTGTTGGGTTGCTAATGAATACTTTTAATTGGGATTGAGATGGGGGTACCATTCTCAATGTTTCAACCACCATGATAGTTAAATAAAATATATTCCTTTGTTGTAGGGGAAAATTGGCTTTTCGCAAAAACAATATAACAATAGAGCCTCCACCAGCCATATATGCATGTAGTGATAGCATTCATCTGTTTATTGCTCTACTGTGTTATATTGCCAGCATATTCCATGTGCTGACCCGTTTTCGGGCTGCAACATATCATGTTGCAGACTTTTCAGACGAAGAGTAAGGTGCGCTAGGTCATTTGTCATGCACTCAGTTATGCCGTTGGAGTTGATGGACTCACTTTATCTTCCAAGCCTTCCGCTGTTATCTTATTTAGATGGCCTTAAGCCATATTTATTGTAATAAGTTCTCTCTTGAGACATTCGATGTAATAAGTGTGTGATTGCTACTTTGTTATAAATCCATTCAAGTACTATGTGTGTCAGCATTACCGATCCAGGGATGACACTGAACACAGAGATTTGACCGTCTGAGGTCGGATCGCTACATATACCCTGTTGATGATGTGGCACGCAGTATCAATTGCCTCAATCCAGAAATGATGAGGCGTCTTGTATTCATCAAGCATAGTGTGAGCCATCTCAACAAGAGTCCTGTTCTTGCGCTCCAAGACGCCATTCTGCTAAGGAGTATAAGGAGCAGAAAACTCATGAGTAATACCAAGTTCATCAAGATAGTCATCAGGACCAGTATTCTTGAACTCAGTTCCATTGTCACTTCTGATGTGCTTGATCTTCACACCAAAGTTGGTTGAAGTCCTCGAGGAAAATCGTTTGAAGACTTCCTGCACTTCATGTTTGTAAGTGACGATATGTACCCATGTGTAACGAGAGTAATCATCAACAATAACAAAGCCATATAGAGATGCTTCATTGGAGAATGCAGAATAATGGTTAGGACCAAAGAGATCCATGTGAAGCAATTCAAATGGACGAGTGGTAGTCATGATATTTTTGCTGGATGCTTGGCCTTGGTCATCTTTCCAACTTCACAGGCTCCGCACAAGTAATCCTTGAGGAATTTGACATTCTCAATGCCAATGACATGCTTCTTCTTCGCGAGCTTGTGCAAGTTCCTCATGCCAGCATGACCAAGTCGTTGATGCCATAGCCAGCCTTCTGAAGCTTTTGCAAGTAGGCATATAGTAGGTTGTGGTCCTGTAGAGAAATCAACAATATACAGGTCTCCTCTCCTAAAGCCTTCGAAGACTTTGGAATGGTTAGCTTCCATGATCAAAACACAATAATACTTGCCAAAGATAACAACCATATCAAGATCACAAAGCATTGAGACTGACATGAGGTTGAATCCTAAGGACTCGACAAGCATGACTTCGTCCATGTGTCGATCCTTTGAGATCGCAACCTTACCTAGACCCAATACCTTGCTTTTTCCTTTGTCAGCGTTCATGATATTCTTCAGATGCGATGGAGATAATGGAGCATCCATCAATAGATTCTTGTCACCGGTCATGTGGTTTGTACATCCACTATCGAGGACCCACTCAGTGGCTTTGGGTTGATCATCTTGCAGATGAATTAGTGCAACTTACGAACTCATATACTTCATCAGTGAAGAATATGACATCAATTTCATCAGATCAATTTCATCAAGCAATAGAACAGATAAAGCAGTAGGAGGACGTGAGAAATGAAAGTTCATTTCTTCATGATTAGCTTACATCCTTTCAAGCATATTCAGGTCTCCAGCAATTTCTTCAGACGTTTAAGTACGTCTGGAGACCTGACCCTGCATAAGAGATTAGTTCTTTTTCTTCACCACCCACATCTGAAGGGGTGGCAAAGAGTTCATCATTATGCGAGCTCCATAAGAGAAAGGTGGCATAGAAGCCAGTCCACTTCGTTTCACATAAGAGGAGTTAGGGTAAGCATATGAATAAGCAGAGAAATTCTTCGAGGACTTATGAACATAATGGTTAGAAGAATAATGCTCATATTCATAGCCCTTAGATCTTCCCTGCGAAACAGAAGTGTTAGCACGAGGATGTTCATATGAGGATTTTGATCCTTTTGAGGAATTTGATCCACGTGGGGACTTGGATCCATATGGAGAATTTGGTCCATATGAGGAATTTGATCTGGGGTTCCTATCCTTCACAGGTGGTGTCATGATGACATTCACCTGAACATTTTCAAGGCACCTTTTGGGAACCCAGATTTTCTTCATAGGGGGACTGTTCCTACAGTTAGTGCCAACATATCTAGCAAATACTTCACCATTCTGATTTTTGAACAGCTTATAGTTTGAGTCAAATGACTCATCAGAAGAATGAGGAGATTCACATGTAAAGCCAGATAGAGTAGATTGATCTACTGGAGGTCCCTTTGTAGCAACCCATTAGGTTTTGGGCTACTGCTCAGGCTTCCAGTATGTTCCATCAGCATTGAGTTTCCTCTCAAAGGCAATACCCTCTTTTCCTAGGGTTCCTGTAGAGGATCTGCTTTTTAAGCACATCACAAAGACCCTGATGCCCTTTGAGGTTTTTGTACATGCCTGTCATATACATTTCCTTTAGCCCTGCATTGTCAGTGATACTAGCAATATCCTTAGATGAGGAATTAGTGATAGCAGAGACAGGTGAAGAATTTGCAGCAATAGAAGCATTTGAACTTTCAGGTGAAGAATTAGTAGATTCACGTTCAATGCACTTCAAACATGGGGGAATGAATTCTTCCTGAGCAGCGCTGATTTGTTGAGAAAGTAATGAATCACGCTCCTTCTGAAGATCTTCATAACCCGCCCTTAGCTTCTCAAGATCTTGCTTTCTTTGAAGAAATTCATAAGAAAGCTTCTCATGATCAGACAAGAGAGTGTTATGATGACTTTGAAGGTTGTCAAACTTAGACTGAAGTCTCTGAAGATTTTCAGTCAAAGTTTTAGTGCGATCCATTTCTTCACCCAACATATCATCACTTTTATATAACATATTTTGAACCTTTTCAAAAGCCTTTTGTTGTTTCACAGCAATCTTAGCAAGTTTAGAGTAGCTAGGCTTGAGGTTTTCATCAGATTCATCCTCACTTGATTCAGAGGAGGGATATTTGAGTACCTTGGCACCCTTTGCCATGAAGCAATAGGTGGGAGCGTAGTCATCATCGTCGTCATCAGCCTTGTTATGGAAGCCATTTTCATCAGTGTTGAAGATGGACTTGCTGACGAACGCAGTAGCAAGGGCTAGGCTCGCCACACCAGATTCTGACTCCTCAGATGCCTCCTCTTCCTCATGTTCCTCAGACTCAGCCTCAGAGTCCATTTCCTTGCCAATGAATGCCCGAGCCTTCTTGGAGCTACTCTTCTTGTGAGATGAAGACTTCGAGGATTTTGATGATGAAGATTTTGAAGATTTCTTCTTCTTCTTTGAATCATCAGAACTGTAATCCTTGTATTTCTTCTTCTTTTATTCCTTTTCCCACTGAGGACAGTCTTGAATGTAGTGACCGGGTTTCTTGCATTTGTGACACAGTCTCTTCTTGTAGTCACGGGATGAGGAATCATCACTTCTTGAGGATTTTCCAAAGCGACCATGTCTTGAGAACTTCTGAAATTTCTTCACAAGCATTGCTAGCTCCTGACTCAATTCATCAGGATCACCAAGACTGCTACCAGAATCTTCACCTTCAGATTCAGACACTGCCTTGGCCTTCAGAGCACGTGATCTGCCATAGCTCGGTCCATAGAGATCTCTCTTCTCAGCAAGCTAGAACTCATGAGTGTTTAGCCTCTCGAGGATATCAGCGGGATCAAGTGACTTATAGTCTCCACGTTCTTGTATCATCAATGCCAGAGTATCAAATGAGGAATCAAGCGATCTCAGCAATTTCTTCACCACCTCATGGTCGGTGATGTCAGTGGCACCAAGTGCTTGAAGCTCATTTGAGATGTCAATGAGGTGATCGAAGGTTTGTTGAACATTTTCATTGTCGAGTCTTTTGAAGCGGTTGAAGAGATTGCGAAGAACGTCAACTCGGGAGTCACGTTGTGTTGATACTCCTTCACTGACCTTGGACAGCCTATCTTAGATAAGCTTAGCTGTCTCCAAAGCACTCACTCTACCATACTAGCCTTTGCTCAGATGGCCACATACGATGTTCTTCGCTTGAGAGTCGAGTTGCTTGAATCTCTTCACGTGATCACGTCAGCAGCGTTGATGGTAGGGGTGACAAAGGGGACACCATTCTCCACAACATACCAGAGATCATTATCAATTACCTCAAGATGCATGTGCATCTTATTCTTCCATTAGGGGTAGTCCGTCCCATCGAAGGTAGGACACCCAGCAGAGACCTTGATCATACCTGCGGTCGACATAACAAAACTCCAGGCGGTTAAACCAAAATCACACATAACAAGGGAGTACCTTGCTCTGATACCAATTGAAAGTGCGTTAAGTCGACTAGAGGGGGGTGAATAGGCGATTTTTATGAATTCTTCACTGAGGAATTTCAGGGTGAGGAAATTCCTAAGTGAAGTACTACTTGCAGCGGAATAAGTACTCAGATGCATACATGACATAACATAAACATGGACATCATGATGAAATGAAAATAGACAGAGTACAGAAAGCGTAAGCACAGGATAAAACAGGATGAAGACAAACAGACTGAAGAAATTGAACTGAGGAAATTGAGAAAGTCTTCAGTCAAAGTCTTCAAACAGATATGAACAAGCACACAACACAGTAATGAGGAAATGGAAGGGTTGAGGAAATAGAACCAGTTAGCTTGGTGAAGACAATGATTTGGTACCAGTTCCAACTGTTGTGACAGTTGTATGTCTGGTTGGAGCGGCTAGGTATTTAAACCTGAGGACACACAGTCCCGGACACACAGTCCTCACCGTATTCTCCTTGAGCTAAGGTCACACAAACCTCGCCCAATCACTCATGGTAAGTCTTCAGGTGACTTCCAAACCTTCACAAACTCGGTCACTCGGCAATCCACAATTTCCTCTTGGATGCTCTAGACCATGACGCCTAACCGTCTGGAAGATGCACAGTCTTCAAAGGTAACAAGCATCGGATCCACACAGGATCAATCTCTTCAGTGATGCTCAATAACTTTGGGTTTGTAGGTGTTTGGGTTTGGGTTTTCCTCACTTGATGATTTTCGCTCAAAGTCCTCAGAGGATGGGATGCTCTCAATGACAAGTGTCAGTTTCTCTCGGAGCAGCCAACCAGCTAGTGGTTGTAGGGGGCGGCTATTTATAGCCTAGGGAGCAGCCCAACATGATAAGACATAAATGCCCTTCAATAATATGATCGTTAGGTGGGTAGATATTTTGGGTCAGCTGGCGCATAGCACAACAACGGTCGGAAATTTGACTTCAAATTCCTCAGGGCTATCATGATCCTCACTTGTAGGTAATCCGCACTAGCGAATTCCTAACTCCTCAGTCAGAACAAATTCCTCAGAGACCAGAAGAACTTCGTCTCTGTCACTGAAGAAATTGACTGAACTGTATGAGATTTCCAATGGCTTCACTCGAAGGGATTGGTAGGTGTAGGATTTTGAGATGAGCATCACTTGCAAACTTTTCCTTAGTTTTTCCTCGACCCCCTTTAATAGTACGGTGTTTCCTATGACTTAAGAAAGAGAAAATGAAACTATGAAAACAAAAGTCTTCACGCTTCATGTTCCTCGCATGAATACCAAGTCTTCAGGGTCACACCAATTTCTTCATCTTCAAAGTCTTCAGAAATTCTTCAAAAATCCAAAGTCTTCAGTTGAAGACATTCATTTTTAGGGTCGACTTTCTCTGTAATTATCAAACTCCTCATAGACTTATAGACTTGTGTACACTCACAAACGCATTAGTCCCTTAACCTATAAGTCTTCAATACACCAAAATCACTAAGGGGCACTAGATGCACTTACAACTTTTATGTTGAGTCATCATCCTCTTATTAAAAAGCACCAGTTGGAGAGCACCGCTGTCATTCGCATGCATTGCTATTAATTTACATTGAGTATGCTGGATCTCTTTTACCATGAATTACAATGTCTAGTCAGTCCTTGATCTTCAGGGATGCTCTACATTTATGTTTTGCGGTCTCGGAAAGGGCTCGCGAGATACCATCTTGTTATATCATGTTATGATTGTTTTGAGAAAGTGTTGTCATCCAAGATTTATTATTATTGCTCGCTAGTTAATTATGCCATTGATATGGGTAAACGTGAGGCCTAAATGTTATTGTGAATATGGTTAGTTCATAATCTTTGCTGAAAACTTGAATGCTGGCTTTACATATTTGCAACAACAAGATCAAACAGAGTTTGTAAAAGTTTTTCTTTATCACTTTCAGTTTGTCAACTGAATTGCTTGAGGACAAGCAAAGGTTTAAGCTTGGGGGAGTTGATACGTCTCCAACGTATCTACTTTTCCAAACACTTTTGCCCTTGTTTTGGACTCTAACTTGCATGATTTGAATGGAACTAACCCGGACTGACGCTGTTTTCAGCAGAACTGCCATGGTGTTATTTTTGTGCAGAAATAAAAGTTCTCGGAATGACCTGAAAATCCACGGAGACACGTTTTGGAATTAATGAAAAATATTGGCGAAAGAATCAGCATCAGGGGGCCCACACCCTGTCCACGAGGGTGCAGGGCGCGCCCCCTCTGCCTCGTGGGCCCCCTGGGACTCCACCGACCTCAAGCCCAACTCCATATATTCATGTTCGGGGAGAAAAAAAAACCAGAGATAAGGATTCATCGCGTTTTATGATACGGAGCCGCCGCCAACCCCTAATCTTCCTCGGGAGGGCTGATTTGGAGTCCGTTCAGGGCTCCGGAGAGGGGAATCCATCGCCATCGTCATCATCAACCATCCTCCATCACCAATTTCATGATGCTCACCGCCGTGCGTGAGTAATCCCATCGTAGGCTTGCTGGACGGTGATGGGTTGGATGAGATTTACCATGTAATTGAGTTAGTTTTGTTAGGGTTTGATCCCTAGTATCCATTATTTTCTAAGATTGATGTTGCTATGACTTTGCTATGCTTAATGCTTGTCACTAGGGCCCGAGTGCCATGATTACAGATCTGAACCTATTATGTTTTCATGAATATATGTGAGTTCTTGATCCTATTCGACAAGTCATCAATTACCAAAAAGGGGGAGATTGAAAGTGCAACTATCCCTGGGTGGTTTTGGTAATTCCTAACAACATATAGCTCATTGAGCTAATGCTATTTCAAGATAGATATTTCAGGAAAGCTCAATGATTGGCATGGCATGGATTAGAAAGTGGACCCTTCAAAATGCTAAGGACAAAAGATTGGCTCAAGCTCAAAGCACAAGACTCTACATTTTCTATTTTAGTGATCCAAGATCACATTGAGTCTATAGGAAAAGCCAATACTATTAAGAAGGGATGAGGTGTTGCTTAATGAGGTGCTTGCTCAAAATGCTTAGTGATATGCTCCAAAACCCTCCACCACTTTCTCATATCCACATATGCCCCAAACCAAAAGTCAATCTCGGCCCCACCGATTCTTTCTATCCAGCGCCACTGAGTTCAGTTGACATAGCCACTGCCAGAAACCCTAGTCTTTTCGGTCTCACCGATAGGGATCTCGGTCTCACCGAGATGGGATTGTAATCTCTCTGTTTCCCTTCGTAACGTTTTGGTCAAACCGAGATGAGCGATCGGTCCCACCGGGATTGCAATGCAAACACTCTGTTTCCCTTTCGTAACGTTTCGGTCCAACCGAGATGAGCGAATCGGTCCCACCGAGTTTGCCTGACCAACTCTGTGTTTGACTATTACCAAAATCGGTCCCACCGAGTTTGTGTAATCGGTCTCACCGAGATTACGTTATGCCCTAACCCTAATGAAATCGGTCCCACCGAGTTGACATGTCGGTCCCACCAAAATACCTAACGGTCGCATTATGAACCAAATCGGTCTGACCGAGTTCTCTGAATCGGTCCCACCGAGTTTGGTGATTTGTGTGTAACGGTTAGATTTTGTGTGGAGGCTATATATACCCCTCCACCCACTCTTCATTCGTGGAGAGAGCCATCAGAACATGCCTACACTTCCATTACATATTTTCTGAGAGAGAAGCACCTACACTTGTGTTGAGGTCAAGATATTCCATTCCAACCACATAAATCTTTATCTCTAGCCTTCCCCAAGTTGCTTTCCACTCAAATCTTCTTTCTACCAAATCCAATCCTATGAGAGAGAGTTGAGTGTTGGGGAGACTATCATTTGAAGCACAACAGCAAGGAGTTCATCATCAACACACCATTTGTTACTTCTTGGAGAGTGGTGTCTCCTAGATTGGCTAGGTGTCACTTGGGAGCCTCCGACAAAATTGTGGAGTTGAACCAAGGAGTTTGTAAGGGCAAGGAGATCGCCTACTTCGTGAAGATCTACCCTAGTGAGGCAAGTCCTTCGTGGGCGACGACCATGGTGGGATAGACAAGGTTGCTTCTTCGTGGACCCTTCGTGGGTGGAGTCCTCCGTGGACTCGCGCAACCGTTACCCTTCGTGGGTTGAAGTCTCCATCAACATGGATGTATGATAGCACCATCTATCAGAACCACGGATAAAAAATCTCCGTGTCAACATTGCGTTTGCTCCCTCAAACTCCTCCCTTTACCTTCATATGCAATTGTTTTACATTCCGCTGCTATACTCTTAGAATTGCATGTGTAGGTTGATTGCTTGACTTGTGCTAAGTTGTTAAAATCTGCCAAGAACTAAAATTGGGAAAATGCTAGATTTTTATTTGGTCAAGTAGTCTAATCACCCCCCCCTCTAGACATACTTTAGATTCTACACTCCCCTTGTGTCGAATCAATAAATTTGGGTTGAATACTCTACCCTCAAAAACTGTTGCGATCCCCTATACTTGTGGGATATCAATAGGTTGGAGGGGAGGAGAGGCAGCCAAGGGGGCGCCCCAAGTAGGAGGAATCCTACTTGGGCGCCTCCCTATTCGGCCTCCCCCCTTCCATATCCATCCTGAGGGGGAAGGAAGGAGGAGGGGGAGAGAAGGAAGGGGGAGGCCGAATTGCTCCCCTTCCTTTCTCTCTTCCCCTCTTTCCTTCCCCCCTTATTTGGCTTACATGGGGCGCACCAGCCCCTAGGGGCTGGTCTGTCCCCTTCTTGGCCCATTGGCCAATGTAGTTGCCTGGGGGATGCTCGGAACCCCTTCCGGTGACCCGATATATACCTGGTACCCCCAGAACACTTCCGGTGTCCGAATATCATCATCTTATATATGAACATTTACCTCTCGACCATTTCAAGACTCCTTGTCATGTTCGTGATCTCATCCGGGACTCCGGACAACATTCGGTCACCAAATCACATAACTCATATAATACAAAATCATCATCGAACATTAAGTGTGCGGACCCTACGAGTTCGAGAACTATGTAGACATGACCAAGAGACCTCTCCGGTCAATAACCAACAGCGGAACCTGGATGCTCATATTGGTTCCCACATATTCTTGGAAGATCTTTATTGGTCGTACCGTAATGACAATATACGTTATTCCCTTTGTCATCAGTATGTTACTTGCCCGAGATTCAATTGTCGGAATCTTCATACCTAGTTCAATCTTGTTACTGTCAAGTCTCTTTACTCGTTCCGTAATACATCATACGGTAACTAACTCATTAGTCACATTGCTTGCAAGGCTTATTATGATGTGTATTATCGAGAGGGCCCAGAGATACCTCTCCGATACTCGGAGTGACAAATCCTAATCTTGATCTATGCCAACCCAACAAACACCTTCAGAGATACCTGTAGAGCATCTTTATAATCACCCAGTTATGTTGTGACGTTTGATAGCACACAAGGTATTCCTCCGGTATCCGGGAGTTGCATAATCTCATAGTCGAAGGAATATGTATTTTGACATGAAGAAAGCAATAGCAATAAAACTGAACGATCAATATGCTAACCTAATGGATGGGTCTTGTCCATCACATCATTCTCCTAATGATGTGATCCCGTTCATCAAATGACAACACATGTCTATGGTCAGGAAACTTAACCATCTTTGATTAACAAGCTAGTCTAGTAGAGGCTTACTAGGGACACGGTGTTTTGTATATGTATCCACACATGTATCAAGTCTCTGGTTAATAAAATTCTAGCATGAATAATAAACATTTATCGTGATATAAGGAAATATAAAATAACAACTTTATTATTGCCTCTAGGGCATATTTCCTTCAGGGACCTCCTCTTGCCGTTGTCGAGACGAGTCTGATACGTCTCCAACGTATCTATAATTTATGAAGTATTCATGCTATTATATTATCCATCTTAGATGTTTTATATGCATTTATATGATATTTTATATGATTTTTGGGACTAACCTATTAACCTAGAGCCCAGTGCCAGTTTCTGTTTTTTCCTTGTTTTTGAGTATCGCAGAAAAGGAATACCAAACGGAGTCCAATTGACGTGCCAATGTTTGATGATTTTTTATGGACCAAAAGAATCCCCCGGAGTAAAAGAGTTGGGCCAGAAGAGTCCCGGGCTATCCACGAGGGTGGGGGGCGCGCCCACCCCCCTGGGCGTGGGCCCCTATCTCGTGGACGACTCGGAGACCCCCCTGACGTGAAACCGATGCCAAAAATTCCTATAAATACAGAAACCCCCAGAAAATAACCTAGATCGGAAGTTCCATCGCCACAAGCCTCTGTAGCCACGAGAAATCAATCTAGGCCCTATCTGGCACCCTGCCGGAGGGGGCCATCATCACCGGAGGCCATGGAGGAGGATCCCGGAGGGGCCATCATCGCCATGAAGGCCAAGATCCAGAGGGAGAACCTCTCCCCATCTAGGGGGGAGGCCATGGAGGAGGAAGCACAAGGGGGAGAACCTCTCCCCCTCTCTCTCGGTGGCGCTGGAGTGCCATCGGGAGGGGAATCATCTCCGCGGTGATCGTCTTCATCAACAACACCATCCTCATCTATTTTACGCGGTCCACTCTCCCGCACCCCGCTGTAATCCCTACTTGAACATGGTGCTTTATGCCACATATCATGATCCAATGATGTGTTGCCATCCTATGATGTTTTGAGTAGATATCCTTTGTCTTTGGGTTGATTGATGATATAGATTGGTATGAGTTGTATGTTTTATTTTGGTGCTGTCCTATTGTGCCCTCCGTCTCGCGCAAGCATGAGGGATTCCCGCTGTAGGGTGTTGCAATACGCCCATGATTCGCTTATAGTGGGCTGCTTGAGTGACAGAAGCATAAACCCGAGTAAGGGGGTTGTTGCGTATGGGATAAAGGGACTTGATGCTTTAATGCTATGGTTGGGTTTTACCTTAATGATCTTTAGTAGTTGCGGATGCTTGCTAGAGTTCCAATCATAAGTTCATATGATGCAAGAAGAGAAAGTATGTTAGCTTATGCCTCTCCCTCATATGAAATTGCAATGACGACTACCGGTCTTGTTAACGATTGCCTAGGGTAATTCCGCACACCGACCCATCATTATTCCACACTCGCTATTTATAGTATTTAGTAATATATTCTAAATTTATGATAACAACACCTACTTTTATATTGTAGCTCTCCGATATCATGCAAAGTTATCCTCTTCATACCCACAACGTAGTTTTATTTCTCGTTTCTAGTTGGAAGCAAACGTTCGGTGTACGTAGAGTCATATCAGTGGAAGATAGGACTTGAGAGATTATTGATCTTACCTTTAGCTCCTTGTGGGTTCTACACTCCATACTTATCACTCCCACCATTGGGAATTGCTACGATGATTCCCTGCATTTGGGGATTATCAAGCTCTTTTCTGGCGCCGTTGCCGGGGAGCAATAGCGTGGGGTTGATATTCTCGTGTGTGCTTGTTTGCTTTCTTCACTAAGTAGATTTTGTTTTTCCTTTTTGTTTCTGTTTAGTTGTGGGTGAAACATACATTTTTTTAAAGAATGAAAATACAAAAAAAATTACTTGCCTCTCATGCCTAAAAAGTTTTCAATAAGAGAAGTGATTGGAAGGTTATGCATTGGAGAAGTGAGGGTCGACCTTGAACACTTGTGTTCATGCTCATGGAAACAATGTAAAAAATTTCATGGAAGCTTCTCTGAAAATAATTATCCCCTTGTATATATCCATTGTATTATAAAAATAATGTGCCAAGCTTTGGTTTTAGGATGATTTGATTGCTTGTTTACTTTGTGCAGTACAAAAACAGAAACTTTGGCTGCAGCGCGTGAATTTACATTTTTTACTGGAAAGGCAAATGGGTCTGAAACTTTTTGCACATTACTTCTGTACAAATTGTTTAAATTGTCAGATATTTTTAGAATTTTTGGAGTTACAGAAGTTTACTAAACTTCCAGATTACTACAAACTATCCTGTTTTTGACCGATTCTGTTTTTCGTGTGTTGTTTGCTTATTTTGATGAATCTATGGGTAGTATCGGGGGGTATGAACCATGGTGAAGTTGGTATACAGTAGATATAGTTCTAATATGAATTTGTAATAAGTTCGCAACAGTACCTAAAGGTAGTGATTTGCTTTAGTATACTAACGGATCTCACAAAGTTTTTGTTAAGTTTTTGTGGATGAAGTGTTAGAAGAACGAGGAGTTACCGATGTGAGAAGAATAAAGAGAGGCAAGAGTTCAAGCTTGGGGATGCCCAAGGCACCCCAAGTAATTATTTCAAGGATACTCAAGCATCTAATCTTGGGGATGCCCCGGTTGGCATCCCATCTTTCTTCTTCAACAATTATCGGTATACCTTGGTTTTTGTTTTGTTCACATGATTTGTATCCCTTGTGTTTTTTTCTTTAAGAACCATGCTAGTATGAGATATCCCTTCATTGATTTATAGAATGATCCATGTGCTTCACTTATATCTTTTGAGTATGACCTTATAGAATGCTCTTTGCGCTTCACTTAAATCTTTTGAGTATGGTTTTATAGAATGCTTCATGTGTTTCACTTATATATTTTGAGCTTGGATATTGGTTACTCTATATTAATTGTAGAATGCTCCATGAACTTCACTTATATCTTTTGGAGTATGAATAATACTACCATCTAAAGCGGGTTTGGAAGAGTGTCAACTTTAGGAATTAGTGATCCCACTATTCCGAATGAGAAGAACTTTGGTTATGTGGAGAGTAGAAAATTTTCTATGCTTGTAGATCATGAAAAGAATGCTTTATGTGATGGTTATATTGTTGAATTCATTCATGATGCTACTGAAAATTATTATGAGGGAGGAATACGTGCTTGTAGGAGTTGCAATAATGTCAAGTTTCCTCTCTATATGCTTAAAGTTCTGAAGTTATACTTGTTTTGCCTTCCTATGCTAGTTGATTCTTGTTCCTATAAATTATGTGCTCACAAAATCCCTAGGCATATGAAGTGGGTTAGATTCAAATGTGCTAGTCATATTCTTCATGATGCTCTCTTTATGTTTCAATTCTTATCTTTTATGTGAGCATCATTGAAATCATCATGCCTATCTAAAAGACATTAAAGAAAAGCGCTTGTTGGGAGACAACCCAATACTTACCCTAACTGTTTTTGTGAGTTTACATGATTAAGCTACTGTAGTAATCATGTTTTATAGCTTTTTTCAATAAAGTGCCAAGTAAGACCTTTGGGAAGACATGGGTGAAAGTTAATGTGATCTTGCTGTAAAAAATAGAAACTTTGCGCTCACGAGATTAGCTGTCATTTTTTTACAGAAGAGTGCTTTTGAGTTGATTCTTTTTGCAGAAGATTAATAAAGAAATTCCTCATGTCCACCAATTTATTTCATAATTTTTGGAGTAGCAGAAGTATGGTTGCTGTTCAGATCATTACAGACTGTTCTATTTCTGACAGATTCTGTTTTCATTGCATAGTTTGCTTGTTTTCTAGTTTCTATGGCTTATATTTCTCAATATAAATTGTAGAAATGATATGGTACAGTAGGAATTGCGTGAGAACAATCATGAACCTTGTATTTGACAGTACCAAAGTGAATGGTTTACTCTTTATCATACTAACCTATCTCACGAAGTTCCGTTAAGTTTTGTGTGATTGAAGTTTTCAAGCTTTGGGTGAGATATCGATATGAGGAGAATAAGGAGTGGAAAGACCCTAAGCTTGGGGATGACCAAGGCACCCCAAGGTAATATTCAACGAAGACTCAAGTGCCTAAGCTTGGGGATGCCCCGGAAGGCATCCCCTCTTTCGTCTTCAAAACTATCGGTATACCTTACTCGGAGCTATATTTTTATTCGTCACATGATATGTGTTTTGCTTGGAGCGTATTTTCAATTTTACTTGCTGTTTGAATAAAATCATTGGATCTGAAATCTTGAATGAAAAAAGAATCCTCCCATGGCTAGTTAATTATTTGACTACTCAGTGTTCTTCACTTATATCTTTTGGAGTAGTTTGTCATTTACTCACGTGCTTCATGTATATCCTATGAGTAAATGGTTGAATGAATTGAATATCATAAATCTGAATTTATATATGTTTCATATGCTTATACCATGGGGAGTAATGACTTCACACAGAATAAGTATAGGTAGTAAACTTATTGAAAGTTAGCAAACGCAAAATTGGTCACTTGAACAATTCATGAAAGAATATTGAAGGAAGAGAGATTTCACATATAAATATACTATCTTGGACATCTTTTGTAATTGTGAGCACTCATTAAAATATGGCATGCTAAAAGGTTGATGTTGGACAAGGAAGACAACTTAATGGGTTATGTTTTCCTATATCCGAAATGTTATATTGTCTTGGATCATCCAACATGTTGAGCTTGCCTTTCCCTCTTATGCTAGCCAAATTCTTTGCACCAAGTAGAAATACTACTTGTGCTTCCAAACATCCCTTAAACCAGTTTTTCCATGAGAGTCCACCATACCTACCTATGTATTGAGCAAGATCCTTCAAGTAAGTTGTCATCGGTGCATACAATAAAAATTGCTCTCTAAATATGTATGATCTATTAGTGCGAAGAAAATAAGCTTTATACGAACTTGTGATAGGGAAGAAATAAAAGCGACAGACTGCATAATAAAGGTCTTTATCACAAGCGGCAATGTAAAGTGATGTTCTTTTGCATTAAGATTTTGTGCATCCAACCATAAAAGCGCATGACAACCTCTGCTTCCCTCTGCGAAGGGCCTATCTTTTACTTTCTACCCTCATACAAGAGTCATGGTGATCATCACCTTTCCTTTTTACACTTTTTCCTTTGGCAAGCACTTTGTGTTGGAGCGATCCGGATATATATCCACTTGGATGTAGGTTTTCATAAATTATTATTGTTGGCATTACCCTTGAGGTAAAAGGTTGGGAGGCAAAACTATAAGACCCTGTCTTTCTCTGTGTCCGATTAAAACTTTGAACCCATAAATATCACATGAGTGTTAGCAATTGTGAAAGATTAAATGATAGTTGAGTATGTGGAGTTTGCTGAATCAAAGCTCTTACATAAACCCTTCCTGAAAAAAGATGAATTGCAATTGTTTGATGACAAAGAGCACTGTTTGTTAGTTTTCAAGAAAGTTTATGATCTATACTTTAACAGGTGAATAGCTTGTTACTTGATCATGAAAAGTTTTATGAGACGAGCTACTGTTATGACATATAATGATGATAGAAAAGGTGATTGAAATTATCATTGATCAAACTTGTGCACCTGCTAGCATTCACACTTCATAAATTATTTCTTTTATCATTTACCTACTCGAGGACGAGCAGGAATTAAGCTTGGGGATGCTGATACGTCTCCAACGTATCTATAATTTATGAAGTATTCATGCTATTATATTATCCATCTTAGATGTTTTATATGCATTTATATGATATTTTATATGATTTTTGGGACTAACCTATTAACCTAGAGCCCAGTGCCAATTTCTGTTTTTTCCTTGTTTTTGAGTATCGCAGAAAAGGAATACCAAACGGAGACCAATTGACGTGCCAATTTTTGATGCTTTTTTATGGAAAAGAAGCCCCCAGAGTAAAAGAGTTGGGCCAGAAGAGTCCTGGGCTGTCCACGAGGGTGGGGGCGCGCCCACCCCCCTAGGCGTGGGCCCCTATCTCGTGGACGACTCGGAGCCCCCCTGACGTGAAACCGACGCCAAAAATTCCTATAAATACAGAAACCCCCAGAAAATAACCTAGATCGGAAGTTCCACCGCCGCAAGCCTCTATAGCCACGAAAAATCAATTTAGGCCCTCTCTGGCACCCTGCCGGAGGGGGCCATCATCACCGGAGGCCATGGAGGAGGATCCCGGAGGGGCCATCATCACCATGAAGGCCAAGATCCAGAGGGAGAACCTCTCCCCATCTAGGGGGAGGCCATGGAGGAGGAAGCACAAGGGGGAGAACCTCTCCTCCTCTCTCTCGGTGGCGCTGGAGTGCCATCGGGAGGGGAATCATCGCCGCGGTGATCGTCTTCATCAACATCAACATCATCATCACCATCCTCATCTATTTTACGCGGTCCACTCTCCCGCACCCCGCTGTAATCCCTACTTGAACATGGTGCTTTATGCCACATATTATGATCCAATGATGTGTTGCCATCCTATGATGTTTTGAGTAGATATCCTTTGTCTTTGGGTTGATTGATGATATAGATTGGTATGAGTTGTATGTTTTATTTTGGTGCTGTCCTATTGTGCCCTCCGTGTCGCGCAAGCATGAGGGATTCCCGCTGTAGGGTGTTGCAATACGCTCATGATTCGCTTATAGTGGGCTGCTTGAGTGACAGAAGCATAAACCCGAGTAAGGGGGTTGTTGCGTATGGGATAAAGGGGACTTGATGCTTTAATGCTATGGTTGGGTTTTACCTTAATGATCTTTAGTAGTTGCGGATGCTTGCTAGAGTTCCAATCATAAGTGCATATGATCCAAGAAGATAAAGTATGTTAGCTTATGCCTCTCCCTCATATGAAATTGCAATGACGACTGCCGGTCTTGTTAACGATTGCCTAGGATAATTCTGCACACCGACCCATCATTATTCCACACTCGCTATTTATAATATTTAGTAATATATTCTAAATTTATGATAACATCACCTACTTTTATATTTTAGCTCTCCGATATCATGCAAAGTTATCCTCTTCATACCCACAACGTAGTTTTATTTCTCGTTTCTAGTTGGAAGCAAACGTTCGGTGTACGTAGAGTCGTATCTGTGGCAGATAGGACTTGAGAGAATATTGATCTTACCTTTAGCTCCTTGTGGGTTCTACACTCCATACTTATCACTTCCACCATTGGGAATTGCTACGATGATTCCCTGCACTTGGGGATTATCAGAGTCACAACAGGAAATCTAAACTAACATGACTATATTAAAGTAATAAGGATTAGTACAATTTTCACTACGTGGACGGATATGGACAACGTAGATGCATCATGCCTTCCCTTGCCCTTGGTTCTCGGTCCTATAAACTATAGAGGGAAGTCTATTTGAACCCTGAGAGGGTAGGCAGCGACACAAACGAACCCTGACGTCCAAATCCATGAAGTCTGTGTCATATAGTTTATAATCTCAGTCGTAATGGTCGTTTACTGCGTACCCAAACAGGGGGATTCAAACATGGTGACGGTGTCCTGGACTAGGGGGTACTCACCACGTCGTCTCCCGATCAGTTGGATTGGGCCGAGGACCCCCATGGCCGTTTACTCATGGGCCAGTTCGGACAGCCGAGGACATACATGAGGAAGATTACACAAGACTTGGTGATCAAGACAAGGACTCCTCTCCATCGGCGTATTCGACTAGGACTCTTGTTATCCTAGGTCTCTAGTATGTTATATTAGCCGAGGCTAGGCTAGTCGATAGATCATTATGACATTAATCATCATACCCCTAGGGTTTAGACCACAACATATGATCTCGGGGTAGATCAACTCTTGTAATCTCTATATTCATCAAGATCAATCAAGCAGGAAGTAGGGTATTACCTCCATTAAGAGGTCCTGAACCTGGGTAAACATCGTGTCCCCTGTCTCCTGTTACCCATCAATCCATGACACACATCTCGGGACCCCCTACCCGAGATCTGTCGGTTTTGACACCGACAATGGTGCTTTCATTGAGAGTTCCGCTGTGTGATCGGCAAAAGGGTAAATGGCTCGCCTACAGATCAACTGCGACGTCAGCGTCTTCGTCGCCGCCTCGACTGGTCACCTTGGCTTGACCGAGGACTGTGCCCTACCACCAATCATCATGTTCGGACGAGGGCCTTCATCAACATCAACTCCGATCTCTATCAAGATCACGGAGGAATCATCCATGGAGCTCGGGGGCTCAACGTCAACACTGCCCTTGGGCGACCGTGCTGTTTTCTGGACAGCGAACTTGTATCCGCCGCCACCGCCTCCTCGAGTGTCGTTTTGACGATTGCTTCAGTGGAATTGTGCGGAATTAAGTCTACAACAACCATGCAAAATTTCTCGAGTTCCGATGGAGGAATCTCCGGATATTTACGATATACCGGAGGCCTGTCAAATCTGGACGAGTTTAGGGCATGGTCTCCAGAGCCAAGCTCGGAGGTCCTTTGGAAGATCCAACTGTTCATCTACTGCGGAATTCCCATATCTACCACCCCTCAAAGTTTCAGCTCGATCCGACGGTTCAAACTCCGGGAACTTTCCGTTGAGTGGACCAATTTTCTGATCTATTTTCTGCGCGAATACGGATCCGACCCGAATTCATGTTTCTTTATGAACGTGATATTGGACAACCTTTTTAAAGGAATTTTCTTCTAGGGTATTGTGCGTTGTTATTAACACGTGCCCATAAAATTTCAAGCCTTCTCTGAGGTACTCTTCATCATCACGCTGGTGTCAAACCAGTCCGGTAACATTGCTCCACGGCTGCCGACCTGCACTAGACACGTCGTCGCTTTGTTAAGCCGAGCTCATCTTCTTCGGATCATCACCTCGGCGAGCCAAAAAAGAGTTCAACATCGCGAAGGATAAATCATCACCAACAACGCCGCCCCACGGAACGGGCACACCGGCATCGCTGTTCGGTCACTGCATCAATCCGGCTTTGACCGCGTCACAAGTTATGACCAGCGTCAGCATGACTGCACTGTTGCTTCTTCAAGCCGATGTCCATCACGCCGAACTGCTTCAACACCTCGGATGACATGGCAGCGGCAACGTCTCCTTACCTACCCGCTCCGTTACCTCGGCTAGACTGGGGGCTTCACCATCTCTTCATCAACCTACTCCGGAGACTTCGATGTCACTCGCCGACCAGCTTCATCACATTAGCTGGACCGGGGGCTTTGCCTCGGCAAGCCAACCTTTACCAGCATCGCCATGCCGCCGCTCCATCGCTCATCAGGCAATGGGTGGGCGGATCAAGTCCCAATTTTGGGAGTGACCTTTTTTCAGATTGCTACAACAGATAAACCAGGTGCTATTAATCTTAGTAATTTTTTCTTGCTTGGGTTTATTTTTCTGAAAAATTATTCTCTTGTTTGATCCATCATCTGTACATAGGTCTGACAAATGATGGCTGCATTAATGATGGTTGCGCAATGGTTTGGTCCGTTTCCCGTCCGCAGTTCGGCGGACGCTGCATCTAGAGCCCGGACCGCCCTGCAAATTCAGGCTTTGTCACGCCTTCACTGCGTCACGCCGACTCCCTGCATCGACATTGGCTTCGGCGCCAGGCCACATCTCTTTAAATAAATTATTTTTGTGTAAAGCAATTATGCAAGGATTTTATATATTATTATTATTATTTGGACCACACAGTTTTATGTGTGCAGGTAATCGATTTTGACTGCGTTACGCGGTCACTTCGGCATCTCCAGCCAACCTGCATCAGACTTCCGCATCCACCGATCACAGCTTCGCCATGTTAACTGGACCGAGAACTTCATCTCGCCACATCGGCCGCGCAGCGTCGTCGCTTTGTCAAACTGACGTCCACCATGCCGAACAGGTCGACTCGCGTGGGGTCTTCATTGTCACCTTGTCGACCAACTCCGCCAGCTCGGCTAGACTGGGGGCTTCGCCTTACCACATCGGCCGAGCCGTGTCACTACTCCGGAGTGCCAAACTCCTTGCTCGGACACCTCGGGCTTGGGGGCTGGGACCTCGGCCATGCCATGGATTGCGAACCTTGTCGGATCTGTCACAGATCAATGGGCGTCTTCGTCCCGCCACAAGCCCGAATCGCGTCATCAACACCGAGCACATTAACCAGCTAAGTCGCTTTCATGCTCAAAAACTTCCAGTTTTAAATTTTGTTCGGTTCAACCAAGCATTATACTTTTTGGCAAAAAATTGTTTGTGACAAAGTTCCTTGTCAAAACTTTGTTTGTGACACACAAATTCAAATACCCCATTTATTTGGGGGCTTCCTTTATGAAGCCTTTCCTCTTGAATATGACTATACTTGTATGGCTTCGTTCCTTGTTCGTGTATTACGCCACAATATGCGCCATGTCGACTTAAGTGTTCCGCAAGCTGGGTTGCCTTGCTCCTGTGTTTACCCCTACGTTCCCGATTGTTCGGCCAGGGAGTAAAGGAGCGCCTCTGCGATTGTCATGATCGGGTCATCCGAGCTCGGACCTCGGACTGGGTGAAGCCGAAAGCTAGCGCTCTTATTGTTTTCAATCATGGTCAGCACACAACGGAACTCATGAGTACAAAGAATCTATTGCACAAGTCTCATAGTAACAATGAGCAACCGAAGAAAGGTATCGGTGGGGGTACTATTTTCCTCGAAGATGCTTCTTACACTTCGTCAATAATATAGCATAAGTTCCCTGAGCGCGCTTTGTCTGTTACAGCCTTATGGCCTGATTGCCTGGTTATCAGAAACACCGTCGATATTCTCGACAGGTGGAGTACGTACCACTTTTCGGCCCTTGACCGAAGAGGGAGAAGCCGACGGTCGGTTAAGACGTGTTTAAAGTTTGGGTGAACACAAATATGATATAAGTACTTCGATACATACAATCATTATACATAAAATTCTTTTACCCAAGTCACTTGGGGGCTCTTAAAATTTATATGAGCTGTTTTATAGTAAATGTGTTTTCTTCTTGGTCGTTGCAAAGTCTTTTTCTACCGCTCCTTTTTCGACCCGAGTGTATGGTCAATAGCCGGATAGCCTGTCTTCTCTCTAAAAGCCGCTCGAGTTTAGTTCGCTAAACTGTCCTCGGAGAAGTACTCCGCCTTTGGGATAAGGAGCTTGAAGCCGTGGGCTGACCCGCTTGAAGTCTTGAGATCGGATGTGTCATGTTAAAGCACCACAGAAGCACAATTTTTTTCCAATTTTTGGATTGTCACCGAACACTTGATCTTGTTCGGACGTCAAGTTTTTACTAAAGTTTTTTTTCTTCCAAGCTTATGGCACTTTTAAACTATTTGTGTGTTTCCAGCATAAGTCTCGCAGTGCAACGCCAGACACCTTTAGAGATTCGGCAAAAACATTCTCGGATATTGCTATATATGCATCGATTTCGAATTGTGTCTTTGGTCAATAGTTGGGTTGCCCGGCTCCTGTGCTTGCCTCCTATGTTCCGCTTTGTTCGGCTAGGTGTGCAAAGGGAGAACCACTGCGATTGTGCTTCCCGCATGGTTAAGCATCTCAGTGGAGAAAGCCGAAAACTGACTGTCACAATAAGCGTAAACTGGTCAGCGATCCGATGATTGTGTTAAATGACGGGCCGTTCATATCATTGGCCGAAGTGTTTACGGCTTGACCTCGGTTGTCGGCGAACACTAACTAGGGGCTAGTAGTTGGCCTCCCAACTTTAAGCTCCTATGACTAAGTGAAAGTTATAATGCCCGCATGTCCGATTGCCTCGTTTCCGCTAACACAACCGCCTTCGGGCACCGAGACGTCGGCTAAGGGTTGTTTGTTATTTCGGAAACACCCTACGTAGCATCTACAAGGGGGTGAAGGCCGACGATGGGCCACTTTCAACTGATAAACGGTCGCAATGGAGTCAAAATAAACATATCATCGGCATTTGTATTTAATATACAAGGGCTGCCTTCCATAATCATCATTATAAAGCCATACATATGCATCAATTGGACTTAAGATTTTGGCCAAGCTGGGTTGCCTGGCTCCTGTGCTTACCCTACGTTCCCGATTGTTCGGCTAGGCGGTAAAGGGAGCACCTCTGTGATTGTTACTACCGGGTCATCCGGGTTAGTACCTTAGACTGGGTGAAGCCGAAAGCTAGCCATCTTAAAGGATATAATTGGTTGGCAATGACGGAAGTGAAAATTTGGGTTCACTAAAGACCACATAGTTCGGGAACTTTCCCCAAACTAAATCCTCAATATTTTGCTCCCACATTGATCGAAGTTGAGGTTTCATGATCATGCTTAGCATGACAACCCAAAGAAAGGAACCGATAGCGGGACTATTTTCTTTGGAAGACATTTCTTATGTTAAACAATAATATAACATATCTCTCTGCGTACCTTTGTTTATAAAACCGTATGGCCGGATTGCCTTGTTTGTCGTAAATCTTCGCCCTCATAAAGGCTTTATAAAGTAGGACAAACACTCCTTGGCTACTGGCCGAGTAGGTGGAAGCCGATGGTCCGTCAACAAAGTTTTGTACAATGCGGATCCGAGCATTAATAATGTAAAGTACTTGGATACATAGAATCATTACACATAAAAATTGCGAGTAAAATCCATTTACTGCAACCTATCAATTAAGCCCCTTAAGGCCGACCTTGGCGAGCTTAGCTTTTGTTAGCTCTAACTCCTTTATGAGATCCTTATTCTCTTTCCGAGAAGTTTGTGTTAAACACAACAACATTTTCTGTCAAACGGA
Organism: Aegilops tauschii subsp. strangulata; assembly: GCF_002575655.3. Taxonomy (NCBI): domain Eukaryota; kingdom Viridiplantae; phylum Streptophyta; class Magnoliopsida; order Poales; family Poaceae; genus Aegilops; species Aegilops tauschii. The sequence continues at coordinate 346,536,748 of NC_053038.3, read as the reverse complement.
TATCAATCCTTAATTCGGCCACCGTTGCCCGCATTAAGGCTCGGGGGCTACTGGGCTTCGTGCTCATTATTTATAAATATTAAAGGGGCACATCGATCCCCTGATCTGGTGTTGCCACCCAACCAGTGTCTCGGGGGCTACTGCATTGCTTATTCAATGCAGAGAATTCAAAGTGCTCAGTGTTCGACATGACCGAACTATGGGCAAGCGCGTCTTCAGACAACAGTAAGTACCATCTGGGACTTATCCGGCATCAAGCTTATATATCACGGTGACTTCTCACAACCCTCTCTCAGGGGCCTGTCTGCCGATCATTATTTCTAATATATTACACTGCGTTTCTATTCCTACGTATGCTGTCGAGCTAGGAGTTGATCCTCAGGCCGATTTTGCAAATCGACCTGAGTCTCAGGGGCTACTAGGATCAGCATTTTTATGTTTTCCTTCAGGTGGATCTCGGGTTTTAGACCGACACACACCTTGAGGGCTACTGGTTATACATATTGACAACAAATAAATTTACATGCATCGGAAATAAAATCCACAAACAATCAGCCCATGACCGAGGTGCTGAACCACCTCGAAAGCATTTTGGGATATAGCTCGGATGCAAGTGGCTGGCTCCATAGAGGGCATTTCCGGCATTAAGCTCGGCTAAACTCCTTCAACTTTTTTGAACCAAGGTGATCTATGACACCTCGGATATAGTCCGGCGTTGGAGCTCGGATACAGTCCGGCGCTGGAGCTTGGACATAGTCCGGCATTAGAGCTTGGATACAGTCCGGCGTTGGAGCTCAGATACATTCCAACGTTCGAGCTCGGAAGCGGTCCGGCATTGGTGCTCGGCTGCAAAAGATACCTCGAATGCAGTCTGGCGTTGGAGCTCGGATGCAAGAGGACACTGCCGCATGGGAAACACTTCAAACCCGAGGCGTGGCATAAAAATAACAAGGCATTGATAAAGGCTGAAGACTTAAAGGGCTCCTCAGATACCCGACGTGTAAACACTTTGGATTCACTTCGGCGATCCTCAAGATCGAAGATGAGAAGATTTGTTGAACCAATTTTCAAGACCGACGACCGAAGATGAAGAACAATTCGGAAGAATCGAGGAGTGTCCCCAAGTTGAAGACCGGTTCAGGGGGCTACTAACGGTGTCCTGGACTAGGGGGTACTCACCACGTCGTCTTCCGATCAGTTGGATTGGGCCGAGGACCCCCATGGTCGTTTACTCATGGGCCAGTTCGGACAGCCGATGACATGCATGAGGAAGATTCCACAAGACTTGGTGATCAAGACAAGGACTCCTCTCCATCGGCGTATTCGACTAGGACTCTTGTTATCCTACGTCTCCGGTATGTTATATAAGCCGAGGCTAGGCTAGTCGATGGATCATTATGACATTAATCATCATACCCCTAGGGTTTAGACCACAACATATGATCTCGGGGTAGATCAACTCTTGTAATCTCTATATTCATCAAGATCAATCAAGCAGGAAGTAGGGTATTACCTCCATTAAGAGGGCCCAAACCTGGGTAAACATCGTGTCCCCTGTCTCCTGTTACCCATCGATCCATGACACACAGCTCGGGACCCCCTACCCGAGATCTGCCGGTTTTGACACCGACACATGGCTCAGGAAAGGCCGGGAACATGTTGAGTCAGTTGCCTGCAGGTGGGTCAAGGAGGTGCTCGAGCCTAGCGACTAGCGCGTTGGCATCGAGGGGGGCATGGACAAGGCAAATGGCGTGACCCATGCAAACGGCGTAGCCGGTGTCTAGTGCAAGTACGACGCAGACAGCCTCTGGTGCAATTACGGCGCAGACAGCCGCTGCCCATTCCCAACGGGGAATCGGGGTATTGATGGGCCATGGACCCAACTACAACATCCCGTCAAGTGGGACAGCAGGCAAGCGGTGATGCATCTACTCTTGCTCTGCCAGGCGTCGCGCCTTTCGCTCTGCGGCACTCCGTCGGTCTTGTTGTGCCGCATGTCGCAGCCTCTTGGCGCAGACGCGCTTTTTTGTTGCTCTGAGGCGCTCCAACAATCTTGTTGTGTGGTACACTACAACCTGTCTTGCTCCGCAGTGCTGCCGCGCCCTGCGCCAAGGGTCTGCTCAACCCTGGCGATGACGCACAACACATTGTTGTCCGGCGCGTTGTCGGGGACTCCCTGGGCCTCAACGGGCTGTCACGCATGCACCAGATCGTTTCCCTCATCGAAGAGGTTGATGGCGGAGGCGGCGCTTCAGCGGGTTTGCATGCTTGGAAATGATAGAGGCGCTATAGGTTGCACTAGACGTGTCGCCGCGTGTGTCGCGCGCCGCCTAGGCTTATACCCAATCACTGGTGGCAGGAAACCGATTTGGAAGTGGTGGGAAAGGGTGGCGTGTTCAGAAAATGCAATCAATGGAAAACTTAGGGGGGAAGGAAGCACAACGCCATTAATGAAAAACTTAGGAAAGAATGAAGCGCGAGCTAGCACGACGCGTGCACACACAGTGCTTACCCACGGGTATGATCGATATACTCGTGTGCCCTACAGAGCACACAATTCACACCAAAGAATCGTATGTGCTGTCACGAGTTCTCACACGTGGGTTGACTCCGCGAAAAGTGTGTGTATCTTTCAAATCACCACACATGAGTATTCATCTCACGCATCGTGTGCCATGCTCCAAGCCGTCGCAAACATTTTATGTTTGTAAATCGTCTGCCAAGAACGCACACGGGTAACGCTCACAGAAATGCATGCGTTATGAACATGTTCACACACACAACATTGTATTTAGTTGTGTGCCCCCTATCACACACGGTCTGCATACCATCATCATGCCCAATGGATGGGCCAATACACATTTCATTTTCTGGCACACGAGTATTATTTGTTATCGTTTGGAATTTGTGCAAGGCACACGGTTTGATCAAATGGTTTCTGATACATGTGTTGTCTTGGTACACATGGCAGTAGTGTATTTTGCCAATAATCCTAGCAGCCAAAGAACCTCTGCCATGCTACCTGTTGAGGATATAGACCTTAGAGTCACCCGCCAGAAGGGGCCGGGTTACTCATAATGGTCATCGCCAGAAGCCCGGCGCTAAGCTTGAAGACGGTGGGCCAGAGATGGGCTTAAGACCCGGATACGGCTTAAGGCCCGTAGTTGCAATCATTATCATGGTAGAACTTGTAGTGTAAGGCAAGAATAGTTGAGAGTCCGAGCCGGACACTCTTATGAGCCGGCCGGGACTCTGAGAGCTGCTGGGCGTCAGCCTCCCTATATAAAGGGACGACCCGGCAGCGGTTTAGGGACGAGAGAGATCTCATCGAGAACCAGGAATAGCAGTTAAGCTCCCTGGTCATCGAAACCCTAACCAATACCACCTCAAACTGGACGTAGGCTTTTACCTTCACCGTAAGGGGCCGAACCAGTATAAACCCTCGTGTTCCTTGTCCCGATTAACCCCTTCAAGCTTCCTAGTTGCGATGGCTCCACGACTAAGTTCTAGCTCGAGGACATCTGCCGTGATAATTCCACGACAGTTGGCACCCACCGTGGGGCTAGCGCACGGTGGATCTGAGTTCTTGAAGGGCAGCTTCGAAGGGCTCAAGGGATACGCTGTGGGCCGGATGACCAAGAGTCGTCGCGGCAAGCTCTACATCGACGATGCAAACTGGGGCCCCAACGCCGGCTCAATTGAGTACGGGTACCGGGTCCCCTTAGGCGGAATTCATGTTTTCATTGGCAAGATTGGTGAGCCGGGCCCTGAGCCGGATCTCTGCGCCGATCTCATCGAGACGGCTCAGCGTGCACGACCTGCCCGGGCCCGGCCTGCCGTAAGGCATGCTTTTGTGGGATGTATCCATGGAGGGCTCTCTGATCAAGGAGGATCTGGTGATGAGACGGCCGCCGGCTCTGACGGCGAGTCGTCCACCGGTGAGTCAAATTTGTTGTATCAACTTCAAGATGGCAGGCTCATGGGTTGTTCCGATGGTGACAGTATTTCGGACCTGTTTGAGCCACCAAGCCGGTTTGGAATCTTCATGGCCGGTGCGCAGCCTGTTCAGAACCCTGCTGCTGGAGCGGGAAACCCGGTGCCTTCGCCGGCTCAGGTGCTAATGGATCTCACGGACAAGATGACGGCCCTGTTAACCGCCGCGGTTGACCCGGCGGATCAAGCTCAGCATGATGCGGAGGTGGCACAGTTAAAATTGGATCTAGTGAAAGCTAAGGAGGATCTGGCAGCAGAAGGGATTAGGATGGCTGCGGAGAGGGCGGCTCTCGATGCCCAAACCCAGTTGATTCAAGCGCAGTCCTTCCGGCTCACGATGGATCAAAACGCGTCCAATGAGGTCCTGAGAAGGAGGCATCAAAAGGCCCAATCTTGACTCCCTCCGGTTTACGATCCACGCAACCTCTTCAACACGCCAGGTGCGGGGTCTAGTAACCCGCCAGGGGTCATAGTGCCCGGATCTGGGACCCCTATTCCGCCACAAGTGATGGGGCCTCCCCAGGTGCCCCCTGCCCCGCCTCAGTACGTGCCAATACCACCGGGTCATTATAATAACCCGCTGGAGAACATGGTCGCCGCGGCAGCACGGCTGGCGGCTCTCCCAGTCGACGGCGACTCTCCAACGGCTATTGAAACCCGCCGGGTCAGGGAACTCCTTCAGATAGCACTGGCGCAACAAGAGGCGTACTCCTACAGCCGGGACAGGATCCACTCGACCCCTCGTCCAGGCCGGAGCCCGAGTTACAGCAGACACATGGTCTCAGCGACCGGCTCAAGTAACGTCCGACGCCATGACCCGCCCCCTGGCCATGGCCCGGCTCATAATGGAGCCTTTCACGCAGCAGACCAAGACAGAGCACGGCAAGAGGCGGAGCAGGCGCCTCAGTTGACGGCTTACCAGACTCCCCCGGCTTATCCGACGACGTCCGTCGATGTGGGTATCCCTACCAGGACTGGGGGTGTCCCTTGCTTAGTGCCGGCTATCCGCAATGAACGTCTACCCAAGGACTTCAAAGGCCCTAGGAAGGTGCCCAATTACACGGCTGACTTACAACCCGCAGCCTGGATGGAGAGTTACGAGATGGCCATGGAACTACTGGAGGTCAGTGAGGCGGCAATGGCCAAGTACTTCACCATGATGTTGGATGGGACTGCCCGCACTTGGTTGAAAGGGCTACCACCAAATTCCATCGGGTCTTGGGCTGAGCTGAAAGCCTGGTTCATCCAAAACTTCAAGGATACCTGTAGGCAGTCTATGTCAATTGTGGATTTGACTAACTGTAAGCAGCAGGAGGGTGAATCCACGACGCATTGGGTTCGCCGGGTCAAGGAGATCATACATTCATCAGATAAGATGGATGCCGGCTCTGCAGTCTTAATGTTGGAACAGAATTGTCGTTTCGTGCCCCTGAAGATGAAACTCGGGCGGCTTAAGCGCGACTGCAATGATATGGGTACACTAATGGCGGCTCTTGTCAAGTACGCCGATTCTGATGGTACCAAGGATCCCCCTTCAGATGATGAAAGGGCAGGGAAGGGAAAGAAGAACGGCAATGGCAAGGGTCCTCAGCATAACCCGGGAAATCAAGGAGGAGGCAAGCGCAAGGCCGATGGCAGCCTAGAGTTTGTAGCCAATGCCAGCTCACAAGGTAATAACCAGCGACGCAAAGGGAGGCCCCCTCCCCGAGGCGGCGGGTCAGGCCCGACGCTGGAGCAACTGTTGAATGAGCCTTGTCCAAGGCATGGCTCTAGAGAGAAGCCAGCGACTCATCTATGGAAGGATTGTGCAATCATGAAGGCCTTTAAGAATTACAATGGCCCGGGCGGCGGCTCAGGCGCCGACGGCTTTCATGGCACGGGCGGCGGCTCAAATTCTAATCCTCAGAACGGTCAAGGGGGCTTTAACCAGCAGTCTGGCCAGGGTCATCAACAGCAGCAGGGGGTTATCAGACCAATTCAAAGCAGCTTAGCGGTGGACAATATCATGTGTTTACCACCAGTCTGTGCAAGCGAGATCAGAAGCTTCATAAGAGGGCTGTGAATGCTGTTGAGCCGGCGGTTCCACGCTACTTGCGGTGGTCTGAGCAGCCTATAGTGTGGAGTAGGGAGGATCACCCTCCCTGGGTGGATAATCCGGGTCAGTTGGCCCTGGTAGTGGCTCCTCAGGTGGGAGGATATAAGTTCACTAAGGTGCTCATGGATGGCGGCAGCAGCATTGACATCCTCTATTATGAGACATTTCGTCGTATGGGGTTGATTGATAAGAATCTCAGCCAATCAAACACTATTTTCCATGGTGTGGTACCTGGTAAGTCGGCTTACCCAGTCGGCAAGATCGAGTTGGAAGTGGCCTTTGGAGATGAGAACAACTACAGGGTGGAAAAATTGACCTTTGAGGTGGTTAAGATAAGAAGTCCGTATCATGCCATATTTGGGCGGCCGGCTTACGCCAAGTTCATGGCACGGCCATGTTATGTGTACTTACAGCTCAAGATGCCGGGTCACAATGGGACAATTACGGTTCACGGCAGCCGGAAGGTGGCTCTGGAGTGTGAGGAAGGCGATGCAGCTTATGCAGAATATGTTTGTGCAACAGAGGAGTTGAAGTTTTACAAAGACAATGTTGACCCAACAGATATGACCTCTCTGAAAAAGCCGACTACGGAAAATGAGCCAGCGATGAAATTTAAGTCGGCTGATGAAACTAAGCTTGTTGATTTTGTTCCAGGAGATTCATCTCAGCAGTTTAGCATCAGTGCAAATCTGGATCCAAAATAGGAAAGCGCGCTCATCGAGTTCATCCGTGAGAATAGGGACATCTCCGCATGGAAACCTTCTGACATGCCAGGTGTACCTAGAGAACTCGTTGAGCACACTCTCAATTTGATCCAAAATTTAAGCCGGTCAGGCAGTTCCTTCGGCGGTTTAATGAAGAGAGGTGGAAAGCTATTGGTGAAGAGGTGGCCCGGCTCTTGGCGGCCGGGTTTATTGTTGAAGTCTTTCACCCAGAGTGGTTAGCTAACCCGGTGCTCGTACTCAAGAAGAACGGCACTTGGCGGATGTGTGTGGACTACACGGACTTAAACAAGGCGTATCCGGCTGATCCTTTTGCCCTTCCCCGTATTGATCAAATTATTGATGCTACGGCAGGTTGTGCGCGCTTAAGTTTCTTGGATGCTTATTCCGGATATCATCAGATTAAAATGGCAGTTAAGGACCAGGAGAAGACGGCATTCATCACTCCTTTTGGAGCCTTCTGCTATGTGTCTATGCCCTTTGGACTCAAGTGTGCACATGCGACTTATCAGCGTTTTGTGCAGAACTGTCTTCATAACCAGATTGGGCGCAATGTTCATGCTTATGTGGACGATATTGTGGTTAAATCTATAAAGGAGGAAACCCTGATAGATGATTTAAGGGAAACCTTTGATAATCTCCGGGTCTACAAGATGATGCTTAACCCGGCCAAGTGTGTTTTTGGTGTTCCTGCAGGCAAACTCCTGGGTTTTTTGGTTTTTGACAGAGGCATTGAAGCTAACCCGGAGAAGATCAAGGCCATCACCTCCCTGGCTAAGCCGGCGTGTATAAATGACGTTCAGCGCTTGGCGGGTCGCATCGCTGCTTTAAGCCGGTTTATAAGCCGTTTGGGTGAGAAGGCCATGCCATTATATCAGTTGATGAAGAAAACTGATAACTTTGTCTGGAATGATGCAGCTAATACCGCTTTTGAGGATTTGAAGAAGCAGCTGGCAGAGCCCCCAGTCCTTGCTGCTCCAGTTGATAAGGAGCCCTTATTACTGTACGTGGCGGCGAACACACGAGCCGTCAGTGTGGCTGTGGTGGTGGAACGCAAGGAAGAGGGTAAGGAGCATCCGGTTCAGCGGCCGGTTTATTATGTCAGCGAAGTGCTTATCGAGTCCAAATAGCGGTATCCACATTGGCAGAAGCTTGTTTATGGTGCGTTCATGGCAAGCCGGAAGCTTAAGCATTATTTCCAGGGTCATCCTATCACTGTGGTCAGTTCTGCCCCTCTTGGTGATATCATTCAAAACAGAGAGGCCACAGGGAGAGTGGCTAAGTGGGCTATAGAGCTCGGACCCCATGGTCTGAAATACGTGCCACGCACTGCTGTTAAATCTCAGGCCTTGGTGGATTTCATCAACGATTGGACAGAGTCACAAGTAGCCAAGCAAAAGCCGGATAACACATATTGGACTATTATCTTCGACGGGTCCAGGCAGTTGGAGGGCTCGGGGGCTGGAGTTGTATTGGCTTCCCCTAAAGGCGACAAGTTCCATTATGTGCTACAGTTGATGTTTCCTTGCACTAACAATGCGGCTGAGTACGAGGCCTTGCTCCACGGTCTTCGGATGGCTAAGGAGATGAGCTTGAGCCGGGTAAGGTGCTTCGGTGACTCAGACTTGGTGGCTCAACAAGTATCAGGCAAGTGGGACTCTAAGGACCCTCTCATGGCGGCTTATCGCCGCGAAGTTGATGCCATTGCTGGGCACTTTCAAGGCTACCAAGTAGAGCACATTGATCGCAGGAAGAACGAGGCGGTTGATGCTCTAAGCCGGCTGGGTTCTCAGCGAAGACCGGTGCCGCCTAATACTTTCCTGGATGTCCTGTATAGCCCTTCTGTTAAGCTGCCTTCAGAGGAAGACTTGGCTGTCCCTGACCCGGAGGCACGGCTGGTGGCGGCTCTCCACATCATACCGGACTGGACAATGCCCTATTTGGCTTACATAACCCGGGGTGAGTTGCCTGAGGATGAAACTTTGGCCAGACAAATAACCCGGCGGGCTAAGTCAATGATTGTTATCAATGGCGAGTTGCATCACCGCAGTGTTACAGGAGCGTGTCAGCGTTGTGTCTCCCCTGAGGAAGGTCAAGAGATCTTGCGTGAGATTCATGAAGGGGATTGTGGCCATCACGCCGGCTCAAAGTCTCTTGTGGCCAAGGCTTTTCGCCATGGTTTTTATTGGCTGACGGCTCATGCTGATGCGGAGGACTTGGTCAGTAAATGTGATGGTTGCCAGAGGTTCTCACGACGGGCTCATGTGCCGGCTCAGGAGCTGAGGATGATCCCAATTACTTGGCCCTTTGCGGTCTGGGGGCTTGATATGGTTGGGCCTTTTAAAAGGTCCAAGGATAAGAAGACTCACCTCTTGGTGGCAGTTGACAAATTTACCAAGTGGGTGGAAGCGGAGCCAGTTAGCAAGTGTGATGCAGCCACGGCGGTTCAATTTATGAAAAAGGTGATTTTTCGCTTGGCTTTCCGCACAGCATTATAACTGACAATGGAACCAATCTATCCAAAGGCGCCATGGAAGAGTTTTGTCAACGAGAGCACATCCGACTTGATGTTTCCTCAGTGGCTCATCCTCAATCCAATGGTCAAGCTGAGAGAGCTAATCAGGAGATTCTGAAGGGCATCAAGCCCCGGCTTTTGGTCCCTTTGCAACGGACGCCGGGTTGTTGGGTGGAGGAGTTGCCGTCCGTGTTATGGAGCATCAATACTACTCCTAATAGGTCTACGGGTTTTACGCCCTTCTTCATGGTTTATGGGGCAGAAGCAGTCCTCCCCAGTGACATCCGTCATGACTCACCTCGAGTGGCGGCTTATGTTGAGATGGACAATGAACAGGCGCGCCAAGATGCTCTTGACTTGTTGGACGAACAGCGTGATGTGGCAGCAGCTCGCTCAGCGATTTACCAACAAGACCTGCGCCGTTATCATAGCCGCCGGGTTAAATCCCGGGTCTTCCAGGAAGGTGATCTCGTGCTCCGGCTCATCCAAGATCAAACAGATACGCACAAGCTATCCCCGCCTTGGGAAGGGCCCTTTGTGGTCAGCAAGAATTTGCACAACGGGTCATATTACCTCATTGACATTCGGGAGCATAAAGATTCACGTAAGTCGGAGGAAGAGACCCGTCGGCCGTGGAACATAGCTCAGCTTCGGCCTTACTACACTTGAGCCACCGGCTCTCATAATGTACATATTTCTCTCAGCCATGTATATATTATGATAAGCAATAAAGCAGGACCTCTGTCCTTTTTTCTCCTCCAAATATGCACGTGTTGTTTTCATTGCAAGATTACATGATAACTTGAAGGAGGATCCGGCTTATGATCGTATTCGAATCTAGCCGTAAGCAATAAGGTCACTTGGGGGCTTCCTGTTCAAACATGGGTCGTATTCGAACCAAAGAGAACATAGCTGTCGGTACCCATTTGATTGGCAAAGTGCCGAGCTCATTGGGGAGTTTTCTTTGATCATATTTGAATCTTAGTTTAAACCCTTTGAGAACCGACGTGGATCGTATTCGAATCAGCGTCGTTAAACAATTCTTAAAATCACTTGGGGGCTTCCTGTTCAAACATGGGTCGTATTCGAACCAAAGAGAACATAGCTGTCGATACCCTCTTGATTGGCATCGCCACACCCACTGGGGGCTATATGATCGCATTCGAATCCTTGCATAACCCCTTTGGGCCGGGTCTCTGGTCGTATTCGAACCGGAAGCCCCTAAGTTCTTCTACTTTATAGTCAGTTTCTTCTGATTATTTCAACATGTGTACGCCGGGTCTCACTTTGCCGGCTTAACTTTGGTTTACAGTATTAGCTGAACACAATGGGTGTTATTAAGACAGGTAAACCGGAATTGAGGTACCAACCTTACTACCCGGGTTATCTAAGCCGGAAGTATGCTTGCAGGCCGCTAAGTACGTCATTACGGCTGTATTAAGGATATAATTGAAGACCAATCCTTTTTGGTTCATATTCCGGGTTATATATCTCAAATTATGATTCTCAGGGCGGTAAGTCGCCTCGAGACTTGTGATTTGTCCTTCTCTGCAGGATAGTTAAAGGCAACTATTTTGAGATTAAGGAAAACAAATGATTGATTACGAGCCGGAGAAACATAAAGGAGACAACTTCAACAAGACTTCAGCATTCAAGGCATGCACGATGGCACGGCAAAGATAAAGTATTGGTCCTACTCTATTACAAGACTCATTGAGTCCAAAAGGGTGAGGCATTGTTTGATAAGCTGCCAGCCGAGTTACGACGCTTGCTGGGTTGAAGTCTCCGGCTCGTTCCTCTCTTCTCCTCCGGCTGTTCCCAAGACCTGGAAAGTTGATGACTTCCAGTCGATGCCGCTAAGAGCTTCGAATTGGGCTTCCTCGTCAATTAACCCGGCCGGGTCAATCTTCGGGGCGAAGGTGTGCTGATGAGCCGGCGGGATCAAGTTGAGGGCTTCATAGCGCGGAGTAGGGATCCTCTGATTTTCTGCATCGTAGCCCGGCTGATACTTAGTCAGATCTGTATCATTGCCAATCAGAGTGGCCACCGGGCGTACGGCCTTCACGCAAGCTGCGAAGTCCTTCTGATCGAAGGCGGTGCCGTCTTCCTTCAGACTTGGATAGCCGAGGGCGATGTCCGCCGGGTCTAACTCTGGCAGGAACGCCTTGGCCCGGCTCAGCGCGGCGATCGCTCCGGCTCTTGCAGAGGCCCGTCGCAGCTCTTGGATCCGTTGAGGCAGAACGGCGAGCCGGCGAAGGACTTCCGCCAGGTGAGTCGGCACCTCGTTGGATAGGGCCACCACAGCCAAGGCACGTTGTGACCCGGTGTAGAGTTGCTCCACCAGGGTGTATACGGCCTTTAGCTTGGTTACCACACTCTGGTTCAGGTTGGCACTTCTGGGACCTGTTTAACAGAATAAGATAAGCCGCCGACAAGGATGAGTTATGAGATATCAAAATTCTAAACTTGATGAAAGCCGGTGAAATGACTTACCAAAGATTGCGGCGACCATCTGGGACACTTGGCGCTTTAAACCGGCGAGTTCGGCGGTCTTCTCGGAGAGAGCCTTCTCCGCCTGTTCAGCCCGGTTCACCAGCGCGACCTTTTCCTCGGCCCAAGCCTTCCGTTCAGCGTCAAACTCCGTCTTCAGCTTTTCTTGCGCGGCGATGCTGGACACAAATTTGGCATTTGCCTTCTGGGTCTCCATTTCTTGCATCTTCAGCCGGTTCTTGAGATCAGAGATGTCAGCCTCAAACTTCTTGCCAGCGGCCTGCATAAATTTTCGGGTTATGGAATGAACAGTTACTATGCAAATTTAAAGTCCCAAGCGTTTTCCAAGCAAAGACACTTGGCACTTGGGGCTAATGCATATTGAACGTTTCTATCTACAAATTGCCGGTTCAATGGAGTAAGCCGGAACCTAAGTCTACAACATACTCAATCATAAGTCGTTGACTTGGGGGCTAGCATGGTAAAGGTAACTATGCAGTAAGTAAGAGGACAGAAGAATAATACCTCAGATTTCTGCTGGATCTGGTTCACCATGGCAATCTCTGTGTCCCGGCTCTTGTGCACTTGGCTGACGAAGCCGGAGACGATCTCTCCAATGTTTAAATTGGCGTAGTCGGTGAGGTCCAGGTTCACCCGGCGGGACTCTAGCAGCTCCCCTTTGGCGGAGCACTTGGCCAGCGCAGTAGGTCTCCCTGGCTCAACAAACTCCGTCCGGGTGATTACCACGTCCGGGTCGTCTGCTGGTTGAGCCGAGCTGGAGGCCTCCAGGTTAATAGAAGCTTCTGTTGCAGGCTTGTTGGTTGGGGCAGCAGCCTCAGGAGCAGAGGCAGCTGGCGGTTCTTGAGCGGCTGCCTCTGGCTCAGGCAAGTCCGGCTCATCGACCGGCTTGGACTTATTCGCCCTCTTGGTGAGCTTGGCCTGGGCACTAGAAAGACAGAAAGGTTAAGCACAATGGTGTAAGTAAAGACAAAGTACAACATGAGATGGTTATCATTACCCGGGCACGGTCTTGAAAGCCGGCAGGCTTGACTGCATAGAGTCGCCAGAAGAGGGGGAAGTTTCCTGATAATTTGAGTCAGAAGAGTTGAGCGGTTGACGTATAACACCTGCCAAAGGATGCAAAGGGTACAATTTTGAGATCACCTCGGTCCGGCGTTTCCTCGATGCGTCAGGTAACCCGGAGGAGAGGTCGGTGCTTTTGTCGGTCCGGGTGTGCCGCCGGCTCTCATGCACCTGTCGCTTCAAAATAAATTGAGGGTCTTGATAAGCTAAAGGATGTGAAAAGCTTACTTTCCGGGTTACCCTTCGGATTTTCAGCCTTGGCAAGGGCTCCGAGTCGGAGGAAAATGTCGTTACCTCTTCAACCACCGGGTTACTTGCTCCGGTGTCGTCCTATTGATGAACAAGTATTGATAAGGCAGACAGAAATAAACAACAAGTACAACAAGGACTTACAGGCTCAGGGGTTACCTCTGACTCAGAGCTGTCGCTTAGTTGCATCAGCTCTGAAGCAGTAGGCCTATTTCCTTTCTTGCGAGGGGCGGCTTTCTTCGCCTTTCTGGCCTTCTTGGCCGCCTCATGGTCATATTTGACCCGCCAGAACTTATCATCAGCCTGAAAAATACAATGATGATTTCTTAAAACGATTCAGATGAAAGTTATATACAGAAGAAGATGTTCAGATCAGCGGCTTACCGATGGGGCTGGGTTGGTCTTGCAGAAGGGGGCTAACCCGGTCCTCCCGCAGTCTGCCAGGCTCTCGTTCAAAAGAGCCTTGGTCATATCCTCTGCAACATCTTCAGGAAGATCGTTGCGGCTGTGTCTTTGGGGGTCATCCTTACGGCCCGTGTACTCGCACATTAAGCCGGGGCGGCGGCTCAATGGGATCACCCGCCACGAGATCCAGACCCGGACCAGATCGATTCCGTTGAGACCATTGCCCAGGAGAGCCTTGATCTTGTTGATGGTAGGGAGCAGAGGTTGACGCTCCGCTTGAGTCAGCTTGTCTGACAGTGGGTGAGTCGGCTCCAGACGCGAGGGGCGAAAGCCGGGCAACGGACTCTCATCAGCCGGCGACGTGTCTTGGCAGTAAAACCACGTCAGGTCCCAGTCTTTGGGGTGGCTTGGCGGCTCTGCGTAAGGGAAAAGGCAGTCCCTCCGCCGCTGGATGGAGATGCCGCCTAGCTCCAAACTTGGCCCGTTGGCACACTCGTTCTGGCGGTTTAAATAGAAAAGCTCTCTGAAGAGCAGCAGACTGGGTTCTTCTCCAAGGTAAACCTCGCAGAACACTTGGAAGTTGCAGATATTGGACACTGAGTTGGGTCCTATGTCCTGAGGCCGCAGATCGAAGAAATTTAGAACGTCTCTGAAAAACTTTGAGCCGGGCGGTGCGAAGCCCCGACTCATGTGATCCGCAAAAATGACCACCTCCCCATCCCTTGGCTGTGGTCTCTCCTCTGATGGGTCGGGGGCACGGTAGGACATGACGTCCTTCTTGGGCAGATAGCCAGACTTGACAAAATCTGCTAACGTCTCGTTGGTGACATTGGACCTCATCCAGTTGCAAGTGATGGAGGCTTTACGAGCTTTGGGAGGCATGGTGACTGTTGGAAGCCTATGATACAGGGAAAAATGTCCGGTTTAATAATGAGCCGGAGGAGACTTACAAGTTAAGGTTTAAGATGGTGGCTTATGGAGGGGACTAATGATGTATGTCTGAGTGCATCGGGTTATCTAAGCCGCTGGTGTGCTTAAGGGTAATTCAAATCGTCTACAGCCTTGTTGTAAGTGAGCCGGAAAATTTTACGGCGCGTGCCTTCCTCTGAGCCGGAAGGTTCTACGGCGCGTGGTTTCTTTAAGCCGGAAATGTAAACCGCCATGACTCAATGAGGGCAGTTTTTTACTAAGTATGGTGAAAACAGGTTTCACGCATTGCGGTAAATTTTTTGGATCAAAATGGTCGGGCAAAAGAAAAGTTTCTAGACCTAGAAACAGATGCGAGGGAGTTCTTGAGCTCGAACAAGGCTCTTATGTAGTAAAAGGAGGGCTACTTGTATGTGAAATGGGTGCTAAACGGTTACCGCAGTGGTTTTATACAAGGCTAAGATCAAAGACAGGCAGTAAAAATGAAAACTACCGGAGCTCGTGGGCGACGGCGAAGAACACGGACGAACAGGACGAACCCTACTGCAGATCTGTTCTACAGGGCAGAAGAAACTTATAGAGGCTGGTGAGTCGCGGAGGTCGTCGCGTTTCTCTGGTCAAATCAGGGTGATGCAGCGGCCTGAGTTGGTGACGACGAGAAGACCCGCGGCGGTGGCAGCAGCAGAGCTCGAGCAGGGGAGCAGTGGCGCGAGGAAGAAGACGAAGAAGAGAGAAGTGGCTGAAGGCCCGTCGGGCCGGCCTATTTATAAGGGCAAGCTCATAAGTGGGGGCGAGAAACGAGGAGACCACGGCGTGGTTATCTCCCCACGAAACGCCTCGATTTTCGGGATGGCAGTAAAGATAAGATCCGTTGCGGATCTGGTGGAGTAAAAAATGGACTTAATGGAAGATGACGTCACGGTGGATTACCCGGAGTCCAGAGGATGACGTCACGCCGGGTTATGGCCTTCACATAATTATAAGCCAGAGATTTTCTGTCGAAAAGATTGAAGATTGACATGAGCTGGCTTAAATCAATCTGGGGCCTAATGTTGAGGATATAGACCTTAGAGTCACCCGCCAGAAGGGGCCGGGTTACTCATAATGGTCATCGCCAGAAGCCCGGCGCTAATCTTGAAGACGGTGGGCCAGAGATGGGCTTAAGACCCGGATATGGCTTAAGGCCCGTAGTTGCAATCATTATCATGGTAGAACTTGTAGTGTAAGGCAAGAATAGTTGAGAGTCCGAGCCGGACACTCTTATGAGCCGGCCGGGACTCTGAGAGCTGCTGGGCGTCAGCCTCCCTATATAAAGGGACGACCCGGCAGCGGTTTAGGGACGAGAGAGATCTCATCGAGAACCAGGAATAGCAGTTAAGCTCCCTGGTCATCGAAACCCTAACCAATACCACCTCAAACTGGACGTAGGCTTTTACCTTCACCGTAAGGGGCCGAACCAGTATAAACCCTCGTGTTCCTTGTCCCGATTAACCCCTTCAAGCTTCCTAGTTGCGATGGCTCCACGACTAAGTTCTAGCTCGAGGACATCTGCCGTGACAATTCCACGACACTACCGCTAGTCTTTGTCCCTCTTCTTATGTGGTTATTTTTTTTGTTTCACCTCCTCCAGGATCAAGATTGTGATATGTCTCAAACGTATCTATAATTTTGATTATTTCATGTTGATATATTATCATTTATATATATATACTTTTATTACCATTTTATATTATTTTTACTGGACTAACCTATTAATTTAGTGACAAGTGCCAGTTCCTGTTTTTTGCTTGTTTTTTGTTTCAAGGGAGATCAATTTCTAAATAGGTCAAAATACGTTGCCGATTTAACATGATTTTTTGGGCAACAAGAAACACTGGAAGCTTCAGGAGACATCAAGGGGACCCACAAGCCAGCCATGTGGACACATGGCGCGACCACGGGGGTGGCCGCCCCACCTGTCCATGTGAAGCTCCCGAGCACCGCCTTAACCTGATTCCATCACCATAAATTTCAATAAATACTAAAATCATCCCTTGTTCCTCCAGAAGAATTTTTTTCGCCGTTGGAAGCCTCTGTTCTGAAGAGATCCCATCTGGAGCCCTGTTCCAAAGTTCTTCCAAAGGGGAGAGCCAGTGTCATGAGCCTCTCCATCACCCTTGCTACCTCCATGACCATCTGTGAGTAGTTCCCTTAGGACCTACAGGTCCATAGTAGTAGCTAGATGGTTCTCTATCTTCCTCTCTCTCTTTGGATCTTCAATACCTTGTTCCCCTTCTTCCTTGTGTGATTGAGATCAATCCAATGTAATTCTTTCGTGTGTTTATTAGGACATGATGAATTGTGAGTTTATGATCAGATTGTTCATTGAATATTATTGAATCTTTTGAAGTTTCTTTGTTGTATAATTAAATAGTTATGTATGCTTTCCGATCTACTTGTCTTATTTAGCCAAGATTGATCAGTAGTTCTTCAGAGGGAGTGGTGCATGGTAGTGGGTTCAGTCTTGTGGTGCTCTAATCAGGGACAATAAGGATGAAGAAACGTATTGTATTGTTGCCACTAAGGATAAAACGACGGGGTTTAATTTTATTGCTAGATTTCTTTCTATCTACATTATGTCATCTTGCTTATCGTAATGCTCTGTTTCTTGTAAACTTAATACCTTAAGATGTATGCTAGATAGCGATTTCAGGGTGGAGTATTAGTAGTAGATGATGTTGGATTAGCGGTCTACCTACCACAGACGTAATGCATATATGATATTATGCCATGAATGATCATAGTCATAAAGATGGCTCTTCTTGTTAGTTGCCTACTGTAATTTGTTACCATGCCCGCAACTATAATTTGTTACCATGCCAGTTGCCTGCTTTTGAGAAAGATACCTCTAGTGAACCTATTGCCCCGGGTCCATTCTCCATCAATACTTTCTTCCACACAAATTTCCTTCCTATTTGCCTTTACTATTGTCATTTTACTATACAACTACCTATCTATTTGTTTGCTTTTAATCTCGTAACTAGCAAGACAAGGGGCTTGACAACCCTCTTTCCGCGTTGGGTACAAGAATTTTGTTTTGTTTGTGTGCAGGTGCTGCTTATCTTGGTAGCCTAGGAGCTCCTACTAGTTCGATAAACCTTGGTTCTTAATTGAGGGAAATCTTTGATGCTATCTACATCACCCTTCCTCTTTAGGGAAACCCAACGACTCCTGTAGGAGTAGTAGATTGCTATACAATCATTCCTTTTCTAGGCTTAATTTGAATACGAAATGTTGAGGGTTAACCTCCTTTTCAAAACAAAATACAAAATGGATTTTAGCATAGTAGTTCATTTTGACAATGACGACGGGCAGAATAATGACGACGGGCAAGTTATAACCACAGACCAAGAAGACATCATAACCAACGGTAGCAGGTTCTAGTCCCCCCGCCCTTTGAGAGTCGCATAGAGCTCACTGGCCCCTCTCCACTCTCCCTTCGGCGGCACCGCTTGAGAGAGGCGATCGGGTCGTTGATGTAGGTATTAGGTTTAAGTTTAGAAGAAGCGAGAAGTGGATTCAACTATCTTTCCATCAATAAGCTCGATGGAGTGGCAGATTGAACGAGGTCGGCATCCCCTCGCCTCTCTCTTCATCGTCATAGTTGTGAAAAAGGAGGGAGGAGAGTGGATTTATGCATTGCCAACTCAAATCTGGCGTTCACTAGAATAGGAAGTTGGCTTGGTTGTTCTTCATTCGTTCTTTATCCACTACCTCGACTTCGGCCGCCGGAACTGCATATCAAATTAGTAAGAGATATTGACATGCCTCCTTCGATCTTGATGTAGAGGCCCTTTCATCCCTTCCACGAAGGATGACATTGTTTATGCAGGAGACAGTCGCTATAACTCCAGTGAGGTCGCTGGCTACACGAGGAGTTGATGACCACATTGCAATTTAGATTTTACTTTTTGGATTATGTTTGCAAAAGGAAGGATATGGTTGTAATTTTCACTTCTTCCAGGACCCTTTTGGATGTTCTGATATAAATGCCAGCTTTTGGGACCTTCAGTCCCCTTCCCTTGTTAAAAATGAGGAGTTATACATAAAAAAATCGAAGATGAGATGAGTTTAAACATGTTTTAATTTTTTGGACAAACAATGTTCACACCAAGAAATAGATTGGTGCCAAGCATTTTCACAAGACTCCTGTCGATAGAAAAAAAACATGCCTTGTCATGCATAGCTTAGATTGTTAGATTTCTTGTGATGAAATTAGCCCGACCAGGTTCAAGTCCTATACTTGGCGTTGTGCTCGCATATTTCCTGAAGTTATTTCAGTCCTTCGGATGGAGTTCGTTCAGCGGGAGATAACATTCCCGTCAATAACGAGGTGTTTGTGGCGCCTTTCGTCAATTTTATGGTTTGCCAACTCGGCCTTTCAAAGGTGCTCATAAGAATAGGATGTGCGTGCATGCTTTCATAGGGATGTGCATATGTGCAAGTTACTTCTACCGTGTTTCTTAGAAAAATAGTAATGATAACCAACGAACATTCAGTAGGAAAGAGGTCCCAGTGAACACCCACACAACCACTTGATCGTGATTGAACAATGACAATTTGGTGAAAAATGCCTTGAAAGACTGAAAACTGCCTCCCCTACCACTAAAGTTGCGGTCTCTCATCCACTAAAACTGCCACCAAATTCGTTTGCAAATGCCATCCACCTGGGAACGTTTTTTAAGGGTTAGACAGTAGGAAAGGCTCCTACTGCTTAGTATATTGCCAAATGTAAAACAGGGTACAATGTGGTTACATTTACATATGGACAGCGGTCAGCAAGCCACCCCTAGCAGGGGGGAAGCAATACTAGAGTCTAGGGTATTGAGTCAACTATAGAAGTAACTATCTGTTTCTTGTGATCAGGGACTCTATGTCTAATGCTAGCAAAGTCCTTGAATCTGATTCTCCAGGATGAGATCGATGGGGCTACTTGGCGAAAGTAGTTATTGTTTCTTTCTTTCCAAAGACTCCAAGTCACCACCAAGAAGATGTCCATAATCATGGCTCTTTGGCGCAAAGTTTTGAGGTGCAATATCGTCTCCAGTCTGTTTCCATGTGCAGGCCATGAAATATTCAGCTCGTTCCAGCATGTCACACTGAATGCACATCTAAAAAAGAGGTGTTCCACTGTTTCTTCAGTGTGTTGCCCACAAAGCAGACAATCAAAGTTGTTGCCAATATTATAATGCCGCCTCTTGAGCATGTTCCTTGTGTTGAGACGTTCAGACAGTAGGAACCATCCAAAGACTTTAATCTTGGGAATGCTCCAAGCCTTCCACAACCATTTATAAGCTTCATGTGCAATCATATCTCTGAAGAAAAAAGCGTATTATGTTGTTATCTTGAATTCAGACGCCCCCCAAATGCATGTCCAGGTATCTTTTGTGTTTGTTACTCCTAGAGGCCTCACATGCTGTTGCAGCGTCCTCAACTCATCATGTGCCTGGACCGAGAGGGGCAAGTGGAAGCCTTGCTCCACACTGGTAATGGTGAGGAACTGGTTGATCAAGGCATCTTCCAGGGTGGTGTATGAGAAAGATCACGGATAAATATCAGCAATAATGCCGTCACACCAGTTGTCTTTCCGGAAAAGGGTTGAATCCCCCGATCCAAGGGTCACCTTCGAAACCCCCCTGTAGACTGGCATGAGTTTGATGAGTTCCCGCCACCAGAAGGAGCCACAAGGTGCTACTGCATCGGGGACAGTGGTGGAGTAGTAGGAGTCCCACACCAGGTGAACCCAAGGGGTATCAAGTTTATTGTAGAATTTGTGGAGCAGCTTAAGAAGCATCGCATCATTCCGAACCTTGAGGTTGAGCACACTAAGACCACTGTTCTTTTTTGGTCTGCAAACCATGTCCCAGGCTGCGAGGGAGTTGCATTTTTCTCCATCATCAGTTTTCTTGATCCATAGCCCGTGACGTCTGATTTTATCCAATTGTTCAATAATTTTGGGTGGAAGTCTAAGGGTGCCCATCGGGTAAATAGCAAGTGATGTGACCAAGGAGTTCATAAGAGCTAGTTTGCCCGCGTATGACATCGTCGACATGGCCGTTGTGATCCTACCTTCAGCTTTGCAAACCTAGGGAGTAAGATCAGAGACAGTCGGTTTATTGGTGCCTAACGGCAAGCCCAAGTATGTAAATGGCATTTGAGCGCATGTACAACCAAAGATGTTTGCGATTTCTTTGTATGTGTCCTCAGGAGCGTTGATCGGGATCAATGTGGACTTATTGAAGTTGATGTGCAGGCCCACAGAGTCAGTGTAGTCTTCAAGGATCTGTTCCATTCGAGTTGCTTGCTCCCGACAAGCCGACATGACAATGATCGTGTCGTCGGCATACTGAATAACCGGGAAGTTTTTATCTCGACAGGCAGGTATAGGTAGTTGCAGTAGATTGTTGTTGAGGGCCTCCTTGATAGCTGTTTGTAGTAAATCCGCTGCAAGGACAAAGATTAATGGGGACAGAGGGTCACCTTGTCGCACCCCACATTTGCACCAAAAGTTTTTACCAGGGACACCATTGAGCAGGACAGAGGAATTTTCAGAGGATGAGATGCATGTGAACCAGTTAAGCCATTTCTCATTAAACCCCATACTTTGCATGATCTTGATGATGGCCGAGTGTTGCACTGTGTCTGAAGCCTTAGCGAAATCCAATTTGAGGAGGATGATTGGTCGTTTGGAGGCTTGGCATTGATGAATATATTCGAACGCCCATGCTAGGCAAACATTGATAGAGCGCCATTTGAGAAAACCATACTGTTACGATGAACAATCTGTAAGATTATCTTTTGTAACCGATTAGCCAACAATTTGGCGATTAATTTGAGACAACAGTTAAGCAACATAATAGGTCTAAAATCATTGACTGTCTCAGGAGCACATTTCTTGGGGATCAGAGTGATATATCCATAGTTGAGGCTTTCAAGGTTGAGGTTGCCTTTGTGAAAGTCATCGCACAGACGGTAGAAGTCATTTTTAATGATTGCCAGCATGCTTTCATGAATGCACCGTTAAACCCGTCCGGACCAGGCGCACGATCAGGTGGCATCTCTTAACCACCTCATCAATCTCTCTAGGTGTGAAAGGAACAATCAGACTATTAAAATCCACCTGAGAGCGAAGCATTCGTGAGAGGTTGAATTTCATCTGTGTAGGTTTTGAAGCACCCATGCGCTCTTTAAAGGCTTCGAAGAGTATAGATTCCTTCCGCATATGATCATCTACCACAGAATCATCATCCGTCCTCAAGCTGGAGATAAAATTCTTTCGGTATCGTTTTGTTGCCACTGCTTGAAAAAACTTAGAGTTTTCGTCACCGAATTTGATCCATCTAATTGTGCACCTCTTTTTCCAATACTCTTTCTGATGTTGTAGCAATCTTAAAAGATGATGCTTGAGTATAGTTCTAAAGTTATTCTCTGGCACCGTGAGGGTACGGCGATCTGCAATGTGATCCAATTCAAGCAGGGTTTTGTTGGTATTCTCTAACGCAATTTTTAGCCTAGAAATTTTCTTGCTCCAGCAGCTGAAGTCATGTCTGAGGTTTTTGAGTTTCTGACAAAGACTAGTCGCAGCATTATCTGATTTGCCATGTTTAAGGGGCCTGTTCCATGCTTGAGAAACCACGTCCATAAATCCAAGGTGAGCTATCCAGTATGTTTCAAATCTGAAAATTTTACTTTTGGGTATGGAAGTTTGAATCACAACAGAGCAAGGGGTGTGGTCAGACACCGGTCGACCCAGAGGATTGACCATGGTACTAGAAAAAGAAGATGTCCAATTTAGAGTCGTGAAAAATTAGTCAAGTTGTTCGAGCAGAGGGTTTTGTTGCATGTTCTACAAAAAATATTGTAAGTGTCATGAGTCATGTAGCCAGTAAAAACTGTACTATCTCAAGTTTTTTGCTGGCAGAAAACTGGAGAAGCTCAGATCCTTGTCACCTAAGCAACCTGGTGAAGTGAGTACGTAATTGCTCCTTTACTTAACCACGAAACGCGCAACTCGAAAACTGAAGAAAAGCACAGCGTTGGTCACCGCGAATCCCCACCGTCTCGCAGTTGGACACCCCGTACCGCATCCCCCCGATTCCTCTCCTCTCCTCGCCGAGGCCAAAACCCAACTCCCCGATCTAGCCAACTACCCAGATCTCGGAACCCTCGCCGTCGCCGCGGCCATGGCGAAGGAGCCCCCCTTCTCCCTGCCCCCGGTGGTCTTCAACCCCTCCACACCGGCCCACCGCCGCCACCCTATCCCCGGCCCCGGCGCCTCCCCGCCACCTGCCTTCGCGCCTCCCCGCCCCTCCACCTCCTCCGCCGCCAACCCCCTGCCCTTCATGTCCTTCGACATACCCGCTCAGTCCAACTCCACGCCGCCCATCTTCACCGGGCCCATCGGCGGCTCCAGCGCCTCCTTCGAAGACGAGCCGCCGCTCCTCGAGGAGCTCGGCATCAACACGCGTCAGATCTGGCGGAAGACGCTCTCGATCCTCCACCCGCTCCGCTCCGCCGACCCGTCCCTCCACGCCGACGCCGATCTCTCCGGCCCCTTCCTGTTCCTCCTATCCTTCGGCCTCTTCCAGCTCCTGGCTGGGAAGTTCCACTTCGGGATCGTCCTCGGGTGGGTCACCGTCGCCTCCCTCTTCCTCTACTTCGTCTTTTCCATGCTCTCGGGCGGACGCCGTGGCGACCTTGACCTCTACAGGTGCGTCAGCCTGGTCGGATACTGCATGCTCCCCATGGTCATCTTCTCTGCCGTTTCCCTCTTCCTGCCACGGGGCGGTGGGCTCATCTTCGGGATGGGCATGGGATTCGTGCTGTGGTCTACCAGGGTCTGCACCAGGTTACTAGCAGAGCTTGCTTCCAGCGGCGATGAGCATAGGGGACTCATTGCCTACGCGTGCTGGCTCGTCTACATGCTCTTCTCTCTGCTCGTCATCTTTTGATGCTGTTCTTGAGATGGAAGGTATGCTTTCATAATTCACCAGATAATGCTAACAATTATCTAAATAATTGTTGTTATCAATTCGGCTATGCTACTTCACAAATATAAATTTGATAGTGAACTAGAATACACTAGATCAAATGATAAACCCTTTGCCAACACAACTATGATTCATGGAGTTCATAAATTGATCCTTAATTTTACATTTTATAGTGGATGATCCTACATAGAGATTGATTTTTGTAGAGCCATTTTTATTTTGTTTTTCTTATAAGATGCAAAGAACACCCGATTGGATGATATTATTGAGAGAATGCTGCAATGCTCATTTTCACTTATGCTTTTCAAGTTCTCAATTTATTTGGAAATTATTCTTTGCTGCCTTAGTTCCCCTAAATGACTACCTGTTTGTGGATATACTTTAGTGTACAACCAACAAGGTTGTGAGGATGGATGCTAAGGTCAGCCACACCGTAGGCCAAATACTGGTGCCAAATGCAGAATATGGTTGTGGCACCGGTGCTGCAGCATTTCGAAAGTGGTGCCAAATCCTAAAAACTGGGTTGCTCCTATGGCAAATTGATTGACGGAATAAAATATGATTTCACTCCTATCCCCAACGTCTCTGTTCCTCCTGGCGCTTCAGCAGGGACATGTCTGGATATGTAGCTTGGAGATGCACCGGTCGGTGGTTAGAGCTAGCATACCCCCCCCCCCCCCCCCCCTCTCGTGCATATGTCCTCCATTGTTGCACGGATCTCTGCGGCCTGTAGGAACAGCATGTGGTGCCGACTGCCGACCGACGCGTCAAATCCCTGATCCAGAAGCATGGGGGAGCGGCTTGTGGATCCGCTCCGACACAGTGGTGGCCCAGTCGTGCACAACAGTGAGGAGGGAGAGGAGCGGGTGGGTTTCGAGCTGGCCGGGATGCCTCTGGCATGGACAGTGGGCTTGGTGGTGTGTGTAGTCAGGGTCTGACTCTGAAAGAAAGAGAGCGGCTTGTGGATCCGCTCCGACACGGTGGTGGCCCAGTCGGGCACAACAGTGAGGAGGGAGAGGAGCGGGTGGGTTTGGAGCTGACCGGGATGCCTCCGGCGGGGGCAGTGGGCTTGGTGGTGTGTGTAGTCAGGGTTTGACTCTGAAAGAAAGAGAAGATGCGTGAGAGAGAGATATTGTGGTTGTTGGTTGGGAAATAAGATATTCTTTTATCTATTAGTCTGCGTCAGCGCTGGGACCATTTGACAGGGATTTGGGGCCAACTTAACAAATTTGGCATCAGTGTCCGTTGAGTACATGACGAATTTGGCATGCTCTGTGTGCCCTAAGAGGCCTATGGAGTTATGTGTTTCTCTATGCATTATATCTTATTAGTTAGATTCCAACCACCACCACAACAACAAAGCCTTTCTAGTCCCAAAGGAGTTGGGTAGGCTAGAGTTGAAGCCCATAAGATCTCGAAACCAACTCCTGGTTCTCGCATGTGCATAGCTAACTTGCACTTGCCCCTGTCAATGGCTAGTTCTTTGGTGATATTCCAGTCCTTCAGATCTTTCTTAACGGACTCCTCCCATGTCAAGTTTGATCTACCCCGACTTTTCTTGACATTATCAGCACGCCTTAACCGTCTGCTGTGCAGGCCTGTGCTGTATATGCCCAAACCATCAGTTAGATTCCAAACATTGAAAAATAACTGAAATATCTGGGGACAAATAAAAAAGAAGAGACTGAGTTTGGCTGGTTAGTGGGCAAAAACTGTAACTTGTAAGGTAAAAAGAGAGAAGTGAAACCTTAAACAATTTACTGAAGCCCTTGTGATGACAATAAAATCTGTCCTTGTTGTACATGTTTTAAACATGTGAAATCCAGATCAGAAAATATTGTGTTACTGGTGATGTCCAATTTTCCCACACATAATCAGTACAGTAGTTAGTACTCCCTCCGTCCCAAAATAAGTGTCTCAACTTTACACTAACTTTAGTACAAAGTTGTACTAAGCTTGAGACACTTACTTTGGGACACTTATATTCTTTTTATAAAAGATTCTTCTGCTCGCATTGGTCTACACTATCTGCGAGTATCATCTAGAGCTGTAAAATGTTGACAGATGTATAGTGATGTTAAAGTGTGAATAATAGAATGAAGATGTTTTGCGTCATAATAATGCCTACTCCTTCAGCTCTGATGAGTGCTTACAACACTTCTCCTGACTTTCTGTTTTTCTTTTTTGATTAGTCTCTTAATCTCGATTGGAAATTTAATGAGAACTTCTATGCAACTTCACCTTGCCCATGTAACAGTTTGCATGAAAGAGCCTGCATTTTTTTCTTCCATTCAGCCTATGCTGTGATGTGAGATTTTCATTGTTTTAGTAGGCGTCAAATTGTTACTCCCTCTGTAAAGAAATATAAGTGTTTAGATCACTACTTTAGTGATCTAAACACTCTTATATTTGTTTACGGAGGAGTAGTTCTGATACTGAAATGGCTCTCATCAAACAACATTCTGTTATTCAGTTTTTAATTATCGCATTAGGGTCAAACTTCTACTTCTGATACTGAAATGGCTCTCATTGAACATTTCTCAGTTCAGAATTTTGCTAAAAGTTGATATTCTTGTTTTGTCTAGTGTTGGTTCCTAGCTCAAGTAAATACGAGATAAACTCATTTAGTACCCCCTCTGTAAAGAAATATGATCGTTTAAATCGCTAAAGTAGTGATCTTAGCGATCTTATATTTCTTTACAGAGAGTATCTTCTTAAGGCCTTGTTCGGTTCCACAGGGTTTCAAGGGGTTTGGAGCAGATTGGCAGGGATTAAATCCTCAGTAAGTCAAAATCCACATCAAACCCCTCCAATCCTCTCCAATCCCCCTGTGATGGGGATTAACCAAACAAGGCCTAAGGGAATCTTTGGATGATTATTTACATAAGGGGATCTTGTTCTACATTTTCTCTGTTCTTCCCAGTGTTGCATTTGCAATTTCTACATGGTTGTAACATTGCATTTACTAGGTTCCCCTTGCTGTTGTTTACCTATTATTGAATTTGTTCCCTCTAAATGTATGCAGATCACACTCAGTATTCTTTTGCCCTATGGAGCATTGAACTGCTTTTGATCAGCGACTGGAGTGGTTTATTGATGCTACAGAACTATCGATGATCTAGTCAGTTTGGAAAATATTCTGTAACAGTCTACTGCTTTTCATCCTTTAGTTTCTGTGGCATGGTAGGGGGCTGGTATAGATCTTGGTAAAGAAACGTAAGGCAAGATCAGGACAGTGAAAATATTATAACTAATTAGCTTTTGCCGAAGTTTGATGGGATTAGCTAGCAATTTTCGAAAGAGTACACTTGTGGTCCGTTTGAACTTGTTCATCGTGCTTGCTTACCACGCCCGTGGTGCCTAATTTCCTTTATGTGTTACTTTTTTTTTCTGCATTTCAGTTTGATAATAGAATTGTCCTATCGTTAGAGATGCTAGCAACTACTGATTCATAAATTGGATGTGGTTTTTAGTAGTTCTTTCTAGCTTGCTAAAACTAGTCGATCAGTCAGTTTCTTTTGTGGAGTTGCTTAACTCTGCCGTTGGCATGAGTGTGCAGGTTAAGGATATGCCTGTAAGCCCATTAAACCTGTCCTCTCCACGATCAAATAGCCTAGATCTTGCTGTCACTTTGAAGCGATTGAGGCGAGGCCCATATGCTTGCAATAGAATGTTAAAAAATAGCTGTGGGTTTGCATTCTGGAGCAAGAGTGGGCGCAATTGCTTCAGTGCATCCTGAAATCGACGGTACTTGAGCTTAGTTGGGTTCCTCATTGCCTGCTGGTTGCCGGTGGCAGCGGATCTGCTCATGTCGCTACTGGGAGGGGGTGCTGCCTGGTTTCGATCTGATTTTTTCAGGTGGCGTGTCTGCCGGCGGTGTTGTTGTGGTGGAGGCCCGTGTGCTCTGCTGTGGTGGTCAGCGTGGTGCCCTGATTTGGCGCAAGAGGTCAGGAACGCGTCTATGCGTTTGGTGCATGGTTGCGACTCGAAACCAGGGCGGTGACTCGAAACCAGGGCGGTTCTTGGTCTCGGGCAGTGCTCCTCTTTGCCTTGTCGGCACGGTGCTCGGTAAGGTGCGGTGGTTTGTGCCGCGTTCGGTGGTCTTGCTTCCGGTCGGCTATCGGCAGATCTGGCGGCTTTGTCATGATGTTTGACCACCGACGGTCTCTGAGGTGCAGTTGGCTCGGACGGTTCTATGTGCTTCCTCGTCGACGGGGTTCTTTGAGGCTGCTGGTGGTTATTCAGCTTGCCAGTGCTGATGCGGGATGATGTGCGGCCGAGGTGATGCGGGGGCTTGGGTGAAGATCTTGTCCCTGACCAGCGATGATGGTGGCAACAGTCGTCGTTGACCTTCCTGCAGGCATCGCTACTTTGTTGCTGCACCCTCCCACTCGGATTTGGCCATCATGTTTTCTTCAGGGGAAACCCTTGATCTTTTGTGATCGAACGATGATGACGTCAAGACGCCTTGGCGTCGTATACCCTCTCGGGGGCTTCGTCTTTTGTTTGTAAGGATTTACGTCGTTGTTGCCTAGTGGTTTATATAGATATAGCCCGGATAGCAGACTGCTAGAAGATTAGAACCCTTTTGTGTTCCCGTGTAAGAGCAACTTTAGCAGACCCTGCATCCGTTCCCGACCCGCAAAATAACCGCCAAAATATAGATACGGGCCGGAAAATCTGCCTGACCAGATCCCGCATCTCGCCCCGGCTCGTAAATTTTTTTAAGGGGCACGGCAAATTCCCGACCCCGGCCTGGGAAAACGCGGGTTTCCCCCTCGCGGCTGTGGTGCCCTGCATCAGAGAGAAGCAGTTGGCGGGAGGGACATTTCAGCCCCGCGCTCTTTTCCCCCTCTTTCCGCCGCCGCCCGCCCTTGCTTTCGTCCGCCCGCTGCCGGCGATTCCGGCCATATCTGCGGGCGGAATCGCGCCACGGGGCCGCCCCACACCCTCCCGCGCTGAGCCGCTGCACCGCCCCTCCGGATCCGGCGAGAAGAGCCGCCGCCGAGGATCGACCACCGTCGAGCGCGCCCCCTCGTCGCCGCCCGGGATCACCCGCCACCGGTTGGTCCCTTTTTTTGTGATTTTTGCGAGCTGTGTAGTAGATTGACGCACCGGTGTGCGTGTAGATGGAGTTGAGCCCGTGCGAGAAGTTCTTGCTATCCGATTCGTCTGATTCGGACGACTCGGATGTTGAGACCATACTTGCGACCTTTCGGCAGCAAACATTAGTCATGGCGCTTGCCGTGAAGGAGCATGAAGACGAGCACCGGAAGAGGAGGCGAGGATCGACTGTCGGGCGTCTGTGCATTCCTCGGAATCGCCATCTTGGGAACGAGATGTTGATGCAAGACTATTTCGCGGAGAATCCTACATATCCTCCGCACCTCTTTCGGAGAAGGCACCGAATGCGCCGATCCCTCTTCGTGAAACTTGTTCAAGCTTGCGAGGCAAAATGCCGGTATTTTACTCAAAGAAGGAATGCCGCGGGCTTAATGGGATTTAGTGCATATCAAAAAATCTCCGCAGCTATGCGGGTGATTGCATATGGCGTTCCGGCTGACTATGCCGATGAGTATCTTCGCATTGGTGAAGATAGCACAATTGAGTCTGTGCGTAGATTTGCGAAAGTGATCGTCCGTGTCTTTGGTCCTGAGTATCTTCGGGCACCCAATGAAGATGACACAAAGAAATTGATGGCATTTAATGAGAGGAGAGGTTGCCTTGGCATGCTAGGTAGCATTGATTGTATGCATTGGAATTGGAAAAATTGTCCCAAGGCTTGGCAAGGAATGTATTGTGGCAAGTCTCGTGATGCAACAATTGTGCTAGAGGCCGTAGCATCCGAGGATTTATGGATTTGGTATTGCTTTTTGGTATGCCGGGCACTCTCAATGATATCAATGTGTTGCAACGGTCTCATTTATTTGCTAGGCTTGCTAGTGGTGATGCTCCTGCTTGCATCTACACTATCAATGGGCATGAGTACACAAAGGGGTACTATCTTGCAGATGGTATATACCTTCCTTAGTGCACATTTGTCAAGAGCATCAAAGAACCTAAAACAAAAAAACAATGTGAATTTGCAAGGGTGCAAGAGGCAGCCCGAAAAGACATTGAAAGAGCATTCGGTGTTTTGCAATCTAGGTTTGCCATTGTCCGTGGTCCTGCTTGTTTTTGGGATAAGAAAACCTTAAAGAACATCATGACATGCGTATTATCTTGCACAATATGATTCTTGAAGATGAGAGAGGAATGAACTTAGAATTCTTTTACGACAATGTGGGTAGCCGTGTCAAACCAGCTAGAGACCCAAACATTAGAGCTTTTCTTCAGACATACAAGAAGATTGAAAATGCAGACACACACTTTCAACTTCAGGAAGATCTCATTGAGCATCATTGGTAAAGGGCTGGACAGTGACTAATTTTTGTATTCATTTGTATTTGTAGTCATGACAAGTTTTGTATTGCATTATTTAAGTTTGCTACGGTGATTTGAATAATTATTTATAATGCGGATGATTATTGTATTATGTTTGATTTGAATAATTCAGTTTGTTTTCGATTGTTGAATTATGTTGGATTTGATATTTGTGGGCTGATAATATGCGGGATGCAGCGGCGCAAAGAGCAGACCCCGCAAAGCCGACCCGTAAAAAGGTATATTCCGCGAATATACTTTTTTACGGATCTGTTTGGGGGGTCTGCATCTGTGCCAGCCCGAGCGAGCCTGCAAAAGCGGTTTTGCGCGAACTGCAAACGCATTTTGCGGGTCGGCGGGATGCAGGGTCTGCTAGAGTTGCTCTAATAGATGCTCCAGATGTTAGGATTGCTATATCTAAGAATATGTTTCCCCTAAGTCGCCAGCACAGTACTCACAAAATTAGTAAACTTGGGCATATACAATTTTCGTTTTAAGATACTAAGAAATATGCCCGTGCGTTGCAACGGGAGAAACAAAATCCTTGCACGCTCCTAGCAACCAATCTAATTTTGTTGCCATTTCTTCTTTTCATCGCCATCGCTAATGGGGCTCATATTGTCCATCTACTCATGACGAACGTGATCAATCCCAGGACGATGTACTTTTCATCATACTTTGGCACAACGGGGTGCGTAACTACAGAGTAAACGGTGAAGAATGAGTCCGCTTCCTCATGTATTGGTGATCGGTGCCAGCGGGTTTAGCGCGGCGGGCTGGCGTAAGGCGGTATGTGGCGGGAATCGTGAGGTCCTCCTTGTTGATCTGGAGTATATAGCAAAAAGGCGGCCATATTGAGCTCGCCACAATCATGCTGTAGCGTTAGTAAATCCACCGCCATTTAAGTCATTTAGATCTCCTTGTTGACACATCATGGATGCCATTGGGGCACTATCAAACTTTAGTCACATATACATTGTAAATATGGATGACTGGGTGCAAAAGTAACAAAAAATGCACCGATCAAAATTGTTACGTTTTTACGTTAATGAGATACAGAAGATGCACCCCGGCCGGATCAGATCAGGATGTGCGATAGGCAACTACGACCACTTCCTCTTTCTTTCCTTTCTCATTCATTCATTATTTCAGAAGCGACTCCTTTT
This sequence comes from Aegilops tauschii subsp. strangulata, assembly GCF_002575655.3. Lineage (NCBI taxonomy): Eukaryota > Viridiplantae > Streptophyta > Magnoliopsida > Poales > Poaceae > Aegilops > Aegilops tauschii. The sequence goes on along the minus strand of NC_053038.3, from coordinate 346,505,651 downwards.
ATATGCAATTAACATATATTTCAATTTTTTTTCTTTCCTTCCTCATTCGTTCTTAATTATCATGCAATTATAGTCTTTTCTTTCTCTCTCTTTCCTTTGTCATTCATTCTTTATTTCTCATGCAATTAGCAGCAGGCACTCTCCTTCCTTCTTTTTTTTTCTCATGCCCCTCTATTTTCGTGTACCATGCAGCCACAACGCCGACCTACATCTCATCTTTCCTTAGTTAATCCTCGAGGCTCCTTGTTGATTATCATACAACTCATAGGCCCATATAAATCAGTGGATTTAAATTGAGGCGAGGTGGGACTAATTAGCCGGCAACAAATAAATCTGTTTGGTTGGCTGCGTCCTTGGAGTGGCCCAGCTCGTCCCATGTGTTGGAGAGAATAAAGTTTGAGTCTGGGGTTATGCGTTCTTTTGCAATTTTTTTTCTTTAGGCGTTCCAAGGATGGCAAAGCAAACGAACGACGTACAAAAAATCAAAAATATAATATGGTAAGGTGGACGGACGAAAAACGGACAAAATTACGGTGGTAAAAAGCAATAGCCCCTTTATTAGTAGGTATAGGTATAAGTATAGGTATATATAGGTACCTATATATATATATATATATATATATATAGATATAGAATATATATAGATTAGTTATACCAACATTCATAACAACATGGCAAATGCCAACAAGAGATATCTTCCGAAACAACACTAAAACAACATTCTTCAGAAAGACACCACATGCCAAATGCTCTATGTAAGCATAACAATAAATTACTACTGTCAACTGCTATCACATTTCAGTGATCCATAAATTCTCGGCGCTTTCATCCCCGTCGGGCCTAGGAGGAAAGCGCTTCTCTATATGACGTACAGTTGCACAGTCCTTCTCAGCATCAAACATGATGAAGTCTACAAGCTGAGGAAATTTATAATCCCAGTGATCATCTCCATTCCCAATCTCTTCGTCATAGTCATCCAATCCCCCATGGTGTTCTTTGTCAATAGGGTGGTTGAGCTTTTTATATTGGGCAGTACAAGCTCCACACCCACCTGCATGTGCAGAAAGAAGAATTAGCATAAGAGCTTTTCACAACAGAAAAGAAACAAATTATCGATTGTTTCACTTAGAAAATAAAATTATAAGACTATGCAACTGGTTCATTAAAGTTCAGCTAGCCAATATAAGAGCATGGCAGAATAAACTAGACGACACAATTTTATTTTATTTGCCAAAACGGCTGCATAGGGAGTTACAACACAAATAGAAGTCTGAACCTCCGATGCATACTGAAGACCGGTGAAAGAGGAATTTAGTTCAGGACACCATTGGACAAATGAATTTTCAGCAAAAAATAGCTTATAAATACTGGGGGTGACTCAGCCGAATCTATTTAGATGCGGAAATGGCTGAACTGCAGAGCAAAGAATGAAAGCTGGCAAAACAATGTGTATTCTGTTCAAAAAGTGGCATTTGGAGCAGCGAAGCAGCGGAGCACCTTAATCTGAAGGTTTCCTTTTAATTGTCTATCAGGATTGTACTCCCTCGTAGAAATGGATACAAATGGATGTATGTAGAACTAAAATACATCTAGATACATCAATTGCCCGGACAAGTATTTTTGGACAGAGGAAGTATATATTATGAGCCAACATTGCAAAGCAAGGGAACTGACACCGGTTTTTTGTGTAGGTCCCCAGAAATTGCAGTGACCTGGGCCGTGCTCTGGGCATAATAACTTTTTAATACTAGTATCATTCGTGACCTGTCAAAGGTGAAAGGTCTCAAGTAGTATGACTTGTTCTCGATACATCTAAATGGACTTTATAGGTTTCAATAAAACAGAAACATGAAGCATCCACCTGTTTCAGTAAATAAGAACAAGAGGATACCATGATTTTGTTTCCCCATGCAATAGCCAAAACTTGCATAATATTTAAATTCCTATTTCTATCTGTGAACTGGCAGTATACATTACCAAAATCCAGCACGTGCAAGTTATGATAGGATTAAATCATTGCTGCAATGAGCAATTAATCCCCATATTTGATTCTTATGGAGCTAAGAGCTTATAGCAGATTGCATAGTATGTAGGGCAAGAAGGATCAGGAATATTTCTGTAATGTAAACTATGCTATCTAAAACTGCAGCACAGAATATTTAAGTACTACCTCCTTTCAGTTTATAAGAATCACCAAGTTTATCTTAAGTCAAACCCATTTATGTTTGACCAGGTTTACAGAAAAAAATGTCAATATCTACAATACAAAATAAATGAAAACAAATTTCACGACGGATCTACTGATACTGATTTCATATTGTAGATGCCAATGTTTTTATAACAAACTTGCTTACTCCCTCGATCCTGGTTAAAAGTCTCTCACACATTTCAATGAAAAGATTGACATTAGTTTGATCAACAAAATATTAGTTATATGTCACAAAAAAATATTGTTAGATTCACCTTCAAAAGAAGTTTCCAATGGTATGTCTGTGAGACTTATAAACCATGATATAGGTATAAATCATGATAGAGGTAGTAACTTAAGTTGGTTTGACTTATGACAAACATGAGACTTATAAACTGAAAAGGAGGGGGTAATTTTTTTTAAAGTACACACATAGTTTATTTAAACTGTAAATGAGACCATAATTAAGATTATTTTCAAAACCAACAACATACAACCGTATACATATATATTGATACATATATTATTTAGGGAACTGATATTAGCTGTTCATGCCACTAAGAAACGCTTAGAGCTTGGTAATTTAGGCTCTTAGGCTTTTTTTATTGGTTGATTTTAGCTTTGTTGCTAGGTCTAGGTGTTATGCTTTTGTCTTCTTGACACCTTCTTTCTAACGGAATACGAAATGTTATAGGACAATGGTGGTGGGAGAGAGCATGTATACCAATTCCAGCCGTTTTGATTGGGCAGCACAAGACGATATCCTCCTCTTGGAATTCGTCGTCCTCGCCCATTGCAACCGTTGCTTCGGCGAAGAAGTAAATGGGCAGTTCACCAGCAGCGTCCTTTGGCCGTGCCAAGAAGTTGATGTGCCAAAAGGCTTCTGATTGGATGAACAAATTTATGCCACAGACTAAATGGAGCTCGTAATGTTGGCCTGTTTGCTGAGCATATTTGGACAATGCAGCCTCAACCAGCTGGCGTGAGGTTTCCTGGGAATATTTGCAGCCTTCGATGCGCGACTTGATTACGGCGGCCACCCAGGACGTCACCAGTGGGGGAGGAGGATAGAGGTCCTCCGGAAGCGGGGAGGGCACCAGCATGTCAGAGAGGCGGTCGAGCTCAGGGGCGGTGAGCGCCCGGTTGACGCAGAGAAGCATTCTCGCATCACGCTCAACCTTGGGAAGTACCGAGGAGACGAAGAGCGCCAAAGCGTGTGGCATGGGGTGGTGCGCCGCCTCGGCGGCCTTGAGAAAGGCGGCTTGGGTGGGCGCCGAGACGGAATCGGAGGCAGAGGCGATGGCTCGGGAGAGGTCGGCCTTGGAGAGGTGGAGGTGCAAGAGCGCGTCGTCGCGCGAGAGGGAGGGGCAGAGGTGAAGGAGGCAGGCGATGAGGCCCTCCAGGGAGCGGTGAGCGATGCGGGCGATGCATTCGGGACTGATCTCGAGCACATCGCCGAAGTGAAAGTCGCCGGTGGGGCGGCGGGGAAAGGCTGTGTCGTACCAGATGGCGTTGACGAGGATGCTGTCGACGGGCGAGAGGGGCCCGTAGCAGTGGCCGGCGACGAGGACGCCGCGGGCGTGCGTGCTCCAGAGTCGGGCGGCGGGCAGGCGGGAGAGCGCCTCCAGGTAGAAGGTACGGATGAGGTTCAGCAGCCTGAGCCTCAGAGAGCGCGGATCTTCGCAGCGCTTCCGCGGCGGGGCGGGGATCACCTCCTCCTCCTCCTCCTCGTGGCGCCTGGGAGAAGAGGAAGGGGCGGCACGGTCCTCTGGTACATTACCAGATGGGCCGGCTGAGGAGGTCTTGTCAGGCGAATCGGCGGAGGGCTGCTCGATCTTGGTGTGGCGGCGGCTCATAGTGGCGGTCATCTGTGGTGGCCGGCGGCGCTGGCGGTTTCGTCCCACTATTGTTTTTCTTATACATAAGCTTCGATCCAATGTATTGGGTTTTTTTAGTAATAAATATACTCCTCGGTTCCAAAATAGATGATCCAACTTTATACTAAAGTTAGTATAAAGTTGAGTCATCTATTTTGGAACGGAGGGAGTACAAGCCAATTTGATATTGATTAAAGTCCGCACTAGATGGGATACAGGACAATGGGGCTGAGCTAGCCATACATGACCCTCATCAAGAGTACGAGAGAACTTGGCTAAGCTACGAGTTTCTACATTAGCTGCATGCCTTTCAGAAGTAAAATTACAATTAAAAATAATAGCCCTCATTTTGATCTCAGTTGATGATTGTACCATATCTTCTTAGACTGTTTGAGTTTATTTCGTTGACGACCTGCTTTGAATCTGATGCGGTAATGAAATCATTAAGTAAATCTTCCACCAACGACAATGCTTCATGACATGCAATGGCCTCCAGAGTTGGCACATCAACAACGTCATGTAGAACCAGCGAAGAACTCTCCAAACAGTTTCTGTTTTCGTTGCGATACACTGCCACCACATAGCCACCCCTTCCTGATCGTGCGACAGCCGCATCAGCATGTGTCTTTGCAAACATCAATGGGAGGCACAGGCTGGAACTTCCCTTCTCGGGCCGGTGCTCACACGCGCCAATTGTTTTGTGTCTACTTCGTCAAGCTCTGAAATGAAACGATTGATAAACATACGTGTGGTCAGTGGGCTATGAGAAATACCCTCGTGTATTGCTTTACTTCTCACCGACCATGTAGCCCAAACTGTCACAGCCAACCTGACAAATGCCACAATGACATGAGATAAGGGGTCAATCATCGTCAACAGTCATTGCTTCGCACTTGGCTCGCTAATTGCGATAAGATGTTCAGCTAGCTCTCCATCGACAAGCACCCATATGCACCTCGACACTGAACATTCCAACAAAGAATGCCGCCATGAGTCATCTGCCCCACACAAGCCACATGCGGTAGTGGTAGATATGTTCATGTTCATCCTCACGTCCTCGGTGGGCAGGGAGTATTTTGCAAGTCTCCAGAGGAACATGCGGATCTTTGCCAGTACCTAGGTCTTCTACAACAACTTCCAAGATCCGGTGTCACGGTCCATGCTAGATGACCCTACAGTGTTGTCTAGCCATGCTTCTCGTCGCTATCTCATGGCCAACATTTTATATGTTGACCATACTGTAAAAACTCCCTTCTTCAAAATTCCAAGCCCAAAAGTCAGGCATGTTTCCGGTGCTTAAAGGAATCCCAAGAATGGCTAAAACACCAATGGATAAAAATGTGTTCTCCATTAGTTCCTATTCCATGTCGTCGAAGTTGCATCAATAAGATCAGAAACTAACTGAGGGGGGTTGTCAGAGAGACATCCGTATGGGTGTATCATCTCGTCCCAAGGGATCCAATAGTCGTTCCAAATGTTGGTTGAAGTGCCATTACCTAAGCGTCTGATCAATCCCTATTTTAGGACGTCCCTCCCTTCTATGACTGCTCTCCAAATTTGACTTGGGTGAGAGCCAAAGTTCGCATGTAATATGGATGAATCTAGAAAGTAAACACCCTTCAAAATTCTAGAAGTCGAGGATTCAGGATTTTGCAGGATGGGCCATGCCTGCCTAGCCAGCAGAGTCGAGTTAAACAACTCAAAAAATGAATCCTAGTCCACCCATGCCTTTCGGTTGCGTCATCACTTTCCACGAAACCCAATTTGGCTGCGGTGGCCTTCTTTGCTGCCCCATCAGAATTTTCATATCAACATGTTCATGTGCTCACATAAACCTCTTGGTAATTTGAAGCAGAACCTAGAATAAACAGGCATGGCTTGAGCCGCTGCCTTTACCAATACTTCCTTCCTTGTCGTGGACATTGTCATCTCAATCCAACCTTGGACCTTGCCCCATAACCAATCTTTGAGGTATTTGAAAGCCCCATTCTTTGAAGTTCTCATGTCGGATGGCATTCCCAATATTTCTCATTCAGTGGTTCATTAGGAACGTTGAGCAAACCTTTTATTTCCTATTAATACTATCAAAGCAACCTTTACCAAAGTAAATGGAAGGCTTGTCATAGTTGATGTGCTGACCTAAAGCTTGAAAATAAGTATTCATCACTTGGTTCACCTCTATTGCCCCACCACCATTTGCCTTGAAAAATAGCAGACTATCATCTAAAAATAATAAATGATTCATAGGTGGCGCCAAAGGGGTCACTTGTGTACCGCACATATTAGATGACTCTTCTCTTGATTTTAGGAGGCACGAAATGCCTTAGCTGCTAGCAATAAAAGGTATGGAGAAGTCAGGTCCCCCCATCGAATTCCTCATGATGGTTTAAACTTCTAGAGTTTCTTACCATTAAACAAAACTGCAAATGTTACCGTGTTGACCAAACCCATGACAATTCCAACCCACCTTTCAGTAAATCCCAGTTCAACATAATAGCTTGGAGATAGGCCCATTCCATACGATCATATGCCTTCATCATATCAAGCTTTAACACACAGTGCTGGTTTTTCTTTGCCTTATTCCTCTTCATAAAGTGAAGACATTCATATGCCTTCATAAAGTGGTAAGCCTGCTTGGAACGAAAGCTGATTGTTCCTCTGAAATGATATCTGGGAGTACTAGCTTTAAACAACTGGAAATAAATTTGGATGCAATATATTATACGGTACATTGCATAAGCTAATTGGACACAATTGTGTGAGAAGTGTGGAATTTTTTACATTTGGATAAGAACCAGGATAGTCTCAATAATACACTCTGCCGACTCCATCCTATCAACAATACGAAGCACTGCTTTGTCACTTCCTCACCACATAATTCCTCTGACGCTAGAAAAGGTGAGTTAGGAATTCGACCGGGTCCGACGCCTTTGTCGGGAACATTTGAAATAAAGCTTGTTTTACCTACTCCTGTGTGTATGGGGCATTCAGGGTCTCAGTTGCTGTCGGAGTAACATGACATGGGATAGTCTCTCTCCATGCTGTTTACCCCTTAGGATGTATATACATCACAATAGAACTTGGTGGTAATTGCCTCCATCTCATCCTTATCCTCTGTTAAGCTACCGTCGAGTAGCTATATTGATCTGGTTTCTCCTTCTGCGTTGATACGTCTTCAACGTATCTATAATTTTTTATTGTTCTTAGTATCAATCTTGGATGTTTTATATGCAATTATATATCATTTTTGGGACTAACCTATTAACCTAGTGCCCAGTGCCAGTTGCTTTTTTTGCTTGTTTTTGGCTTTTCAGGAAATCAATATCAAACAGAGTCCAAACGGAGAAAAAAATTGGATTAATTTTTTTTCTGGACCAGAAGAGACCCTAGAATGTTCGGGAGAAGACCTGACGAGCCACGTGGGAGTGACAAGCTCGGGAGGCGCGCCCTAGGGGGGGGGCACCCCCAGGCTTGTGGGCCCCTCGTGGCACATCTTGACCTAATTCTGACTCTATAAATTCTCAAATATTCCCCTGACATCGAAGAGCCATCCGAAATACTTTTTCCGCCGTCGCGAGTTTCTGTTCCCACGAGATCCCATCTAGAGGCATTCTCCGGTACTCTGCCGGAGGGGGAATCGATCATGGAGGGGCTCTACATCAACCTTGTTGCCCTTTCGATGATGTGTGAGTAGTTCACCATAGACCTACGGGTCCATAGGTAGTAGCTAGATGGCTTCTCCTCTCTCTTTGATCTTTAATACAATGTTCTCCTCGATAATGTTCTTGGAAATCTATTCGATGTAATGACTTTTTTTGGTGTGTTTGTTGGGATCCGATGAATTGTGAGTTTATGATCAGATTATCCATGCATATTATTTGAGTTTTCTTTGAACTCTTTTATGCATGGTTGTTATAGCTTTGTATTTCTCTCTGATCCATTGATTTGGTTTGCCCAACTAGATTGATTTTTCTTGCAATGGGAGATGTGCTTTGTGATGGGTTCGATCTTGCGGTGGTCAATCCCAGTGACAGAAAGGGACATGACATGTATTTGTATCGTTGCCATTAAGGATAAAAAGATAGGGTTCATTCACGCGTGAGTTTACTTTGTCTACATCATGTCATCTTGCTTAAGGCGTTACTCAATTCTTTATGAACTTAACACTCTAGATGCTTGCTGGATAGCGGTCTATGTGTGGAGTAATAATAGTAGATGCAGGCAAGAGTCGATCTACTTGTCTCGGACGTGATGCCTCTATACATGATCATTGCCTTTGATATCGTCATGATTATTTGCTTTTCTATCAATTGCCCAACAGTAATTTGTTTGCCCACTGTATGATATTTTCAAGAGAGAAGCCTCTAGTGAAAATTGTGGCCACCGGGTCTACTTTTTATCATATATTAAAACAAAAAATACTTTGCTGCAATTTTTCTTTCTTTATTTTATTTTCTGTTTTAATTATTCATCTATCACTACGAGATTTGATCCTTGCAATTAACCGTCGAGGTATTAACAACCCCTTGATCGCGTTGGGTGCAAATATTTGTTATTTTGTGTGTAGGTACTGCTAACGAGGTGTTGCGTGGTTCTCCTACTGGATTGATAACCTTGGTTCTTAACTGAATGAAATATTTATCTCTACTGTACTGCATCATCCTCTCCTCTTCGAGGAAATCCCAACGCAGCTCACAAGTTGCATGCACGTTGATACGTCTCCAACGTATTGTTGGGGAACATAGTAATTTCAAAAAAATTCCTACGCACACGCAAGATCATGGTGATGCATAGCAACGAGAGGGGAGAGTGTCGTCCACGTACCCTCGTAGACCGTTAAGCGGAAGCGTTATGACAACGCGGTTGATGTAGTCTTATGTCTTCACGATCGACCGATCCTCAGTACCGAACGTACGGCACCTCCGCGTTCAGCACACGTTCAGCTCGGTGACGTCCCGTGAACTCATGATCCAGTAGAGCTCGAGGGAGAGTTTCGTCAGCACGATGGCATGGTGACGATGTTGATGAAGCTACCGTCGCAGGGCTTCGCCTAAGCACCGCTACGATATGACCGAGGTGGATTATGGTGGAGGGGGCACCGCACATGGTTGGGGGAGATCAATGATCAACTTGTTGTGTTCTAGGGTGCCCCCTGCCCCCGTATATAAAGGAGCTAGGGGGGAGGCGGCCGGCCAAGGAGGAGGGCGTGCCAAGGGGGGAGTCCTACTCCCACCGGGAGTAGGACTCCTCCTTTCCTAGTAGGAGTAGGAGAAGGGGGAAGGAGGAGAGAGAGGGGAAGGAAAGGGGGGCATCGCCCCCCTCCTTGTCCAATTCGGACTAGAGGGGGAGGGGGCGCGCGGCCTGCCCTGGCCGCCCCTCCTCTTCTCCACTAAGGCCCATTAGGCCCAATATACTCCCCGGGGGGTTCTGGTGACCCCCCGGTACTCCGGTATATGCCCGAAACCTCCCGAAACACTTTCGATGTCCGAACATAGTCATCCAATATATCGATCTTTACATCTCGACCATTTCGAGACTCCTCGTCATGTCCCCGATCTCATCCAGGACTCCGAACTACCTTTGGTACATCAAAACACATAAACTCATAATATCGATCGTCACCGAACGTTAAGCGTGCGGACCCTACGGGTTTGAGAACTATGTAGACATGACCGAGACACGTTTCCGGTCAATAACCAATAGCAGAACCTGGATGCTCATATTGGCTCCTACATATTCTACAAAGATCTTTATCGGTCAAACCGCATAACAACATACGTTGTTCCCTTTGTCATCGGTATGTTACTTGCCCGAGATTCGATCGTCGGTATCTCAATACCTAGTTCAATCTTGTTACCAGCAAGTCTCTTTACTCGTTCCTGTTGGGGAACGTAGTAGAAATTCAAAATTTTCTACGCATCACCAAGATCAATCTATGGAGTTTACTAGCAACGAGAGGGAAGGAGTGCATCTACATACCCTTGTAGATCGCGAGCGGAAGCGTTCAAGAGAACGGGGTTGATGGAGTCGTACTCGTCGTGATCCAAATCACCGATGATCCTAGCGCCGAACGGACGGCACCTCCGCGTTCAACACACGTACGGAGCAGCGACGTCTCCTCCTTCTTGATCCCGCAAGGGGGGGAGGAGAGGTTGATGGAGATCCAGCAGCACGACGGCGTGGTGGTGGAAGTAGCGAGATCCCGGCAGGGCTTCGCCAAGCGCAAGCGGGGAGGAAGAGGTGTCACGGGAGGGAGAGGGAGGCGCCAGGGCTTGGATTGCTGCTGCCCTCCCTCCCCCCCACTATATATAGGGCCAAGGGAGAGGGGAGGGCGCAGCCTTGGCCCTTCCTCCAAGGAAGGGTGCGGCCAGGGAGGAATCCTTCCCCCCCAAGGCACCTCGGAGGTGCCTTCCCCTTTTAGGACTCTTCCTTTTTTTCTTATCTCTTGGCGCATGGGCCTCTTGGGGCTGGTGCCCTTGGCCCATATAGGCCAAGGCGCACCCCCTAAAGCCCATGTGGCCCCCCGGGGCTGGTGGACCCCCTTGGTGGACCCCCGGACCCCTTTCGGCACTCCCGGTACAATACCGATAAAGTGCGAAACTTTTCCGGCGACCAAAATAAGACTTCCCATATATAAATCTTTACCTCCGGACCATTCCGGAACTCCTCGTGACGTCCGGGATCTCATCCGGGACTCTGAACAACTTTCGGGTTACCGCATACTAATATCTCTACAACCCTAGCGTCACCGAACCTTAAGTGTGTAGACCCTACGGGTTCGGGAACCATGTAGACATGACCGTGACGTTCTCCGGCCAATAACCAACAGCGGGATCTGGATACCCATGTTGGCTCCCACATGTTCCTCGATGATCTCATCGGATGAACCACGATGTCGAGGATTCAATCAATCCCGTATACAATTCCCTTTGTCTACCGGTATGGTACTTGCCCGAGATTCGATCGTCGGTATCCCGATACCTTGTTCAATCTCGTTACCGGCAAGTCTCTTTACTCGTTCCGTAACTCACATCATCCCGTGATCAACTCCTTGGTCACATTGTGCACATTATGATGATGTCCTACCGAGTGGGCCCAGAGATACCTCTCCGTTTACACGGAGTGACAAATCCCAGTCTCGATTCGTGCCAACCCAACAGACACTTTCGGAGATACCTGTAGTGCACCTTTATAGCCACCCAGTTACGTTGTGACGTTTGGTACACCCAAAGCATTCCTATGGTATCCGGGAGTTGCACAATCTCATGGTCTAAGGAACTGATACTTGACATTAGAAAAGCTCTAGCAAAACGAACTACACGATCTTGTGCTAGGCTTAGGATTGGGTCTTGTCCATCACATCATTCTCCTAATGATGTGATCCCGTTATCAACGACATCCAATGTCCATGGTCAGGAAACCGTAACCATCTATTGATCAACGAGCTAGTCAACTAGAGGCTTACTAGGGACATGGTGTTGTCTATGTATCCACACATGTATCTGAGTTTCCTATCAATACAGTTCTAGCATGGATAATAGACGATTATCACGAACAAGGAAATATAATAATAACCTATTTATTATTGCCTCTAGGGCATATTTCCAACAGTTCCGTAATACATCATCCCGCAACTAACTCATTAGTTGCATTGGTTGCAAGGTTTATAGTGATGTGCATTACCGGGAGGGCCCAGAGATACCTCTCCGACAATCGGAGTCACAAATCCTAATCTCGATCTATGCCAACTCAACAAGTACCATTGGAGACACCTGTAGAGCACCTTTATAATCACCCAGTTACGTTGTGACGTTTGGTAGCACACAAAGTGTTCCTCCGGTAATCGGGAGTTGCATAATCTCATAGTCATAGGAACATGTATAAGTCATGAAGAAAGCAATAGCAACATACTGAACGATCAAGTGCTAAGCTAACGGAATGGGTCAAGTAAATCACATCATTCTCTAATGATGTGATCCCGTTAATCAAATGACAACTCATGTCTATGGCTAGGAAACTTAACCATCTTTGATTCAACGAGCTAGTCAAGTAGAGGCATACTAGTGACACTCTGTTTGTCTATGTATTCACACATGTATCAAGTTTCCGGTTAATACAATTCTAGCATGAATAATAAACATTTATCATGAAATAAAGAAATAAATAATAACTTTATTATTGCCTCTAGGGCATATTTCCTTCACGTATCTACTTTTCCTAACGCTTCTCCTCTTGTTTTGGACTCTAATTTGCATGATTTGAATGAAACTAACCTGGATTGACGTTGTTTTCAGCAGAACTACCATGGTGTTGTTTTTGTGCAGAAATAAGAGTTCTCGGATTGGAACGAAACTTTGCGCCGATTTTTTATACAATAAAAGAGAATTTCTGGAGCCAAGAACCATCGGAGAAGGGCACCTGGGTGGGCACAACCCACCAGGGCGCACCCCCCCTCCAGGCGCGCCCAGGTGGGTTGTCCCTGTTGGGAAACGTCGCATGGAGAACATTTTTTTATGCACACGCAAGTTCTATCCATGGAGATTCATAGCTGCGAGAGAGGGAGAGCATCTTCATACCCTTAAAGATTGCTAAACGGAAGCGTTTATCAACGCAGTTGATGTAGTCGTATGCCTTCACGATTCGTCCCGATCAAGTATCGAACGTACGGCACCTCCGTGTTCAGCACACGTTCAGCTCGGTGACGTCCTCGCCTTCTTGATCCAGCAAGACGGGCGAAGTAGTACATGAGTTCCGGCAGAACGACGGCGTGGTGACGATGTTGGTGAAGAACAATCTCCGCAGGGCTTCGCCAAGCACAATGGAAACTATGACGGAGGATAAACTAGAGGGGACAGGTGAAAGAATCGATATAGTTGACTAGAGGGGGGGGGGTGAATAGGCAACTAACAATTTTTAGCTTTTCTTTACCAATTTAAACTTTGCATCAAAGTAGGTTGTCTAGATATGCAACTAGGTGTGCAACCTATATGATGCAGCAACAACAAGCACACTAGCAAGCAAGGGATATAACACAAATAAGCTTGCACAAGTAAAGGCACGAGATAACCAAGAGTGGAGCCGGTGAAGACGAGGATGTGTTACCGAAGTTCCTTCCTTTTGAGGGGAAGTACGTCTCCGTTGGAGCGGTGTGGAGGCACAATGCTCCCCAAGAAGCCACTAGGGCCATCGTATTCTCCTCACGCCCTCACATAATGCGAGATGCCGTGATTCCACTATTGGTGCCCTTGGAGGCGGCGACCGGACCTTTACAAACAAGGTTGGGGCAATCTCCACAACTTAATTGGAGGCTCCCAACGACACCACGAAGCTTCACCAAAATGGAATATGGCTCCGCGGTGACCTCAACCGTCTAGGGTGCTCAAACACCCAAGAGTAACAAGATCCGCAAGGGATTAGTGGGGGGAATCAAATTTCTCTTGGTGGAAGTGTAGATCGGGGCCTTCTCAACCAATCCCTAGAAAATCAACAAGTTTGATTGGCGAGGGAGAGAGATCGGACGAAAATGGAGCTTGGAGCAACAATGGAGCTTAGGGATGGAAGAGGTGGTCAACTTGGAGAAGAAGACACCCCTTATATAGTGGAAGAACAAATCCAACCGTTATCCACCGACCCAGCCTGCGTAGCACGGTACTACCGCGCCGAGGACGCGGTACTACCGCCCGTGCAGCAGAAACCAGAACAACCCAGATGCAATGAAGCAGAGGGCGGTAGAACCGCTAGCGCGGTACTACCGCTCCCCCTTGCGGTACTACCACAAGGCAGGGATAGACTGGATATTGGGAAGGCACGGACATATAAAAATACATCCGTGGCAACTTCCGCTGAGTTGGGACCTATGCAAAAATCCGACACGGTAGTACTGCAAGCCAGGAGTGGTACTACCGCGCGGGGCGCGGATGTAAAAAATTACATCCGCTCCTACTGCCGCGCATGCCGCTGAGCCAGGCCAGAACGCACGGTACTACCGCGCACCGGGCGCGGTACTACCGCGTAGGGCACAGATGTAAAAAATTACATCCGCCCCTACTACTGCAGCCGCAGCAGCGCCTGGCCTGGGGCCACAGTACTACTGCTCCAAAGGAGCGGTACTGTCATGGGCGCTTGCGGTACTACCGCGCCCGGGGCCGGTACTACCGCAAGGGCCTGCGGTACTACCGCTCCTAGGAGCAGTACTACCACATGCCCAAGTTCAGCAATCACGACAATTTGCATAGACGAGAAAAGACAGAGGATGCTCCAAAGTGCCAAAGGAAAGGTGGTGCAAAAAGAGTAGACGTGTACGTGATGATTCCACCCAAACCTTTCCAAAGCGGACCCCCTCTTAATAGTATCTCTTTCCTACGACTCAAATCCACCGAAAAGAAATGTAGAGAAACGTCGTCTTCAATAGTCTTCGAGGGGCACCAAATCGTCTTTGTGCCTAGTCATGATATATCTGAAATACTCAATGCACACGATTAGTCCGCAAAAGCATTGTCATCAATCACCAAAACAACTAAGGGATAAATATGTCCTTACAATGTCCCCCTTTTTGGTGGATTGATGGCAATACGGGATTTGCACAAAAGGAGATAAAAAGAACATGGGCAAACCCCACATCTATAAAATATCGATGGGCTCCCCGAAGATGTGTGCTATAAAAAATGCTTTGGACTGCATGGCACACATACTAGGATCAACACTCCCCCTATATTTTATAGACAAGGCACATCTTGCAATAATAAAGCTAACGCTAAGCAAGATGATAGATATGAGCATAAAGTAAATAGCACAAGATAGCATAAGCTCAATACGTACGATAGAGTGCATATGTCTTACACCATATGATAGAAAGGTCTCACAAGCGCAAACCAAACAAAAGCAAACGAGGTTCAACGGAACGAAAGCAAACGAACAAACAAGCAAATCCTACACTCTCTCCCCCTTTGGCATCGAGACACCAAAAAGGCAGAGAGGACACCTACCACACAAGTGGTGGCTCAAGCGGAGTAATCACTCGCATGCTCTCCGTCGGACTCGGCGGCGGGGATGGGCTCCTCCTCAGAATCAGTCCACTTGAAGCCCTATGCTGCCATCCATTCGGCCTCTCGAGTGATGTGCTTCTCGGATCCGCTGGAAATGTCCTCTCCAAAAGTCCTCAAGATCTTCTTATCACGGCGGCGACTCTCCTTGGAGGCTACGTGAGTCCGGTACTGCCCCTTGGCTTGCATGCAGAATAAGGTCTTCATCTTGGCCTTTAGCTTCTTAGCCCATGAGGGCTCAGTAGAGGGAGGGGCATACCCAGCAGAGCTATCCTCATCTGCGTCCTCCTCCTCAATCTCCTCCTCACAACATCCATCCTAGCAGCCGCTGCCTCAACACGAGTAGTAGTGTTAGCCCACTGGGGCTTGATGCGGCTGATGGTGTAGCGACCAGACCTCAAACAGTCTAGTCTCTGTGCATCAGTGTCATCCCTGGATCGGTAATGCTGACACGCACAGTACTTTGAAGGATTTATAACAGAGTAGCAATCACACACTTATTACATCGAATAGTTCAAGAGAACTCAATACAATAAATATGGCTTAAGGCCATCTAAAATACGATAACAGTGGAAGGCTTGGAAGATAAAGTGAGTCCATCAACTCCAACGACATCACTGAGTATAAGACCACGACCTAAGGCTCCTAACTCGTCGTCTGAAAAGTCTGCAACATGATATGTTGCAGCCCGAAAACGGGTCAGCACATGGAATATGCTGGCAAAGTAACACATAGAGAGTAATGAACAGAATAATGCTATCACTACATGCATAATTGGCTGGTGGAAAGCTCTATGGTTACAGTTTTGCGAAAAGCCAATTTTTCCCTACCACAAAGGAATAAATTTTATTTAACTATCATGGCGGTTGTTCAACATTGAGAAGGTACCTCCAACTCAATCCCAATTAAGAACGTGATTAACCCAATCAAATTAAATTAAGTAACATGATGATGAGATTCACATGATAATCCAAGAACTAGATACTCAAGATGTCCATAACCGGGGACACGGCTAATCATGATTAGTTTGTACACTCTGCAGAGGTTTGTGCACTTTTCCCCACAAGACTCGATCGCCTCCGCTTGATTTCTCGCACTACATGGTGTTTGAGAAACCGATGACCGAGACACAGTCTTTCAGAAACACTACTCTTTACTCCGGGTGGACAGTTACACCTACTTTCCCCTACATCTGCTAGCCCACCTCTTCAAGAGGTCATGTAACCTACTCAACTATGCTAGAGCCCATAATAGCTTGTGGCTGCACACAGAAGTTTCTAGCATGAATAATCTCATGATCCCTTTGAGTCTGGGTGGCGGTCCATAGGATGATCACACGGGTACTCCGGGATATCCAAAAATACAGGCAACACTGGTTTCTTCAGGTGCCTCAATCCACCCAGATGTAAATTAAAGTAGCCACCTTAAGTTGAACCATAAATTAATAATGTCACATCTGTCATGAAGAATTCACTCAAACCCAATCCACGTCTACGAGCATAGCATAGCAATATAAGCAAACGTAGAAGTAACTCCCAAAGGTTTGATAGTAAACATGACAATAGGTACTACCTCATCTACTTCCCAAAACCCACATATTAATCAGATCCTAATCATGCAACTGTTTGAGGATTGATCTAATGCAATAAAACTAGGTGATGAAAAGTATGATCAAAGTGTTACTTGCCTTGCTGATGATCCGTGAAACCTAGAGACTCGTAGTAGCGCACTTCGCACTCCGGGTACTCTATCGCAAACAAACAATACATACATAAGCAATCAAGCAAGGGTGCATGAAATTAAACTCAAAATAAGAGATCTAACCAGAACGTTCAACTTAAGAACTCCGGTTTGCAAAAAGAATCAATTCAAACGAAGCAACGAAGGTCAAACGGCGAAAGAAACAAGCTTCGTTTACTAATCTGGATCTAAGTCAAATTTTACAGTAGCAAAAACTTGTTTGAGTTGGTTAAACGGAAAGAGAATTTTGAGACGAAACTCTAGGCGCTTGAATCGCCTGATTTCGATAAATGAGCGAAAAGTCATACTAAAACGAAAAACAGATCGGAAATCGCGATGAGGAATAATCGCGGAAAATCCGAGAAAAAGAAAAAACTGACGAACAGGCTAACGATCGAACGTTCGCTGTCTGTACAAAAAAAGAAAACCGTTCGTTAAAACGAACGAATGAACGGGCGTTCGCTATTTAACTAAACCGAAAAAAACCGATCTAATATAAAAAAACGCATCTCGGTTTCGAAATAAAACCGAACGGTTTTTCGAGAAAAAACGGCGGCTACCTCGGTTCGCGTGACGGCAGTGGCGGCGAGCGGCTCCGGCGGGTGGCGGCGTCGGGCGAGAGGCGGCGGGGCTCCGGTGGGTGGCGGGTCGGCGGCGGGGCTACGATGGGTGGCGGGTCGGGCGGCGGCGGCGCGGGCGGCGGCGGCGGCTAGGGTTTCGGGGCGGCGGCGACTTGGGCTGAGGCGGGGCTCGGGCCGCGGCTTTAAAGGCCGGCCGGGCTGAGGTGTCCGGGTCGGACACGGCCCGTAAGGCGGTTGACTTAAAAAAAATAAAAATAATTCGGACGTGCAGAAAAAGTAAGAAAAGAAATACTAAACGGACTCCAAAAATCCCGAAATAAATTTTCCCCGTCCTCTAAAAATAAGCCGAACAAGATGAATATTTATCTGGGCCTAAAATGCAGTTTTGGAAAACGCGTATTTTCCTAATTCGAATAAAATCAAATAAAATCCAAATAAAATCAAATATTTGTTTTTTAATATTTTCCTCCAATATTTCATTATTTGTGGAGAAGTCATTTTATCCCCTCTCATATATTTTGATATGAAATATTTTCGGAGAGAAAAATAATTAAAACAAATGATCGTATTTTCAAAATTTGAGAAAACCCCAAATATGAAAATAACGAAATCCCCAACTCTCTCCGTGGGTCCTTGAGTTGCGTGAAATTTCTAGGATCGCAAATCAAAATGCAATAAAATATGATATGCATGATGATCTAATGTATAACATTCCAAATTGAAAATTTGGGATGTTACAAACCTACCCCCCTTAAGATGAATCTCGCCCTTGAGATTCGGGTTGGCTAGAAAATAGGTGAGAGTGGTCCTTCTGTAGATCTTCCTCTCGCTCCCAGGTGGCTTCATCCTCGGTATGGTGACTCCACTGAACTTTGCAAAACTTGATAACCTTGCTGCAGGTGACTCGGCTGGCATACTCAAGAATCTTAACTGGTTTCTCCTCATAGGTCAAGTCACTATCCAGCTGAATCGCTTCCAATGGCACTGTATCTCTCAGTGGTATCTCAGCCATCTCTGCGTGGCACTTCTTCAGCTGAGAAACATGGAACACATCGTGAACTCCCGACAATCCTTTGGGCAATTCCAACTTGCAAGCAACTTCCCCCATACGCTCCAAAACTTTGTATGGTCCTACAAAACGTGGCGCTAACTTTCCCTTAACTCCAAAGCGCTTTACTCCTCGAAGTGGTGATACTCGAAGATAAACTCTGTCTCCGACTTTGTAAACTGTCTCCTTGCGTTTAGAATCCGCATAACTCTTCTGCCTGGACTGGGCTACCTTGAGCCTATCACGAATCAACTTCACTTTCTGTTCAGACTCTTTAATCAAATCTGGTCCAAACAACTGGCGGTCTCCAACTTCGTCCCACAACAATGGTGTCCTGCACCTCCTTCCGTACAGAGCTTCGAAAGGGGCCATCTTCGAACTGGATTGATAACTGTTGTTGTAAGAGAACTCTGCATATGGCAAATTTTCGTCCCAACTAGATCCATAATCTAGCACACAAGCTCTTAGCATGTCCTCCAAAATCTGATTGACTCTCTCGGTCTGTCCGTCTGTCTGTGGATGAAAGGCTGTACTGAACTCTAGCCTGGTACCCAAATTCTCGTGCAACTGATTCCAAAACTTTGAAGTAAACTAGGTTCCTCTATCTGATACAATGGTCCTCGGAACTCCATGCAGACATACGATCCTGGTCATGTATATCTTTGCCAACTTAGCACTTGTATAAGTGGTCTTTACTGGGATGAAATGAGCAACCTTCGTCAAACTATCGACTACAACCCATATCGAGTCATAGCCTGAACGAGTCCTGGGCAATCCTGTGATAAAATCCATGCCTAGCTTATCCCACTTCCATTCGGGTATCGGCAATGGTTGTAGCAATCCTGCTGGCTTCTGATGCTCTGCCTTTACTCTCTGACATACATCACAAACTGCTACATACTCCGCAATATCCTTCTTCATTCCGTTCCACCAGAAAGTATCCTTCAAATCCAAATACATCTTGGTATTTCCTGGGTGAATCGAATATGGTGAATCATGGGCCTCTTGCAGAATCAACTTCCTGATCTCCGGATCATTGGGCACATAAACGCGGTCCTCAAACCATAAGGTATCGTGTTCATCCTCACGAAATCCCTTGGCTTTTCCTTTACTCATCCTTTCCTTTATCTCAGCAATTTCCTTGTCTGTTTTCTGAGCTTCTCTGATCTTATCCATCAAAGTAGACTGAATCTCCAATGCTGCTACAAAACCTCTTGGAACTATTTCCAAACATAGTTCACGAAGATCCTCTGCTAACTTCTTGGGTAACTCTCCGGTCATGAGCGTGTTGACATGGCTCTTGCAGCTCAACGCATCGGCTACTACGTTAGCCTTCCCTGGGTGATAATGCAATCTCATATCATAATCCTTAATGAGCTCCAACCATCTCCTTTGCCTGAGATTCAACTCCTTTTGCGTGAAAATGTACTTCAAACTCTTGTGATCTGTGTACACCTCACAATGGTTTCCGATGAGAAAATGTCTCCATGTCTTCAACGCATGCACTACGGCTGCTAACTCCAAATCATGTGTAGCATAATTCAACTCATGGGGTTTAAGCTGTCGTGAGGCATATGAAACAACTCTTCCCTCCTGCATTAGCACTGCTCCAAGTCCTTGACGAGAAGCGTCGCAATATACTTCATAATCCTTGCGTTGATCTGGCAGAATCAACACTGGTGCTGTAACCAAACGTTTCTTCAATTCCTGGAAACTAGCCTCACATTCCTCAGTCCAAATGAATTTGGTGTCCTTCTTCAACAACTCCGTCATAGGCTTTGCAATCTTCGAGAAATTCTCGATGAATCTCCGGTAATATCCTGCGAGTCCAAGAAAACTCTGGATTTCTCCAACTGTCGTGGGTGCTTCCCAATTTGTCACAGTGTTAACCTTGGTGGGATCTACTGCTATTCCTTCTCCGGATATAACATGTCCAAGGAATCCAACTTCCTTTAACCAAAACTCGCACTTGTTGAACTTGGCATATAACTGATGTTCTCTGAGCTTTCCAAGTACCAAACGCAAATGCTCCTTATGCTCTTCTTCATTCTTCGGATAGACCAGAATAGCATCAATGAACACTACGACGAACTTATCCAAAAACTCCATAAACACTTTGTTCATCATGTTCATGAAATAGGCAGGTGCGTTAGTCAGGCCAAATGACATAACGGTGTACTCAGATAGCCCATACCTTGTGGTAAAAGCTGTCTTGGGTATATCCTACTCTCGAATCTTCAACTGGTGGTATCCTGATCGCAAATCAATCTTGGAAAATACTTTAGCTCCTTTTAGTCGGTCAAACAGATCATTGATCATCGGCAGTGGGTACTTGTTCTTGATTGTTACTTCATTCAATCCACGATAATCAACAACCATCCTCAACGATCCATCTTTCTTCTCCACTAGAAGTACGGGTGATCCCCAAGGTGACGAACTTGGGCGAATATATCCTTTATCCAGTAACTCCTTAATCCGCTTCTTAATTTCTTCCAAATCCTTAGCGGGCATCCTGTACGGTCTCTTAGATATTGGCCTAGTGCCTGGCAAAAGCTCAATCAAAAACTCAATGTCTCTATCCGGTGGCATGCCTGGCAACTCCTCTGGAAATACGTTAGGGAATTCCTTCACCACTGGTACTTCCTCCTGTACAACTGCTGATAAGGAATTCACTTGAGTCCTCTTCGGCACATGTCGGGATACATACTTAATCCTTCTTCCTTCTGGGGTAGTAAGCAAAATAGTCTTACTGGCGCAATCGATGTTTCCTCCATACATCGATAGCCAATCCATTCCCAAAATCACATCCAAACCTTGTGACTCCAAAACTATTAGGTCTGAGGGGAAAACATGCCTACCTATGGCCAATGGCAACTAAAAACATCCTTGGCTTGCCATATACTCTGCTCCTGGCGAGGTTACTAACATAGGTGTTCTAAGAACTTTGGTGGGCAACTTAAACTTATCCACAAATCCCCTTGATATGTATGAATGTGATGCACCAGTATCAAAAAGAACGATTGCAGTTAATGACTTAACCAAGAACTTACCTATTACTGCATCAGGCTGTGCTTCAACCTCCTCCACATTAACGTGGTTCACCTGTCCCCTGTTGAAAGGGTTCGGCTTCTTCCCCGAGCTTCCATTGCCATTTCCATTCTTTGCTTCTGGACAATCAGTGGCATAATGTCCAGTCTTCTGGCACTTGAAACAGGTAACGTGGCTTAGATCCCTCTTGGCTGGGGTTGATGGGTTGGTACGGTTCTGTCCGTTGCTTCCTCCGTTCCCATTGCCATTCTTGGGGCCACTATGATTGTGCGAACTTCCTCCATTGTGATTGTGACCTCCATGGTTATGCTGAAGGTGTCGTCCTGAGTTCGGGGTAAAACGAGGCTTCTGGTGAGCTCATGTACTGTACTTTCCTTGTCCATACTTCCTCTTACGACTCTCAATCTGCTGCTGCTTCCCTTCAATCATGAGAGCTCTATCTACCAACTCCTGGTAGTTGTTAAAAGTTGCCACCATCAACTGCATGCTCAGCTTATCATTCAGTCCTTCCAGAAACTTCTCCTGCTTAGCTGCATCCGTAGCAACGTCATCTGGGGCATAACGTGCTAACTTACTAAAATCCCCCACGTACTGGCCAACGGTACGTCCTCCTTGGCGTAAGTTGCGAAACTCATGCTTCTTCATGGCCATAGCTCCTGCTGAAACATGGGAATTACGGAAAGCTTGCTGAAATTGGTCCCATGTGACAGTGTCAATGGGGTGAGTGGCTGTGTAATTCTCCCACCATGATGCTGCGGGTCCTTCAAGCTGATGTGCGGCAAAACGCACTCTCTTCGCATCTGTGCATCCTACAGTGGTCAGCTCCCTTCCAACCTTGCGGAGCCAATCATCTGCCACAATCGGCTCAGTGCTACTGGAAAACACCGGCGGATTCAGCCTAAGAAATCGGGCTAAGTGATCAACAGGTGGTGGTGGTGGTGGGTTGTTGTTGTTGCCTTGGTTTTGAACTAGCACTTGCATCAGGGCATTCTGCTACTGAATCAACTGAGTGATCTCCGGTGGGAAAACAAATCCGGTGTCGCGTCTCGGAGGCATCTGATGGTTTAGAAAAGATGAGAAAATAGAATAGAATGAGGTCTAGAGGGAAAACACTACCCATATGCACATGAGACAAACACAATCATATCACTCCAATCAATTCAAACAAGGCATACAATCGATCTAACTATCGTTACAAAGTGCTTGGACTATAATATATACATGGTGGAATACTACTACTAATTTGGTGGTCTACTAGAAAAATTGCTCACTCGAAGACTCCATGATATCTACTCCGGCTTCATCCTCCAAATCATCCTCACTGGGGTGCGAGTCGGTGTCGTCAATGATGATGTAATTCTCCGGGCAAGTAGAATCGTCATCATCTCCTCCTGGTGCTGGGTCTCCCATGAAAACTCCTAGCTTCTTTGTCAGGTCGTCATTCTTCTCCACTAGTGCGACGATTTCCTCCATATAATCCTCGCGTGTAGCCTTGAGTTGTTCCTCCAGTTCCATGATCCTAGTCTTTGCCTTCTTCAGTTCTATCATGTCTGCGCACATCTGGTTCTCCTGGCGACGAACGTGCTGGTTTAACTCCTGGATGAAAGCTGCAATAGATCTATCCTTCCTGGTACTGATCATCTCCCATTGCTCGTCTCGGCGCCCACAAATCTGATAGATAGTATCCTTGAGATCATTGTGGTACACTTCTCCAATGCGTCCCATGGTGATGTGGGCTGCCATGCTCTTTCCTAGACTCCAGGTTGGTGCATCAAAGGAAAACTCTATGGGCTCAGTGATTGGCGTGAACGTCCTTCCTGGAACTTGAACTTGAATCATCCAGCGCTCCTCTTTTGGTAGTGTGGCGTTGTAGGTTCCGGTGAAGCTTGGTATTCCGATGTTCAGGTACTTAGTAACTTCCTTCAAGTGTCGTCCAAAAGGTGTATCCTCATCTGGTTGCGCGAACTTGTTCCTTGCATCCGCCATCCTAAAAGAGTGGAAGAAAGGAGAGGAGTCAGAAATGAGAAGAGAGTAGTGATCTAGGGCTTTAGCTTAGTGGTCGTGTCCTACAGTCAGCGTGTGCTCTGATACCATCTCTGTAGTGACCAGACCTCAAACAGTCTAGTCTCTGTACATCAGTGTCATCCTTGGATCGGTAATGCTGACACGCACAGTACTTTGAAGGATTTATAACAGAGTAGCAATCACACACTTATTACATCGAATAGTTCAAGAGAACTCAATACAATAAATATGGCTTAAGGCCATCTAAAATACGATAACAGCGGAAGGCTTGGAAGATAAAGTGAGTCCATCAACTCCAACGGCATCACTGAATATAAGACCACGACCTAAGGCTCCTTACTCGTCATCTGAAAAGTCTGCAACATGATACGTTGCAGCCCGAAAACGGGTCAGCACATGGAATATGCTGGCAAAGTAACACATAGAGAGTAATGAACAGAATAATGCTATCACTACATGCATAATTGGCTGGTGGAAAGCTCTATGGTTACAGTTTTGCAAAAAGCCAATTTTTCCCTACCACAAAGGAATACATTTTATTTAACTATCATGGTGGTTGTTAAACATTGAGAAGGTACCTCCAACTCAATCCCAATTAAGAACGTGATTAACCCAATCAAATTAAATTAAGTAACATGATGATGAGATTCACATGATAATCCAAGAACTAGATACTCAAGATGTCCATAACCGGGGACACGGCTAATCATGATTAGTTTGTACACTCTGCAGAGCTTTGTGCACTTTTCCCACAAGACTCGATCGCCTCCGCTTGATTTCTCGCACTACATGGTGTTTGAGAAACCGATGACCGAGACACAGTCTTTCAGAAACACTACTCTTTACTCCGGGTGGACAGTTACACCTACTTTCCCCTACATCTGCTAGCCCACCTCTTCAAGAGGTCATGTAACCTACTCAACTATGCTAGAGCCCATAATAGCTTGTGGCTGCACACGGAAGTTTCTAGCATGAATAATCTCATGATCCCTTTGAGTCTGGGTGGCGGTCCATAGGATGATCACACGGGTACTCCGGGATATCCAAAAATACAGGCAACACTGGTTTCTCCAGGTGCCTCAATCCACCCAGATGTAAATTAAAGTAGCCACCTTAAGTTGAACCATAAATTAATAATCTCATATCTGTCATGAAGAATTCACTCAAACCCAATCCACGTCTACGAGCATAGCATAGCAATATAAGCAAACATAGAGGTAACTCCCAAAGGTTTGATAGTAAACATGACAATAGGTACTACCTCATCTACTTCCCAAAACCCACATATTAATCAGATCCTAATCATGCAACTATTTGAGGATTGATCTAATGCAATAAAACTGGGTGATGAAAAGTATGATCAAAGTGTTACTTGCCTTGCTGATGATTCGTGAAACCTAGAGACTCGTAGTAGCACACTTCGCATTCCGGGTACTCTATCGCAAACAAACAATACATACATAAGCAATCAAGCAAGGGTGCATGAAATAAAAATCAAAATAAGAGATCTAACCAGAAAGTTCAACTTTTGATCTCCGGTTTGCAAAAAGAATCAATTCAAACGAAGCAACGAAGGTCAAACGGCGAAAGAAACAAGCTTCGTTTACTAATCTAGATCTAAGTCAAATTTTACAGTAGCAAAAACTTGTTTGAGTTGGTTAAATGTAAAGAGAATTTCGAGACGAAACTCTAGGCGCTTGAATCGCCTGATTCCGATAAACGAGCGAAAAGTTACACTAAAACGAAAAACAGATCGGAAATCGCGATCAGGAATAATCGCGGAAAATCCGAGAAAAAGAAAAAACTGATGAACAGGCAAACGATCGAACGTTCGCTGTGTGTAAAAAAAACGAAAACTGTTCGTTAAAACAAACGAACGAACGGGCGTTCGCTATTTAACTAAACCGGAAATAAATAAATAAACCGATCTAATATTAAAAAAAGCATCTCGGTTTTGAAATAAAACCGAACGGTGTTTCGAGAAAAACCGGCGGCTACCTCGTTTTGCATGACGGCGGCGGCGGCGAGCGGCTCCGGCGGGTGGCGGGTCGGGCGGCGGCGGCGCGGGCGGCGGCGGCGGCTAGGGTTTCGTGGCGGCGGCGACTTGGGCTGAGGCGGGGCTCGGGCCGCGGCTTTAAAGGCCGGCCGGGCTGAGGTGTCCGGGTCGGACACGGCCCGTAAGGCGGTTGGCTTTTTTTTTAAATAATTCGGACGTGCAGAAAAAGTAAGAAAATAAATACTAAACGGACTCGAAAAATCCCGAATTAAATTTTGCCCGTCCTCTGAAAATATGTCGGACAAGATGAACATTTATTTGGGCCTAAAATGCGATTTTGAAAAACGCGTATTTTTCCTAATTCGAATAAAATCAAATAAAATCCAAATAAAATCAAATATTTTTTTTAATATTTTTCCTCCAATATTTCATTATTTGTGGAGAAGTCATTTTATCCCCTCTCATATATTTTGATATGAAATATTTTCGGAGAGAAAAATAATTAAAACAAATGATCCTATTTTCAAAATTTGAGAAAACCCCAAATATGAAAATAACGAAATCCCCAACTCTCTCCGTGGGTCCTTGAGTTGCGTGAAATTTCTAGGATCGCAAATCAAAATGCAATAAAATATGATATGCATGATGATCTAATGTATAACATTCCAAATTGAAAAATTGGGATGTTACAGATGGGGTCATGACGGATCCAGTCAGGGGCCAAAAACTCATCCTGCGGGTAGGGCTTCTCCCACGTCTTCGAGATCAAGAGAAACAGGTAAGGTCCATAGATGGGAACCTTACGGTTGAACACCGCAAACTGAAGGTCGCACCACATGATGTGGGAGACGTCAAGAGGTTGAGTCTGAGTGAGACGCACCTCCTCACAGGTGAGCATCATGTCCACAAGATAGGCATTTACCTTGTCCTTGTCCTCAATGCGTGGGAAGAGAGAGTTGCGGAAGATCCGGTGCATAAGGTCAAGGAAAGGGTTCAGTACCCACGCCTTCTTGCCACTTGGAAGGAGCTTCTCAACATAATACTGCTGGAGCTTGTTCTTGTTAGCTGACTCGGAGTTGGCATGAGGGCGAACACCAACGGGCGTGTTGAGCCCCTCATCAGGTACGTGGAGCAAATCCATGAAGTCCTTCAATGTAGCAGTCATCTGACATCCATTGGTCATCCAGGTCATCCTTCGTTCCTTATCATTATGAAAGTGAACCGAAGCAAAGAACTGGGCCACAAGCTCGAGATCAAAGTCCAGGTGGAAAGAGATCACATCCTCAATGGCAAACTGCTCCACGAGATCCAAGGCCTCACCAAAGTAGGCACGGTGCTTATCCTCCCTCATGTGATTCATATCAATCCCATGCACGTCCACATATGTGTTCTGCTTGCCCTTGATCACATCCAAATAAATGAGATTCTGCTGCTTGGTCCAGAACAGATCATTCCCTCTGAAGTGGCACGAGGATTCACATAAGGGTTGATCCTCCTTCGACAGATAAACTCAGCCAGTGGTATCTCATCCATGCCCATGGAGGGCTCCTTGTTCTTGGTGGCGGTGGTCTTGGTCCTGCGTTGGGGGGCATTGGAGCCCTCTAGAGCTTCATCTTGGTTGCGTAGATGCTTGGAACCCATGTCATGGCTGGGATTGGAACGGCGAGCAGGTGCACCAGAGCCACCACCTAAGACACAAAACACATAAATACGCACGAGAAGCGAGAAGGATCAATGCAAAGACCACATCAAAACAGGTGAAACAAGTAGAACATGCACTTGGTAATTGCCATGAGGGAGATTTGACAACAACGGTAGTACTGCTTGTCTGCGCGGTACTAAAATTTTAGTGCCGCTTCTAGTCACGGTAGTACCGCGCGGTGGCACGGTAGTACCGGGTCTCGGAGCGGCAGTAGAATTTTAGTGCCGCGTCTCGCGCGGTAGTACCGCTCCCGAGGAGCGGTAGTACCGCACCGGAGATGTGGTAGTACCGCACGGTGTCAGATCCGAATCCCCAACTGGATCTGAGAACAACCGTGACAACGAGGCGGTACTACGGTTGATCAAATCTACCACGGGACATCATATCAAGTACAATCTCTACGCATTACTACTCTCCTACATCCTACTCTTGCAAAGATTTGGCCTCAAATCTCAAGAACAACATGCATCTCCCCAAAAACCTAGAAACGAAAGAACGAACCAAGGAGAGAGGGATTTGGGGAGAAACCTTATTCCATGGCAAGAGGAAGTGGTGGGGAACGATCCCACCAGACGGAATCCGAGGAGAGCGGCCGGAGATGGAGATCCGGCGAGGGTCTCTGACGCCGTTCTTGAGCAAGAGAGAGAGAGACGGCGTGGGGAGAAACAGATTAATGGGTATGGGGGAGTTGGAACTCCCCCTGCCCGCTCTTAACCCCCACGCGCCCTCGACAGCGTGGTAGTACCGCGTGTCATCACGGTAGTACCGCCTGGGCGGAAGTACCGCACCGTGGGCGGTAGTACCGCTCCCCCAGGCGGTGATACGTCTCCAACGTATCTATAATTTTTGATTGTTCCATGCTATTATATATTCTGCTTTGGATGTTTAATGGGCTTATTTATACACTTTTATATTATTTTTGGGACTAACCTATTAACCGGAGGCCCAGCCCAAATTGCTGTTTTTGTGCCTATTTCAGTGTTTCACAGAAAAAGAATATCAAACGGAGTCCAAACGGAATGAAACCTTCGGGAACATGATTTTTGGAACAAACGTGATCCAGAGGACTTGGAGTGGACGTCAAGAAATCATCGAGGAGGGCACAAGGCAGGGGGGCGCGCCTACCCCCTGGGCGCGCCCTCCACCCTCGTGGGCCCCTCGTGGCTGCACCGACCTACTTCTTCCTCCTATATATACCTACGTACCCCCAAACCATCAGAGGCATCCACGAAAACCTAATTCCACCGCCGCAACCTTCTGTACCCGTGAGATCCCATCTTGGGGCCTTTTCCGGCGTCCTGCCGGAGGGAGCATTGATCACGGAGGGCTTCTACATCAACACCATAGCCTCTTCGATGATGTGTGAGTACCTCAGACCTTCGGGTCCATAGTTATTAGCTAGATGGCTTCTTCTCTCTCTTTGGATCTCAATACAAAGTTCTCCTCGATTTTCTTGGAGATCTATTCGATGTAATCTTCTTTTGTGGTGCGTTTGTTGAGACCGATGAATTGTGGGATTATGATCAAGATTATTTATGAACAATATTTGAATCTTCTCTGAATTCTTTTATGTATGATTGGTTATCTTTGCAAGTCTCTTCGAATTATCAGTTTGGTTTGGCCTACTAGATTGATCTTTCTTGCAATGGGAGAAGTGCTTAGCTTTGGGTTCAATCTTGCGGTGTCCTTTCCCAGTGACAATAGGGGTAGCAAGGCACGTATTGTATTGTTGCCATCGAGGATAAAAAGATGGGGTTTATATCATATTGCATGAGTTTATCCCTCTACATCATGCCATCTTGCTTAAAGCGTTACTCTGTTCTTATGAACCTAATACTCTAGATGCATGCTGGATAGCGGTCGATGTGTGGAGTAATAGTAGTAGATGCAGGCAAGAGTCGGTCTACTTGTCGCTGACGTGATGCCTATATACATGATCATACCTAGATATTCTCATAACTATGCTCAATTCTATCAATTGCTCGACAGTAATTTGTTCACCCACCGTAATACTTATGCTATCTTGAGAGAAGCCACTAGTGAAACCTATGGTCCCCGGGTCTATTTTCCATCATATTAATCTCTCGCCAACAAGCTATTTCTGGCGCCGTTTATTTTGCTTTCTTTATTTTTAGTCTTTATCATAAAAATACCAAAAATATTATCTTATCATATCTATCAGATCTCACTCTCGTAAGTGACCGTGAAGGGATTGACAACCCCTTTATCGCGTTGGTTGCGAGGTTCTTATTTGTTTGTGTAGGTGCGTGCGACTCGAGCGTGGTCTCCTACTGGATTGATACCTTGGTTGTCAAAAACTGAGGGAAATACTTACGCTACTTTACTGCATCACCCTTTCCTCTTCAAGGGAAAACCAACGCAGTGCTAAAGAGGTAGCAGGCGGCAGTAAAAAATTACTGCCGCGCTGGGTGCGGAAGTACCGTGCGCTGCTCCCGCGATAGTACCGTGGCAAGCCGCGGTAGTACCATGTGCTCAAGAGGATGCATGTTTCAAGAACAAAGAAAACAAAAGGCCTTTGCATAGCAACCTTCAAGCGAACGGACACACCAAAACGCTGACACACAAGACAACACACACAAGCTCGACAGAACGAAAGGAAGACAAGAGACAACAAGGACTAAAACATGCAACACAACCTCTCCAAAGAGAGGGCGGTGGCCGGAGCACCTATGTTTGAGTCAATTGGTATGGCACCGCGAAGAATTATCCTTGGGCCCATGACCAAAACTCGTCTTTGAAGCACAAGTACCATCAACAATGGCTAATGTGAAAGAGTTGATCAATTTATGCATAATGGGGGGAGGGAGAGTTCATTGAGAGAACAACACTCCCCCTATGTCCGTGCCTACACCTAAACAAGATAACAAGTCGAGTATGGTGGGGAGTGCAAGGGTTCAAGCAACATTGCTCGAATCAATGATATTTAGCTCATGCCTTAACTCGCGAAATCTTGCTTCATCCAAGGGCTTCGTGAAAATATCTGCAAGGTTATCATGAGTGTTGACGTAGTTGAGTTCGATCTTCCCTTGCCTAATGTGATCCCGGATGAAGTGATACCGAATCTCAATATGCTTCATCTTGAAGTGTTGCACCGGGTTGAGAGAAATCTTGATGGCACTTTCATTATCACACCAAAGAGGCACTTTGTCACAAATGACACCGTAATCCTTTAAAGTTTGCCTCATCCAAAGAAGTTGTGCACAACAACTACTGGCGGCCACATACTCCGCTTCGGTGGACGAGAGAGACACACAACTCTGCTTCTTGGAAGACCAACTTACGAAAGAGCAACCAAGAAATTGGGACCCTCCGGAAGTGGACTTCCTATCCACTTTGTCTCCCGCCCAATTGGAATCCGAATATCCTGCAAGCTTGAAGTTTGCACCTCTTGGATACCATAAGCCAAAGTTTGGGTATAGCCAAATATCGAAATATTCGCTTGACCGCCACAAAGTGGCTTTCCTTAGGTGCGGCTTGAAACCATGCACAAATTCCCACACTCAACATGATATCCAGTCTAGATGCACAAAGGTAAAGCAAGGAGCCAATCATGGAGCGATATACCTTTTGATCCACCGCTTTACCATTGGGATCTATGTCAAGTTGGCATTTGATGGGCATTGGAGTGGAGGCCGGCTTGACATCACTTAGCTTGAATCTCTTGAGCATGTCTTGAGTATATTTGGCTTGGTTGATGAAGGTTCCTTCTCTTCTTTGCTTGACTTCGAACCCGAGAAAGAACTTCAACTCTCCCATCGAAGACATCTTGAACTTTGAGGTCATGAGAGCGGCGAATTCCTCATTGAAAGCTTTGTTAGGGGAACCAAAGATAATATCATCAACATATAGTTGGCACACAAACAACTCCCCTTTGACCTTCTTAGTAAAAAGGGTGGGGTCGATTTTCCCAACTTCAAATCCACGATCTTGCAACAACTCGGTAAGGTGGTCATACCACACACGTGGGGCTTGTTTAAGGCCATAGAGTGCCTTATCGAGTTGATACACATGATCGGGGAAGTAGGGATCCTCGAACCCGGGGGGTTGCTTGACATACACCAACTCATTAATAGGACCATTAAGAAAAGCACTCTTCACATCCATTTGTTGCAACTTAAAGTTATGATGAGAAGCATAAGCAATCAACAAACGATGGTCCCATGAGCATCTTGCTTGTTCTTGAATATCCACTTGGTTCCAATGACATTGTGGTTCCCCGTTGGCCTTGGCACCAATCTCCACACCTTGTTGTACTCGAAGTTGTTGAGTTCTTCATGCATGGCATTGAGCCAATCCGGATCTTCGAGCGCCTCATAGACCTTTTGGGGTTCAACACAAGAGACAAACGCGTGATGTTCACAATAGTTTGCCAATTGTCTACGAGTGCTTACCCCCTTTTGAATGCTTCCAAGTACATTCTTCATGAGATGACCCTTGGTGGAGAGCTTGTTGGGGAACGTAGCAGAAATTCAAAATTTTCTACGCATCACCAAGATCAATCTATGGAATAACTAGCAACGAGAGAGAGGGGAGTGCATCTTCATACCCTTGAAGATCGCGATGCGGAAGCGTTGCAAGAACACGGTCGGTGGAGTCGTACACGAAGCGATTCAGATCGCGGCCGAGTCCGATCTAAGCACCGAACAACGGTGCCTCCGCGTTCAACACACATGCAGCCTGGTGACATCTCCCGTGCCTTGATCCAGCAAGGAGAGAGGGAGAGGTTGGGGAAGACTCCGTCCAGCAGCAGCACAATGGCATGGTGGTGATGGAGGAGCGTGGCACTCCAGCAGGGCTTCGCCAAGCATTGCGAGAGACGAGGAGGGAGAGGGGTAGGGCTGCGCCAAGAGAGAGGGAGACTCATGTCTATGGCAGCCCCAAAACTCCCACTATATATAGGGGAAGGGGAGGGGCTGCACCCCCATCTAGGGTTCCCCCCTTAGGGGTGGCGGCCAGCCCTAGATGCATCTGAGGGGCGGCCAGAGGGGGAGAGAAGGGGGGGCGCACCCTAGGTGGGCCTTAGGCCCATCTGAGCCTAGGGTTTTCCCCCTTCCCCTTCCCCGCGCCTTGGGCCTCTTGTGGGAGGCGCACCAGCCCACCTAGGGGTTGGTCCCTTCTCACACTTAGCCCACGCAGGCCTCCGGGGTTGGTGGCCCCTCCTGGTGGACCCCCGGAACCCTCCGGTGGTCCCGGTACATTACCGGTGACGCCCGAAACTCTTCCGGTGGCCAAAACCTCACTTCCTATATATTATTCTTTACCTCCGGACCATTCCGGAACTCCTCGTGACGTCCGGGATCTCATCCGGGACTCCGAAAAACATTCGGTAACCACGTATATCTATTCCCTATAACCCTAGCGTCATCGAACCTTAAGTGTGTAGACCCTACGGGTTCGGGAACCATGCAGACATGACCGAGACGTTCTTCGGCCAATAACCAACAGCGGGATCTGGATACCCATGTTGGCTCCCACATGTTCCACTATGATCTCATCGGATGAACCATGATGTCGGGGATTCAATCAATCCCGTATACAATTCCCTTTGTCAATCGGTATGTTACTTGCCCGAGATTCGATCGTCAGTATCCCTATACCTTGTTCAATCTCGTTACCGGCAAGTCTCTTTACTCGTTCCGTAATGCATGATCCCGTGACTAACCCCTTAGTCACATTGAGCTCATTATGATGATGCATTACCGAGTGGGCCCAGAGATACCTCTCCGTCATACGGAGTGACAAATCCCAGTCTCGATTCGTGCCAACCCAACAGACACTTTCGGAGATACCTGTAGTGCACCTTTATAGCCACCCAGTTACGTTGTGACGTTTGGTACACCCAAAGCATTCATACGGTATTCGGGAGTTGCACAATCTCATGGTCTAAGGAAACGATACTTGACATTAGAAAAGCTCTTAGCAAACGAACTACACGATCTTGTGCTATGCTTAGGATTGGGTCTTGTCCATCACATCATTCTCCTAATGATGTGATCCCGTTATCAATGACATCCAATGTCCATGGTCAGGAAACCATAACCATCTATTGATCAACGAGCTAGTCAACTAGAGGCTTACTAGGGACATGTTGTGGTCTATGTATTCACACATGTATTACGGTTTCCAGTTAATACAATTATAGCATGAACAATAGAAAATTATCATGAACAAGGAAATACAATAATAACCATTTTATTATTGCCTCTAGGGCATATTTCCAACAGTCTCCCACTTGCACTAGAGTCAATAATCTAGTTCACATCACCATGTGATTAACACTCAAAGTTCACATCGCCATGTGACTAATACCCAAGAGTTTACTAGAGTCAATAATCTAGTTCACATCACCATGTGATTAACACTCAATGAGTTCTAGGGTTTGATCATGTTATGCTTACGAGAGAGGTTGTAGTCAACGGGTCTGCAACATTCAGATCCGTGTGTGCTTTACAAATCTCTATGTCATCTTGTAGATGCAGCTACCACGCGCTACTTGGAGCTATTCCAAATAACTGCTCTACTATACGAATCCAGTTTACTACTCAGAGTCATCCGGATTAGTGTCAAAGTTTGCATCGACGTAACCCCTTACGACGAACTCTTTTACCACCTCCATAATCGAGAAAATTCCTTAGTCCACTAATTACTAAGGATAAGTTCGACCGCTGTCATGTGATCCATTCCTGGATCACTCTTGTACTCCTTGACTAATTCATGGCAAGGCACACTTCAGGTGCGGTACACAGCATAGCATACTGCAGAGCCTACGTCTAAAGCATAGGGGACTACCTTCGTCCTTGCTCTCTCTTCTGCCGTGGTCAGGTCTTGAGTCTTACTCAATACTCACACCTTGTAACACAGCCAAGAACTCCTTCTTTGCTGATCTATTTTGAACTCCTTCAAAATCTTGTCACGGTATGTATTCATTTGAAAGTACTATTAAGCGTTTTTGATCTATCCTTATAGATCTTGATGCTCAATGTTCAAGTAGCTTAATCCAGGTTTTCCATTGAAAAACACTTTTCAAATAACCCTGTATGCTTTCCAGAAATTCTACATCATTTCTGATCAACAATATGTCAACAACATATACTCATCAGAAATTCTATAGTGCTCCCACTCACTTCGTTGGAAATACAAGTTTCTCATAAACTTTGTATAAACCCAAAATCTTTGATCATCTCATCAAAGCGTACATTCCAACTCCGAGATGCTTACTCCAGTCCTTAGAAGGATTGCTGGAGCTTTGCATACTTGTTAGCATCTTTCAGGATTGACAAAACCTTCTGGTTGTATCACATACAACCTTTCCTCAAGAAAATCGTCGAGGAAACAATGTTTTGACATCCTATCTGCAAGATTTCATAAATGATGCAGTAACTGCTAATATAATTCCAACAGACTCTTAGCATCACTACGAGTGAGAAAGTCTCATCGCAGTCAACTCCTTGAACTTGTCGGAAAACATCTTAACGACAAGTCGAGCTTTCTTAATGGTGACACTTACCATCATTGTCTGTCTTCCTTTTAAAATCCATCTGCACCCAACAGCCTTACGACCATCAAGTAGTTCTTCCAAAGTCCATACTTTGTTTTTATACATGGATCCTCTCTCGGATTTTATGGCCTCGAGCCATTAGTCGGAATCCGGGCCCACCATCGCTTCTCCATAGCTCGTAGGTTCATTGTTGTCTAGCAACATGACTTCCAAGACAGGATTACGTACCACTCTGAAGTAGTACGCATCCTTGTCGTCCTACGAGGTTTGGTAGTGACTTGATCCGAAGTTTCATGATCACTATCATAAGCTTCCACTTCAATTGGTGTAGGTGCCACAGGAACAACTTCTTGTGCCCTGCTACACACTAGTTGAAGTGACGGTTCAATAACCTCATCAAGTCTCCACCATCCTCCCACTCAATTCTTTCGAGAGAAACTTTTCCTCGAGAAAGGACATGTTTCTAGAAACAATCACTTTGCTTACGGATCTGAAATAGGAGGTATACCCAACTGTTTTGGGTATTCTATGAAGATGCATTTATCCGCTTTGGGTTCGAGCTTATCAACCTGAAACTTTTTCACATAAGCGTTGCAGCCCCAAACTTTTAAGAAACGACAGTTTAGGTTTGTCTAAACCATAGTTCATACGGTGTCATCTCAACGGAATTGCGTGGTGCCCTATTTAAAGTGAATGCGGTTGTCTCTAATGCCTAACCCATAAGCGATAGTGGTAATTTGATAAGAGACATCATGGTATGCACCATATCCAATAGGGTGCAGTTATGATGTTCGGACACACCATCACACTATGGTGTTCCAGGCGGTATTAGTTGTGAAACAATTTCCACAATGTCTTAATTGTGTGCCAAACTCGTAACTCAGATATCTCTATGATCATATCATAGACATTTTATCCTGTTGTCACGACGATCTTCAACTTCACTCTGAAATTACTTGAACCTTTCAATAATTCAGACTTGTGTTTCATCAAGTAAATATTCTTAGCATCTACTCAAATCATCTGTGAAGTAAGAACATAACGATATCCACTGCGTGCCTCATCACTCATTGGACTGCACACATCAAATGTATTACTTCCAACAAGTTGCTCTCTTGTTTCATCTTACTGAAAACGAGGCCTTTCAGTCATCTTGCCCATGTGGTATGATTTGCATGTCTCAAGTGATTCAAAATCAAGCGAGTCCAAACGATCCATCTGTATGGAGTTTCTTCATGCATATCTACCAATAGACATGGTTCGCATGTCTCAATCTTTTCAAAAATGAGTGAGTCCAAAGATCCATCAACATGGAGCTTCTTCATGCGTTTTTATACCAATATGACTCAAATGGCAGTGCCACAAGTATGTGGTACTATCATTACTATCTTATATCTTTTGGCATGAACATGTGTATCACTACGATCGAGATTCAATAAACCATTCATTTTAGGTGCAAGACCATTGAAGGTATTACTCAAATAAACAGAGTAACCATTATTCTCCTTAAATGAATTACCGTATTGCGATAAATATAATCCAATCATGTCTATGCTCAACACAAACACCAAATAACAATTATTTAGGTTTAACACCAATCTCGATGGTAGAGGGAGCGTGCGATGTTTGATCACATCAACCTTGGAAACACTTCCAACACATATCGCCATCTCACCTTTAGCTAGTCTCTGTTTATTTCGTAGCCTTTTATTTCGAGTTACCAATACTTAGCAACCGAACCGGTATCTAATACCCTGGTGCTACTAGGAGTACTAGTAAAGTACACATTAACATAATGTATATCCAATATACTTCTGTCGACCTTGCCTGCCTTCTCATCTACCAAGTATGTAGGGTAGTTCTGCTTCAGTGACCGTTCCCCTCATTACAGAAGCACTTAGTCTCGGGTTTGGGTTCAACCTTGGGTTTCTTCACTAGAGCAGCAACTGATTTGCCGTTTCATGAAGTATCCCTTCTTTCCCTTGCCCTTCTTGAAACTAGTGGTTTTACTAACCATCAACAATTGATGCTCCTACTTGATTTCTACTTTCGCGGTGTCAAACATCGCGAGTTGCTCAAGGATCATCATGTCTATCCCTAATATGTTATAGTTCATCACGAAGCTCTAGTAGCTTGGTGGCAGTGACTTTGGAGAACCATCACTATATCATCTGGAAGACAACTCCCACTCAATTCAAGCGATTATAGTACTCAGACAATCTGAGCACATGCTCAACGATTGAGCTTTTCTCCCTTAGTTTGTAGGCTTAAGAAACTTGTCGGAGGTCTCACACCTCTTGACGTGGGCACAAGCCTGAAATCCGAATTTCAGCCCTTGAAACATCTCATATGTTCCGCGATGTTTCAAAACGTCTTCGGTGCCTCAATTCTATACCGTTTTAACATTACGCACTGAACTATCACGTAGTCATCAAAACGTGTATGTCAGATGTTCGCAACATCTACAAACGACGCTCGAGGTTCAGCACACTGAGCGGTGCATTAAGGACATAAGCCTTCTGTGCAGCAATGAGGACAATCCTCAGTTTGCGGACCCAGTCCGCATAATTGCTACTATCAACTTTCAACTAAATTTTCTCTAGGAACATATCTTAAACAGTAGAACTAAAGCGTAAGCTACGACATAATTTGCAAAGACCTTTTGACTATGTTCATGATAATTAAGTTCATCTAATCAAATTATTTAATGAACTCCCACTCAGATAGACATCCCTCTAGTCATCTAAGTGATACATGATCCGAGTCAACTAGGCCGTGTCCGATCATCACGTGAGACGGACTAGTCATCATCGGTGAACATCTCCATGTTGATCGTATCTACTATACGACTCATGTTCGACCTTTCGGTCTCTTGTGTTCCGAGGCCATGTCTGTACATGCTAGGCTCGTCAAGTCAACCTAAGTGTTTCGCATGTGTAAATCTGGCTTACACCCGTTGTATGCGAACGTTAGAATCTATCACACCCGATCATCACGTGGTGCTTCGAAACAACGAACCTTCGCAACGGTGCACAGTTAGGGGGAACACATCTCTTGAAATTTTAGTGAGGGATCATCTTATTTATGCTACCGTTGTTCTAAGCAAATAAGATGTAAACATGACAAACATCACATGCAAATCATAAAGTGACATGATATGGCCAATATCATCTTGCGCCTTTTGATCTCCATCTTCGTGGCGCGGCATGATCACCTTCGTCACCGGCATGACACCATGATCTCCATCATCGTGTCTTCATGAAGTTGTCTCGCCAACTATTACTTCTACTACTATGGCTAACAGTTAGCAATAAAGTAAAGTAATTACATGGCGTTTTCATTGACACGCAGGTCATACAATAAATTAAGACAACTCCTATGGCTCATGCCGGTTGTCATACTCATCGACATGCAAGTCGTGATTCCTATTAGAAGAACATGATCAATCTCATACATCACATATATCATTCATCACATCATTTTGGCCATATCACATCACATAGCATACCCTGCAAAAACAAGTTAGACGTCCTCTAATTGCTGTTGCATGTTTTACGTGGCTGCTATGGGTTTCTAGCAAGAACGTTTCTTACCTACGCAAAAGCCACAACGGTGATATGCCAATTGCTATTTACCCTTCACAAGGACCCTTTTCATCGAATCTGATCCAGCTAAAGTGGGAGAGACAGACACCCGCTAGCCACCTTATGCATCAAGTGCATGTCAGTCGGTGGAACCTGTCTCACGTAAGAGTACGTGTAAGGTCGGTCCGGGCCGCTTCATCCCACAATGCCGCCGAATCAAGATAAGACTAGTAACGGTAAGCAAAATGAACAAATCATCGCCCATAACTACTTTGTGTTCTACTCGTGCATAGAATCTACACATAGACCTAGCTCATGATGCCACTATTGGGGAACGTAGCAGAAATGCAAAATTTTCTACGCATCACCAAGATCAATCTATGGAATAACTAGCAACGAGAGAGAGGGGAGTGCATCTTCATACCCTTGAAGATCGCGATGCGGAAGCGTTGCAAGAACGCGGTCGGTGGAGTCGTACACGAAGCGATTCAGATCGCGGCCGAGTCCGATCTAAGCACCGAACAACGGTGCCTCCGCGTTCAACACACATGCAGCCCGGTGACGTCTCCCGTGCCTTGATCCAGCAAGGAGAGAGGGAGAGGTTGGGGAATACTCCGTCCAGCAGCAGCACAACGACATGGTGGTGATGGAGGAGCGTGGCACTCCAGCAGGGCTTCACCAAGCACTGCGAGAGACGAGTAGGGAGAGGGGTAGGGCTGCGCCAAGAGAGAGGGAGACTCATGTCTATGGCAGCCCCAAAACCCCCACTATATATAGGGGAAGGGGAGGGGCTGCGCCCCCATCTAGGGTTCCCCACTTAGGGGTGGCGGCCAGCCCTAGATGCATCTGAGGGGCGGCCAGAGGGGGAGAGAAGGGGGACGCACCCTAGGTGGGCCTTAGGCCCATCTGAGCCTAGGGTTTTCCCCCTTCCCCTTCCCTGCGCCTTGGGCCTCTTGTGGGAGGCGCACCAGCCCACCTAGGGGCTGGTACCTTCTCACACTTAGCCCACGCAGGCCTCCGGGGTTGGTGGCCCCTCCTGGTGGACCCCCGGAACCCTCCGGTGGTCCCGGTACATTACCGGTGACCCCGAAACTCTTCCGGTGGCCAAAACCTCATTTCCTATATATTATTCTTTACCTCCGGACCATTCCGGAACTCCTCGTGACGTCCGGGATCTCATCCGGGACTCCGAACAACATTCGGTAACCACGTATATCTATTCCCTATAACCCTAGCGTCATCGAACCTTAAGTGTGTAGACCCTACGGGTTCGGGAACCATGCAGACATGACCGAGACGTTCTCCGGCCAATAACCAACAGCGGGATCTGGATACCCATGTTGGCTCCCACATGTTCCATGATGATCTCATCGGATGAACCACGATGTCGGGGATTCAATCAATCCCGTATACAATTCCCTTTGTCAATCGGTATGTTACTTGCCCGAGATTCGATCGTCGGTATCCCTATACCTTATTCAATCTCGTTACCGATAAGTCTCTTTACTCGTTCCGTAACGCATGATCCCGTGACTAACTCCTTAGTCACATTGAGCTCATTATGATGATGCATTACCGAGTGGGCCCAGAGATACCTCTCCGTCATACGGAGTGACAAATCCCAGTCTCGATTCGTGCCAACCCAACAGACACTTTTGGAGATACCTGTAGTGCACCTTTATAGCCACCCAGTTACGTTGTGACGTTTGGTAC
Organism: Aegilops tauschii subsp. strangulata; assembly: GCF_002575655.3. Lineage (NCBI taxonomy): Eukaryota > Viridiplantae > Streptophyta > Magnoliopsida > Poales > Poaceae > Aegilops > Aegilops tauschii. The sequence goes on along the minus strand of NC_053038.3, from coordinate 346,465,588 downwards.
ACCCAAAGCATTTCTACGGTATCCGGGAGTTGCACAATCTCATGGTCTAAGGAAACGATACTTGACATTAGAAAAGCTCTTAGCAAACGAACTACACGATCTTGTGCTATGCTTAGGATTGGGTCTTGTCCATCACATCATTCTCCTAATGATGTGATCCCGTTATCAATGACATCCAATGTCCATGGTCAGGAAACCATAACCATCTGTTGATCAACGAGCTACTCAACTAGGGGCTTACTAGGGACATGTTGTGGTCTATGTATTCACACATGTATTACGGTTTCCAGTTAATACAATTATAGCATGAACAATAGACAATTATCATGAACAAGGAAATACAATAATAACCATTTTATTATTGCCTCTAGGGCATATTTCCAACAGAGCGGATAAAAATCTTCTTCAATGATTCTCCAAAGATTAATGTTAACATGGTTTAAATGACGCTTAAAGCGATAAACCCAAGAATCAAAGTCCTCATTTTTCACAATCTTAGGAGGAGGACCGGCATGATTTAAATGAGTGGAAGAGATCGGTCTACCATAAAGAAGCGGAGGTTCCACATGGGCAAAGATTCCGGTCCCATTTTTACCACTAGAAGACGGAGCCTTTTCACTAGTAGCTTCCCCCTTGTCGGAGTTAGCATCCGTCACCTTGTTAGTGGGTTCACCCACTTTTAACGGTGCGGTAGATAATTTAAGCCCTTCTAAGAATTTATTAACATGCTTTCAACCTCGGTCGTCATGGAGGTTTTCAATGTGTCCAAAGCCACATTGAATTCCTCACGAGACCGCGGTTCCCCCATCCGCTGTAGACGAGACCGGATTCACACCGGAGTGCTCCTCCACACCGTCTATGGTGTCAACCATACTCTTCGGACGGAAAAGTCCTTAATAAAGAGACGAGGCTCTGATACCAATTGAAAGGATCGATATAGTTGACTAGAGGGGGGGGGTGAATAGGAACTAACAATTTTTAGCTTTTCTTTACAATTTTAAACTTTGCATCAAAGTAGGTTGTCTAGATATGCAACTAGGTGTGCAACCCATATGATGCAACAACAACAAGCACACAAGCAAGCAAGGGATATAACACAAATAAGCTTGCACAAGTAAAGGCACGAGATAACCAAGAGTGGAGCCGATGAAGACTAGGATGTGTCACCGAAGTTCCTTTTGAGGGAAGTACGTCTCCGTTGGAGCGGTGTGGAGGCACAATGCTCCCCAAGAAGCCACTAGGGCCGCCGTATTCTCCTCACGCCCTCACACAATGCAAGATGCCGTGATTCCACTATTGGTGCCCTTGGAGGCGGCGACCGGACCTTTATAATTAAACAAGCTTGGGGCAATCTCCACAACTTAATTGGAGGCTCCCAACGACACCACGAAGCTTCACCACAATGGAATATGGCTCCGCGGTGACCTCAACCGTCTAGGGTGCTCAAACACCCAAGAGTAACAAGATCCGCAAGGGATTAGTGGGGGGAATCAAATTTCTCTTGGTGGAAGTGTAGGTCGGGGCCTTCTCAACTAATCCCTAGAAAATCAACAAGTTTGATTGGTGAGGGAGAGAGATCGGGTGAAAATGGAGCTTGGAGCAACAATGGAGCTTAGGGATGGAAGAGGTGGTCAACTCGGAGAAGAAGACACCCCTTATATAGTGGAAGAACAAATCCAACCGTTATCCACCAACCCAGCCTGCGTAGCACGGTACTACCGCGCCAGGGACGCGGTACTACCGCAAGGGCACGCGGTACTACTGTAGGGCCCCGTGGTACTACCGCCCGTGCAGCAGAAACCAGAACAGCCCAGATGCAATGAAGCAGAGGGCGGTAGAACCGCTGGCACGGTACTACCGCTCCCCCTTGCGGTACTACCGCAAGGCAGGGATAGACTGGATATTGGGAACGCACGGACATATAAAAATACATCCGTGGCAACTTCCGCTGAGTTGGGACCTATGAAAAAATCCGACACGGTAGTACTGCAAGCTAGGAGCGGTACTACTGCGCGGGGTGCGGATGTAAAAAATTACATCCGCTCCTACTGCCGCGCATGCTGCTGAGCCAGGCCCGAACGCACGGTACTATCGCGCACCGGGCGCGGTACTACCGCGTTGGGCGCGGATGTAAAAAATTACATCCGCCCCTACTACTGCAGCCGCAGCAGCGCCTGGCGTGGGGCCACAGTACTACTGCTCCAAAGGAGCGGTACTGCCATGGGCGCTTGCGGTACTACCGCGCCAGGGGCCAGTACTACCGTAAGGGCCTGCGGTACTACCGCTCCTAGGAGCAGTACTACCGCATGCCCAAGTTCAGCAATCATGACAATTTGCATATACGAGAAAAGACGGAGGATGCTCCAAAGTGCCAAAGGAAACGTGGTGCAAAAAGAGTAGACGTGTACGTGATGATTCCACCCAAACCTTTCCAAAGCGGACCCCCTCTTAATAGTACGGCTTTCCTATGACTCAAATCCACCGAAAAGAAACGTAGAGAAACACCATCTTCAATAGTCTTCGAGGGGCACCAAATAATCTGTGTGCCTAGTCATGATATATCTGAAATACTCAATGCACACGATTAGTCCGCAAAAGCATTGTCATCAATCACCAAAACAACTAAGGGATAAATATGTCCTTACAACGGGGTTGTTGGCACACGGCTTGGTGATTCTTGATGTCTTGGGGTAGCCCTGCTCTATTTATATGTTGAGCCATGGGATCGAAAATTGGAGTAAAAGCCTCCTCAAAGTCGGTTTTGCCCGAAAGGCAAGAGTCCTTCTCAGACTCTAGGGCTAGACACTAGGGTTCCCGGCGTCTACCCCCCCAGACGCCAGGGTGGCCTCTGGCCTCTGCAAAACTTCCTTTTGCACTTTCCAAAACCCTCGTGAGCTTTACCCTTGGCCCAAATAAAGTGTTCTCGTGCCCAAACATTTCGGGAAACATCTGAAACCCCTTCCGGTGAATTCCGGAACCTTTCCGGAGACCAAACACTATTGTCCCATATATTAATCTTTACCTCCGGACCATTACGGAACTCCTCGTCATGTCCGTGATCTCATCCGGAACACCGAACAACATTCGGTCACCAACATACATAACTCATATAATACTGTATCGTCAACGAACGTTAAGCGTGCGGACCCTACGGGTTAGAGAACTATGTAGACATGACCGAGACACCTCTCTGGTTAATAACCAATAGCGGAACCTGGATGTCCATATTGGCTCCTACATATTCTACGAAGATCTTTATCGGTCGAATCTTATGACAGCATACGTAATTCACTTTGTCCATCGGTATGTTACTTGTCCGAGATTCGATCGTTGGTATCTTCATACCTAGTTCAATCTCATTACTGGCAAGTCTCTTTACTCGTTCTGTAATACATCATTCTGCAACTAACTCATTAGTTACTTTGATTGCAAGGCTTCTTTATGATGTGTATTATCAAGAGGGCCCAGAGATACCTCTCCGATACTCGGAGTGACAAATCCTAATCTCGATCTATGCCAACTCAACACACACCTTCAGAGATACCTGTAGAGCATGTCTATAATCACCCAGTTACGTTGTGATGTTTGATAGCACACAAGGCATTCCTCTGGTCTCCGGGAGATGCATAATCTCATAGTCGAAGGAATATGTATTTGACATGAAGAAAGCAATAGCAATAAAACTGAACGATCAATATGCTAAGCTAATGGATGGGTCTTGTCCATCACATCATTCTCCTAATGATGTGATCCCGTTATAAAATGACAACTCATGTCCATGGTTAGGAAACCTTAACCATCTTTGATCAACGAGCTAGTCAAGTAGAGGCTCACTAGGGACATAGTGTTTGTCTATGTATTCACACATGTATTTAGGTTTCCGATCAATACAATTCTAGCATGAATAATAAACATTTATCATGAATAAGGAAACATAAAGTAACAACTTTATTATTGCCTCTAGGGCATATTTCCTTCAGTCTCCCACTTGCACTAGAGTCAATAATCTAGATTACATTGTAATGATTCTAACACCCATGGAGTCTTGGTGTTGATCATGTTTAGCTCGTGGAAGAGGCTTAGTCAATGGGTCTGCTACATTCAGATCCGTATGTATTTTGCAAATCTCTATGTCTCCCTCCTTGACTTGATCACGGATGGAGTTGAAGCGTCTCTTGATGTGTTTGGTTCTTTTGTGAAATCTGGATTCCTTCGCTAACGCAATTGCTCCAGTATTGTGACAAAAGATTTTCATTAGACCTGATGCACTAGGTATTACACCTAGATTGGATATGAACTCCTTCATCCAGACCCCTTCATTTACTGCTTCCGAAGCAGCTATGTACTCCGCTTCACACATAGATCCCGCCATGATGCTCAGTTTGGAACTGCACCAACTGACAGCTCCACCATTCAATATAAATAGGTATCTGGTTTATGACTTAGAGTCATCCGGATCAGTGTCAAAGCTAGCATCGACGTAACCATTTACGACGAGCTCTTTATCACCTCCATAAACAAGAATCATATCCTTGGTCCTTTTCAGGTACTTCAGGATGTTCTTGACCGCTGTCCAGTAATCCACTCCTGGATTACTTTGGTACCTCCCTGCCAAACTTATGGCAAGGCACACATAAGGTCTGGTACACAGCATAGCATACATGATAGAACCTATGGCTGAGGCATAGGGAATGACTTTCATTTTCTCTCTATCTTCTGCAGTGGTCGGGCATTGAGTCTGACTCAACTTCACACCTTGTAACACAGGCAAGAACCGTCTCTTTGACTGATCCATTTTGAACTTGTAAGTGCATCTAGTGCCCCTTAGTGATTTTGGTGTATTGAAGACTTATAGGTTAAGGGACTAATGTGTTTATGAGTGTACACAGGTCTATAAGTCTATGAGGAGTTTGATATTTACAGTGAAAGTCGACCCCTAAAAATGAAGTTCTTCGGTTGAAGACTTTGGATTTCTGAAGACTTTCTAAAGACTTTGAAAGTGAAGAAATTGGTGTGACCTTTGAAGACTTGGTATTCATTTGAGGAACATGAAGCGTGAAGACTTTTGTTTTCGTAGTTTCATTTTCTCTTTCTTGAGTCATAGGAAACACCGTACTGTTAAAGGGGGTCGAGGAAATACTAAGGAAAAATTTCCATGTGATGCTCAACTCAAAATCCTACACCTACCAATCCCTTCGCGTGAAGCCATTGGAAATCTCATACAGTTCAGTCATATTCTTCAGTGACAGAGACGAAGTTCTTCTGGTCTCTGAGGAATTTGTTCTGACTGAGGAGTTAGGAATTCGCCGGTGCGGATTGCCTACATAGTGAGGAACATGATAGCCCTAAGGAATTTGATACTCAAATTTTCGACCGTTGCTGTGCTATGCGCCAGCTGTCCCAAAGTATCTACCCACCTAACGGTCATATCATTGAAGGGCATTTATGTCTTATCATGACGGGCTGCTCCCGAGGCTATAAATAGCCGCCCCCTACAACCACTAGCTGGTTGGCTGCTCCGAGAGAAACTGACACTTGTCAATTGAGAGCATCCCATCCTTCGAGGACTTTGAGCGAAAATCATCAAGTGAGGAAAACCCAAACCCAAACACCTACAAACCCCAAGTGATTGAGCATCACTGAAGAGATTGATCCTGCATGGACCCGACGCTTGTTACCTTTGAAGACTGTGCTTCTTCCAGACGGTTAGGCATCATGGTCTAGAGCATCCAAGAGGAAATTGTGGATCGCCGAGTGACCGATTTTGTGAAGGTTTGGAAGTCACCTGAAGACTTACCACGAGTGATTGGGCGAGGTCTGTGTGACCTTAGCTCAAGGAGAATACGGTGAGGACTGTGTGTCCTCGGGTTTAAATACCTAGCCGCTCCAACCAGACATACAACTGAGACATCAGTTGGAACTGGTCTACCAAATCATTGTCTTCACCAAGCTTACTGGTTCTATTTCCTCAACTCTTTCATTTCCTCATTACTGTGTTGTATGCTTGTTCATATCTGTGTTTGAAGACTTTGATTGAAGACTTTCTCAATTTCCTCAGTCTGTTTGTCTTCATCCTGTGTTATCCTGTGTTTACGCTTTTTGTACTCTGTGCTTGTCTTCATTTCATCATGATGACTATGCTTGTGTTCTGCTATGCATACTTTTGAGTACTTATTCCGCTGCAAGTAGTTCTTCGCTAAGGAATTTCCTCACCCACAAATTCCTCAGTGAAGAATTCATAAAAATCGCCTATTCACCCCCCTCTAGTCGATATAACGCACTTTCAATTGGTATCAGAGCAAGGTACTCCCTTGTTCTGTGTGATTTTGGTTTAACCACCTGGAGTTTTAGTTATGTCGACCGCAGGTATGATCAAGATCTCTGCTGGGTGTCCTACCTTCGATGGGATGGACTACCCTTACTGGAAGAATAAGATGCGAATGCATCTTGAGGCAATTGATAACGATCTCTGGTATGTTGTGGAAAATGGTGTTCCCTCTGTCTCACCCTCACTGAACGCTACCGATGTGAAGAGATTCAAGCAACTCGATTCTCAAGCGAAGAATATCATATGTGGCCATCTGAGCAAAGGACAATATGGAAGAGTGAGTGCTTTGGAAACTGCTAAGCTTATCTGGGATAGGCTGTCCAAAGTAACTGAAGGAGTCTCAACACAGCGTGACTCTCGAGTTGATGTTCTTCGCAATCTCTTCAACCGCTTCAAAAGACTCGACAATGAAAATGTTCAACAAACCTTCGATCGCCTCACTGACATCTCAAACGAGCTTCAAGCGCTCGGTGCCACTGACATCACCGACCACGAGGTGGTGAAGAAACTGCTGAGATCGCTTGATTCCTCATTTGATACTCTGGCATTGATGATACAAGAACGTGCTGATTACAAGTCACTTGATCCCGCTGATATCCTCGAGAGGCTAAATAATCATGAGTTCCAGCTTGCTGAAAAGAGAGATCTCTATGGCTCGAGCTATGGCAGATCACGTGCACTGAAGGCCAAGGCAGTTTCTGAGTCTGAAGATGAAGACTCTGACAGCAGCCTTGGTGATCCTGAAGAACTGAGCCATGATCTAGCACTGCTCGTGAAGAAATTCCAAAAGTTCTCAAGACGTGGTCGCTTTGGAAGACCCTCAAGGAGCAATGATTCCTCATCCAATGACTATAAGAAGAGGCTTTGTCACAAATGCAAGAAACCCGGACACTACATTCAAGATTGTCCTCAGTGGGAAAAGGAATGAAAGAAGAAGAAATACAAGGATTACAGTTCTGATGATGCAAAGAAAAAGAAGAAATCCTCAAAATCTTCATCATCAAAATCCTCAAAGTCTTCATCTCACAAGAAGAGCAGCTCCAAGAAGGCTCGGGCATTCATTGGCAAGGAAATGGACTCTGAGGCTGAATCTGAAGAAAATGAGGAAGAGGAGGCATCTGAGGATTCCGAATCCGGTGTGGCGAGCCTAGCCCTCGCTACTGCATTCGTCAGCAAGTCTATCTTCAACACTGAAGAAAATGACCTCACCAACAAGGCTGATGAAGGCAATGATGACTACGCTCCCACCTATTGCTTCATGGCAAAGGGTGCCAAGGTACTCAAATATACCTCCTCTGAATCAAGTGAGAATGAGTCTGATGAAAACCTTAAGCCCAGCTATTCTAAACTCGCTAAGATTGCTGTGAAACAACAAAGGGCTTTTGAAAAGGTTCAAAACATGCTAGACAAAAGTGATGATATGTTGGGTGAAGAAATGGATCGCACTAAAACCTTGACTGAAAATCTTCAAAAACTTCAGACTAGATTTGACAACCTTCAAGGTCATCATAACACTCTCTTGTCTGATCATGAGAAGCTTTCTTATGAATTTCTTCAAAGAAAGCAAGATCTTGAGAAGCTAAGAGTGAGTTATGAAGATCTTCAGAAGGGGCGCGATTCATTACTTGCTCAACAAATCAGCGCTACTCAGGAAGAATTTGTTCCTCCATGTTTGAAATGCATTGAACGTGTATCTGCTAATTCTTCACCTGAATGTTCAAATGCTTCTAATGCTACAAATTCCTCAACTATCTCTGCTATCACTAATTCCTCATCTGAGGACATTGCTAGTATCACTGACGATGCAGGGCTGAAGGAATTGTACATGATAGGCATGTACAAAAGCCTCAAAGGGCATCAGACTCTTTATGATGTGCTTAAAAAGCAGATCCTCAATAGGAACCCTAGGAAAGAGGGTATTGCCTTTGAGAGGAAACTCAATGCTGATGGTACATATTGGAAGCCTGAGCAGTACCCCAAAACCTCATGGGTTGCTGCAAAGGGACCTCCAGTTGATCCGTCTAATTTATCTGGCTTCACATGTGAATCTTCTCATTCTTCCGATGAGTCATTTGACTCCAACTATAAACTGTTCAAAAATCAGAATGGTGAAGTATTTGCTAGATATGTTGGCACTAACTGCACGAACGGTTCTCCTATGAAGAAAATCTGGGTTCCCAAAAGGTGCCTTGAAAGTCTTCAGGTGAATGTCCTCATGACACCACCTGTGAAGAATAGGAACCCCAGATCAAATTCTTCATATGGACCAAATTCTTCATATGGATCCAAGTCCTCATACGGACCAAATTCGTCACATGGATCAAATTCCTCAAAAGGATCAAAGTCCTCATATGAACATCATCGTGCTAACAACTCTGTTTCGCAGGGAAGAGCCAAGGGCTATGAATATGAGCATTATTCTTCTAATCATTATGTTCATAAGTCCTCGAAGAATTTCTCTGCTTATTCATATGCTTACCCTAACTTCTTTTATGTGAAACAAAATGGATTGGCTTCTATGCCACCTTTCTCGTATGGAGCTCGCAGAGTGATGAACTCTTTGCCACCCCTTTAGATGTGGGTGGTGAAGAAAAAGAACTAATCTCTTCTGCGGGGTCAGGTCTCCAAACGTGCTTGAACGTCTGAAGAATTTGCTGGAGACCTGAAGAGTGCCTGAAAGGACGCAGGCTAATCATGAAGAAATGAACTTTCATTTCTCACGTCCTCATACTGTTTTAACTGTTGCATTGCTTGATGAAATTCGTCTGATGAATTGTGATGTCATATTCTTCACTGATGAAGTATATGAAGTTCGTAAGCTGCACTAATTCATCTGCAGGATGATCAACCCAAAGCCACTGAGTGGGTCCTCGATAGTGGATGTACTAATCACATGACTGGTGACAAGAATCTATTGATGGATGCACCCTTATCACCATCGCATCTGAAGCATATCATCTTTGCTGACAAAGGCAAAAGTCAGGTATTGGGTCTAGGTAAGGTTGCGATCACAAAGGATCGACATGGACAAAGTCATGCTTGTCGAGTCCTTAGGATACAACCTCATGTCTGTCTCAATGCTTTGTGATCTTGATATGGTAGTTGTCTTTGGCAAGTATCATTGTGTTGTGGTTATGGAAGCTGACAATTCCAAAGTCTTCGAAGGCTTTAGGAGAGGAGACTTGTATATTGTTGATTTCTCTACAGGACCGCAACCAGCCGTGTGCCTACTTGCAAAAGCTTCAGAAGGTTGGCTATGGCATCGATGACTTGGTCATGCAGGCATGAGGAATTTGCACACGCTTGCAAAGAAGAAGCATGTCATTGGCATTGAGAATGTCAAATTCCTCAAGGATCACTTGTGTGGAGCTTGTGAAGCTGGAAAGATGACCAAGGCTAAGCATCCAGCGAAGACTATCATGACCACTACTCGACCATTCGAATTGCTTCACATGGACCTCTTTGGTCCTAACCATTACTCAGCTGTCACAAATGATGCATCTCTCTATGGCTTTGTTATTGTTGATGATTACTCTCGATACACATGGGTACACATTGTTACTTACAAACATGAAGTGCAGGAAGTCTTCAAACGATTTTCCTCGAGGGCTTCAACCAACCTTGGTGTGAAGATCAAGCACATCAGAAGTGACAATGGAACTGAGTTCAAGAATTCTGGTCTTGATGACTATCTTGATGAACTTGGTATTACTCATGAGTTATCTGCTCCTTACACTCCTCAGCAAAATGGCCTCGTGGAGCGCAAGAATAGAACTCTTGTTGAGATGGCTCGCACTATGCTTGATGAGTACAAGACGCCTCGTCACTTCTGGATTGAGGCAATTTATACTTCTTGCCACATCATCAACAGGGTATATCTTCATAAATTCTTCAAGAAGACTGCCTATGAACTTCTCACTGACAAGAAACCCAATGTGAGTTATTTCAAAGTCTTCAGTGCTAAATGTTGGATTAGAGATCCTCATCACAATGCTAAATTTGCACCGAAAGCACATGAAGGTTTTATGCTTGGTTACGGAAAGGACTCGCACACCTACAGAGTCTTCAACAACGTTCTTCACAAGGTTGTTGAAACTGTAGATGTGCGGTTCGATGAAACTAATGGCTCGCAAAGAGAGCACCTACCCTCTGTGATAGATGAACCAACACCCGAGGAAACTATCAAGTTCAAGGCTACTGAGGATGTCATTCCTACCGAAGAATCTGCTGAAGAATTCATTCCAGAACGTGAAGAACGTCGAGCTAATGCACCTGAAGAAAATGCTGAAGAAAATGGTGCTGAAGAAAATGCTGATCAAATTTCTCAACGACAACCTACTCATCCTCGCGTTGCAAAAGAAGTGCAAGTTGAAAAGATCATCGATGACATTGAAGCACCAGGTCCTCTCACACGCTCAAAAGCTTCACATTTATCTAACTTTTGTGGGCACTATGCTTTTGTCTCTATCACAGAGCCCACTAAGGTAGATGAAGCATTTCTGGAGCCTGAGTGGATTCAGGCCATGCAAGAAGAATTACATCAATTCGAGCTCAACAACGTCTAGGAACTGGTTACACGTCCAGATCCTCGCAAGCACAATATCATTGGCACAAAGTGTATCTACCGCAACAAGCAAGATGAAAATGGCCTTGTGGTGAGGAATAAGGCACGACTTGTAGCTCAAGGCTACACACAGGTTGAAGGAATTGATTTCGATGAAACTTTTTCACCTGTTGCTAGACTTGAGGCTATTCGCATATTACTTGCTTATGCTAACCATCATGATATCACTTTATATCAAATGGATGTGAAAAGTGCATTCCTCAATGGTAAGCTTGAGGAAGAAGTATATGTTGCTCAACCCCCAGGTTTTGAAGATCCTAAGCATCCTGACAAAGTCTTCAGACTCAATAAGGCCCTCTATGGCCTCAAGCAGGCCCCTTGGGCGTGGTATGATACTTTGAAGGAATTCCTCATGAAGAAAGGCTTCAAACCCGGTTCACTCGACCCTACTCTTTTCACTAAATCTTATGATGGTGAATTGTTTGTGTGCCAAATATATGTTGATGATATTATCTTTGGCTGTACTGACCAACGTTATAGTGATGAATTTGCCTATATGATGAGTGAAGAATATCAAATGTCTATGATGGGAGAGTTGAAATTCTTCTTAGGTCTTCAAATTCGTCAACAGAGCAATGGCATATTCATATCTCAGGAGAAATACCTCAAGGATGTACTGAGGAAATTTGGCATGCAAGATTGCAAAGGCGTCAAAATTCCGATGCCCACAAATGGCCATCTGTGCACTGATGAAAATGGTACTGACTTCGATCAAAAGGTATACCGCTCCATGATTGGTTCTTTATTGTATTTATGTGCATTTAGGCCAGATATTATGCTTAGTGTTTGCATGTGTGCCCGATTTCAAGCTACACCAAAGGAATCACACCATAAGGCTGTGAAGCATATTCTTCGATATCTAGCTCACACACCAACACTAGGATTATGGTACCCCAAGGGCTCGGCTTTTGATCTCATTGGATATTCTGACTCATACTATGCTAGTGATCGTGTGGACCACAAGTCAACATCTGGTACATGTCATTTCCTCAGACGATCTTTGGTCTGTTGGTCCTCGAAGAAACAGAACTGTGTATCACTGTCTACTGCTGAAGCTGAGTACATTGCTGCTGGTTCTTGCTGTGCTCAATTGCTGTGGATGAAGAAAACTCTCAAGGACTACAGCGTCAACGTGAAGAATGTGCCTCTCTTCTGTGACAATGAGAGTGCCATCAAGATTGCTCACAACCCAGTTCAGCACTCGAAGACAAAGCACATTCAGATTCGTCATCATTTTCTTCGCGATCATGTGTTGAAGGGCGACATTTCTATTGAGCATGTGAAGACTGAAGAACAGCTAGCCGATATCTTCACAAAGCCCTTGGATGAGAAGAGATTTAGCAAGTTGCGGTGTGAGCTAAATATCCTAGAATCTTCGAATGTTCTTTGAAAAGGACACTCATCCTAACATTTATGCAAAATTGATGACTTAGATCTGCAACACATGAAGAAACGTTTTTCTTCAATCAATGAAGAATAACACTCTAAGTGTGAAGAAATTAATGAAGAATTTGATTCTCATAACCCTACAACAATTGTACGCGGTGTCTGAAATCATCATTCTTATACGGTGGGTCACGCCACCACAAAAGTTGAAAATCTTCAATTTGAGTTTTTCCTCGGTTTTGAAATTTCTCAGTTGTTCATATTCTTCAACTTTGCATTGTCTTCACCTTCTCCGTCATTTTTCTTCATTGGCAATATATATATATATATATATATATATATATATATATATATATGAGTTTATGTCCTCTACAGCATTCACTTATGGCTAATTCTTCAGGTTGGTTTTTCTGCTATGTGAATGTGATCGGACCCTTCCCCCTCTATGCTATACTCAACCCAATCTATTCACAAATTCTTCATGTGCGTTCTATTTGAAACCCGTTCAAAATCTTCACTGTGTCCGTGTCAGCTGAAGAATTTGCGAACGGAACGTTAAAACTTATCTTATCCAAATTTTCGGCTTTGCCGCTCAAACCGTTCCGCATCCCACGAAATACTTATCTATTCACCCACGATCTAACACGATCTCCACTTATCAGTACGTGGGTGACACATGTCAAGCGAATGAGAAGGGTCAGGGGCACGTTCGTCCAATTTCTTCGGGCGAACAGTTTTTTACCATGGCTATAAATACACCCTCTTCCCTTCCTCACTTCCTTTACTCCGCTCGAGCTTCTCAAACCCTAGCGCCGCCGCTACTTCATCGTCATCGGCGAGGAAGAGCTTCACTGCCTCGACCTCGTCGCCGCCGTACTCGCGCCGGCCGCGAAGATCTTCACTCCGCCGCCGCCGTAGCCATCTTCCTCCGCCGAGTTAGGGCGTGGAAGATCTGCACAGACGAACTTCACTTCTCCACCTCACAGTTCGTCATGTTCTTCGTCCAGGGTAATTAAAAGTTACTTTTACTGCCCTCTATGATTCAAATGATTCCTGCAAAATCTTCAAAGGTGTTTATTCCTCAAAATTTTCACACATTGAACACCTCACATGTCATCTATTCTTGATTCGTTTCTCTAAGCATCATTTTTCTTCAAGATTCCTCAATTGTGTGGATCTTTGATCTATACAACTCTGGAACCTAAGACAAAGAACGCTTAGGGAAATTCTTCAAGACTCATCTGGTCAAATTCCTCAAACTTGTTCTTTTTGAAAAACCTTCTGAGAACGCATATGACCTCTCCAAATTCCTCGCAACGATAGTCTGTTCACATGTACTCATGTCCACTGCTGAATCACTAGGTTCTCATCAACTTAACTCATTTGCAGCGTTCCTTGAAGAAAAGTTGCATACTTCTTCAGAGAGTTCAATTGTTCAAGTTCCTCAATTGAAGAAAATGGCCGATGGAAAGAAGCCACAGAAAGGAGGAAAGAGGCCTGAAATCAATACTGCCTTTGAAATCCCTGAGGACATTTATGCTGGGTACTGCACACCCCCTGAGGAAGATAAAAATCAGCGCAAGGTGCGCATTCAGCGGATAGAGAGGAGATGGGCAAAAGAGTGGAGGGAGTACAGGTATGTGACTCCAAAATACATGAAGAAATTCGCTCTTACTCCTCCATGCTCAAGACCACCATTGGCACCTGGCCAAGAAGCAGATCCCACTAGCATCAAGCGCGGTGAGGATTTTCCTGAAGAATGGGCCAAGCGCCAGGCCAAGTTGGCCAAACAGGCTAAGGAAGCAGTGAATAAATTCAACGAAGACTCTACTGCTGCTGCTGCTGAGGCCTCTGTAAGGCCGAAGAAATCCATGGCAAATAAGCCTGCGCACAAGCCAAGTGCCTCTTCTTCAATGCCCTCACGGCCAATTTCCTCAGCTAAGCCCTCACGGCCAATTCCTCATGCCGCTCCTGCTCCTCCAAAGTCCTCAGCTGCTCCGAAAAAGTCCTCAGCACCTGTGCATCTCGCCACGTGCCAAAGGACTACATGCATCTCTATTGCCTCAGGAGCTTTAGCTAGTTCCTCAGCTGCACCAAATTCTTCAACATGGCCCTCTCTGTTGAAGACAAAGACCACTGCTGGACGAGGCTCTCGCCCAAGTCCCCATAAGAAGCAGGTCGCCTTCCAAGTACCGTCTGAAGAAGACGAAACTGATGATGAAGAACTTGCTGAAATCATCAGAGATAGGCAAGTTAGGGCTGCTAGAGCCAAGGGCACAAATGTGCCTCTACTTTTGGATCCAAAGTTGATCCTCGATTACATTGATCTCTGGCACAAGGACCCAAACACTCCTATGCCCGACTTCAAGCTGACTCCTGGTCAAAGTCATATGCTGACTGCCTTCATCCAAGAAGACAAATGGAAATTTGAGAAGGCCAGGCAGCTCAAGAAAGCGCAGTACAGGAAGGAGAAATTCCTGAAGAACAACGTTGTCTCTATGACAACTGATGAACTTGTGAAGATCCAGTCTGAAATCAAAGTCCTCAACAATGATTTCAATGCTTACTATGCTGATTGGAAAGGAGCCAAGGTCAGGTTTGTTAAACCGACTAAGATGTTCACCTCAAATGTTGCAGTCCCATCACAACAAGAAATTACTCAGGCTGAAGCATCTGCTCAGCCAACTGAAGAACATGCCAGCACCGCTGATGATTTTCAGGCTGCTGAAGAAAATGTGAGTTCTAGGGCTGATGACTGCATTCCAGCCGCTGAAGAAATTGGCAGGGCACCCACTAGTGGTGCGCCTGAAGAAAATGAAGAGGTCAGGGCAATTGCATCAGTTGTGCCTGAAGAAAATCAACCACATTCCTCTACTCCTCCTGTGCCTACCCCAACTCCAATTCTTCCATCTGCATCAGATGTGAAGAAGACCAAGGCTGCAGAGCGTGCATCAGTGAAGAAAAGGAAAGCATCAGCTCCTTCAGATTCTTCAGCACCGAAGAAGATGAAGAAATTGACAAGCTCATTTGCTAATCCAATTGATGCTGTTCCAGTTTCCTCCATGCCATCAAAGGAAATCATCCCTTTTGATGAAGAATATGTGATCCCTAGCGGATCTGATGAAGAAAATCCTTCTGCTGCTTTGTCAGAGCAGATGGATGAAGAAATTGAAGTGGATAAAATCCCTTCAACCCCCACAGTTTCCTCGCCTATGCCTCAGTTTACTGCTGAAGAGGCTAGCGTTGAAGAAATTGAAGATGAAGATGTGGACATTGGTTGTACCACACCAGTGATGAATGGTGACTTTTGGGAAAGTCAGCACCCCAATTCTCCACTCTTCACTCCACTGCAGCAAATTCCTCAGTCCCCAGCCACTACAGTTCAAATGGGATCTGATGAAGCTCATGAAGACATTCCAGCCGCTAGTGCTGAAGAAAATGAAAATGAATATTTGAAGAACCAGGCTGCCACTGAAGAGGAACCAGAAATTCCTCAGCCTGAAGAACCTGAGATTGCGATTCCTGAGGTCATCATGCAACTGACTGACACTCCTCTGCCCAAGCCAAAGGATCCATTCTCAAGGAAGCAAAAATTCAAGGCTGATGATTTCTTCGGCGAGCACGTATTCTTCACTGATTACAACCCTTATGACTCTGCTCGCGTAAGGAAGAGGCGTTTTTGGACTGCCAGCCAGGCAAATTTTTATTCCTCAGTGCTGTTCAACAAAGACAAAGTCTTCGATCATGAGCACATTCCTCACGTGGATATGGAATCTCTGCCGTGCTTCGGGCCAGTCCTCAGTGTTCTCTACGACGCTATACTGTTAAATTTCTGCACTGACATATGTGATTGGAATGAAGAACTCATTCTTCAGTTTTATGCAACTCTGCATATCACCGGAGACTCTGAAGATGTGAATTCATGGGTGCTGGACTGGATGTCTGAAAATACTCACTACAAGGCACCAGCTACTGAATTGCTTCATGCTTTGCCTCTCAGTCCTCCCCTTGAAGGTGCTTGTTGTGTCTACAATGAACCTGAGCTTACAGATCACTATATGCAAGTGCTGATGAAGCCAGGTCAGGCCCCAAGAACAAAATTCCTTGTGAAGGAATTGTTATATGTGCCTCGGACTATCTATCGCATTCTGACGAAGACATTGAGTCCTATCAAGGGCCACGACTCGGATGAAGAAGAAGTCGTTGGCATCATGAAGAATCTGCTTTTCAATATCATTCATGGCGTTCCTGTCAACTTCCATGATTTCTTCATGAGGACTCTGGCCAGTCGCAATGTCACCATTTAAGTTGAAGCCTTATGCACTGTGGATTATGAGATTCATCAGAACAAGGTCTTCACTCAACTACAAAGCTGATACACTGAATCATTGCAGCTACTTGCCCCCGATTGAAGTCCTCAAACGAACATTTTCCTCAGCTGATGAAAAGGGCAAGGCTACTGCTGTTATTGATGAAGGCATTCGTCCATTGGATGGTCAATTTCGCAAGGCTGCATCCTACTCCACCAATGATGACTCTGCCACCCATGACTCTGCCGCCAACGCACCCAAGCAAA
This sequence comes from Aegilops tauschii subsp. strangulata, assembly GCF_002575655.3. Taxonomy (NCBI): domain Eukaryota; kingdom Viridiplantae; phylum Streptophyta; class Magnoliopsida; order Poales; family Poaceae; genus Aegilops; species Aegilops tauschii. Next base: position 346,448,674 of record NC_053038.3, on the reverse strand, counting down.
ATCCTCAAGGCACAGCTCCCAGGGTGATGACTGACCGTGAGCTTCTCCTCAGTCTTCACCAGAAGGTTGATCGCAATCATAAATGGGTAAGCGTCAGTTTGGTTCAATTCTTCACAACATGATTTCTACCCACAATGCAGTGAAAAAAACCACTACTACCTTCATGAAACCCTCAACCGCACCTGGGCTGTTCTGTCGCACATATATGGTGAAGAAGGTCTGAAGAACATGGGTCTCAAGGAAGATTTTGACTGGGCTGCACCTCCTCCGAAGAAGTACAAGAAGGTCAAGGTTCCTTCCTTGGTGGCCAACTCCTATTCTTCATCACATGACACTGATGAACATGAAGACTTGGACGACACTGCGGCAGGCCCTACTACAACAAACGACCCCAACAACGCTGACGCTCCTTCATCACCTTGATATTCTTCAGGGGCGTTAGTCCTCATTTTCGACCCTTTTGGTCATTCGATGACAAAGGGGGAGAAATTTGAGTTAGTCTTCAAGCGGGTCTATCTTATATGGGCTTTTTTTTCTAAAGTTACAACTCTCGTTCTTCCGATGACTTTGTTGGATCGAGTTGTAAACTTAAACTCTATGGTGGCCTGATACTTTTGCTGTTTCTTCTGCATGCTTATTCCTCGTTAATGTTATTGCACGCATGCTGAATTACATCAGTCACCATATTTCATCATGCATTTCAAATTCTTCATATATTATGTCAAATGCGTGTATGAATTACAAGATATAGGGGGAGATCTCCATGATTCAACTCTTCAAGTGTGCATTGCTTCAAAAGCAAATTCCTCACTATGCACATCTTCAGGGGAGTTCTTCTATATCTTGCAATCAAATTCCTCAATATCAGTATTTACACTTCATATATTTATCCCCGTTGAAAACTTAACCTATATTGTCATCAATCACCAAAAAGGGGGAGATTGTAAGTGCATCTAGTGCCCCTTAGTGATTTTGGTGTATTGAAGACTTATAGGTTAAGGGACTAATGTGTTTATGAGTGTACATAGGTCTATAAGTCTATGAGGAGTTTGATATTTACAGTGAAAGTCGACCCCTAAAAATGAAGTTCTTCGGCTGAAGACTTTGGATTTCTGAAGACTTTCTGAAGACTTTGAAAGTGAAGAAATTGGTGTGACCTTTGAAGACTTGGTATTCATTTGAGGAACATGAAGCGTGAAGACTTTTGTTTTCGTAGTTTCATTTTCTCTTTCTTGAGTAATAGGAAACACCGTACTGTTAAAGGAGGTCGAGGAAATACTAAGGAAAAATTTCCATGTGATGCTCAACTCAAAATCCTACACCTACCAATCCCTTCGAGTGAAGCCATTGGAAATCTCATACAGTTCAGTCATATTCTTCAGTGACAGAGACGAAGTTCTTCTGGTCTCTGAGGAATTTGTTCTGACTGAGGAGTTAGGAATTCGCCAGTGCGGATTGCCTACACAGTGAGGAACATGATAGCCCTAAGGAATTTGATACTCAAATTTCCGACCGTTGCTGTGCTATGCGCCAGCTGTCCCAAAGTATCTACCCACCTAACGGTCATATCATTGAAGGGCATTTATGTCTTATCATGACGGGCTGCTCCCTAGGCTATAAATAGCCGCCCCCTACAACCACTAGCTGGTTGGCTGCTCCGAGAGAAACTGACACTTGTCAATTGAGAGCATCCCATCCTCCGAGGACTTTGAGCGAAAATCAGCAAGTGAGGAAAACCCAAACACCTACAAACCCCAAGTGATTGAGCATCACTGAAGAGATTGATCCTGCATGGACCCGACGCTTGTTACCTTTGAAGACTGTGCTTCTTCCAGACGGTTAGGCGTCATGGTCTAGAGCATCCAAGAGGAAATTGTGGATCGCCGAGTGACCGAGTTTGTGAAGGTTTGGAAGTCACCTGAAGACTTACCACGAGTGATTGGGCGAGGTCTGTGTGACCTTAGCTCAAGGAGAATACGGTGAGGACTATGTGTCCTCGGGTTTAAATACCTAGCCGCTCCAACCAGACGTACAACTGAGACAGCAGTTGGAACTGGTCTACCAAATCATTGTCTTCACCAAGCTTACTGGTTCTATTTCCTCAACTCTTTCATTTCCTCATTATTGTGTTGTATGCTTGTTCATATCTGTGTTTGAAGACTTTGATTGAAGACTTTCTCAATTTCCTCAGTTTGTTTGTCTTCATCCTGTGTTATCCTGTGTTTACGCTTTCTGTACTCTGTGCTTGTCTTCATTTCATCATGATGACTATGCTTGTGTTCTGCTATGCATACTTTTGAGTACTTATTCTGCTGCAAGTAGTTCTTCGCTAAGGAATTTCCTCGCCCACAAATTCCTCAGTGAAGAATTCATAAAAATCGCCTATTCACCCCCCTCTAGTCGATATAACGCACTTTCAGAACTTCTTCAAAACTTTATCAAGGTATGTGCTTTGTGAAAGTCCTATTAAGCGTCTTGATCTATCTCTATAGATCTTGATGCCCCATATATAAGCAGCTTCACCGAGGTCTTTCATTGAAAAACTCTAATTCAAGTATCCTTTTATGTTATCCAGAAATTCTATATCATTTCCAATCAACAATATGTCATCTACATATAATATCAGAAATGCTATAGAGCTCCCACTCACTTTCTTATAAATACAGGCTTCACCAAAATTCTGTATAAAACCATATGCTTTGATCACCTCATCAAAGCGTATATTCCAACTCCGAGGTGCTTGCACCAGTCCATAGATGGATCGCTAGAGCCTGCACACTTTGTTAGCACCTTTAGGATCGACAAAACCTTCTGGTTGCATCATATACAACTCTTCTTTAAGAAATCCATTAAGGGATGCAGTTTTGACGTCCATTTGCCAGATTTCATAATCATAAACTACGGCAATTGCTAACATGATTCGGGCAGACTTAAGCATCGCTACGGGTTAGAAAGCACTACTGTAGGATGCTGCTAACGCGACACTACGATCAGAGACCCTTCGAGAAACTGTGTGAGATGCAATAATCACAAACGGTGGTGTATGAAAACCGTCAGAAATGTATAAAACGTTTGCGATGACGGATGCATCAAACACGGTTCAAGTTTTAGTTGCGTGTGCAATGAAGGGCATACGGTTCAGTTCAATTAACTATTTGCGATGAGGAGGAACAAAAGAAACGGGCAGTCGGATGAAGGCGTGTGTGATACACAACATACGGTTCACTCGGATGAACTGTTTGTGATTAGGCAACACAAAAGAAATGGGCAGCCAGATGAAGGTGTGTGTGATATACAACATACGGTTCACTCGGATGAACTGTTTGTGATTAGGCAACACAAAAGAAACGGTCAGCCAGATCAAGGTGTGTGCGATATATGCATGCGGTTCACTCGGCCCTTGTTGTTAGTGTGTGACCTCTGTGGCAACCGTTCGCTCCCCAGGCGCCTCTTCGTGTACCGTGGCAACCGTCCACCGCCTCTTCACCTTTCATTCCCTCTCGATTTGGAACTGCCGTCGCACGCTCTTCCTCCCTCCATTTGCCTTCACCCTTCCTTCTGCCATTGTTCGATCATCTTCTCCATGGAGGGAACAGGCCGAAAACGACCCCGTTATTCTTGCCCCAATCTGAATGATGACGTGGTGGAGGAACTCATTGATCAGTGCGACGTCATCACCTCGGCTAGCATGGCAGGTTCATTCAAGACCATTCTCGACTCAACTAATAACATCATTACAAGGAACCCAAGGGTCCAGGAGCGGTTTGATCTCCCCTATCTTCTTCACCGTGACCCTGTTGAGCAGGGACGAGGGAAGCCTCGCCTTGTGCAACTCGATGCCGCTTGATAATGATATGTATGATGTTAAGATACCATCGCTTGACGGCAAGGCTTGGGCAGGCGCAAATGGAGATTGGGTTGTTTATATTGGGTACAACTGTAAGTGGGAACTTGTGAATGTGTACACTCGTCACTGGGTTCCACTTCCAAAAGTCTCAGACTGCTGCCCAGAGGTTGAGTACACCGGTATTCTTGTGAGTTCAAATATGATCATGGTGACTGTCGTCTACGGAAGATAGCAATTTGTCGAGTTCCCAACCGCTCTTGGGATTACACGAACTATGAAGTTGTTGCTATCTTCGACAAGCTTGTTGCCGTCCTTACTTCCACGCCTCGATGGATATTGCTCAAAAATCAATTTTTGTACACGGATGAGAACTGTGATGCAATTCAATACGAGGGTCTTGTGTTTGGTGCCACCACTCGTGGAACTGTTTTTGCATGGAATCCTGATGCTTTCGGTATGTTTGTCTTCCACTGTAATTATAATTGTTTCATCCACATGCATGCGGGTTAGCTAGTTTCCCTTTACTAATTAATTAACCTTCTTGTGTTTCCAAGGTCCTGTGAACATTCCACCACCTATACTTGAAAATTTTTATAACCAAGGGGGAGATGACGATGCTGATGATCACGAGCATGAGGACGAGTAGGACCCATATACTCAGTGGCGCCTGGCAACTTATTCCGGTGGATCACCTCTTCTTGTCTGTATACAGGGCACTGAAGATGTTACTAAGGAAGCAGGTGTTGTCTCGCATGGTCGCACTCTCCGGACCTATTCCAACATCCGTTGCAGGGTATTCGGGATGGATACTAGTGTACTAGCGCCAACACCTTCTCCATGGTTCGGGAAAGTCTTGGAGGAAACTCGCTCTTCCTTGGACGAAACTATCCAATGATGGTGGAAGGCGATCCAGCTGCTGTTGACACAACGTTACTACCATTTATGAGAAGCAACTGTATCTATACCTCGGACATTGCTATGATGCTTCCCTACCGTCCCAATATGGGTCCTGACATAGGCTGCTTTAGCCTGGATGATCAGTCCTGCGTTGGTCTCGAGATTGACAGTAGCTGGCCCTTCCCAAAGAATCACTTCTGGTTCAAAGCAAGCGTTTCCAACGCCGACGAGTGGTTGAGATGAAGTTCATTTCATCGCTTTGTTATTTGTTGTGTTCATTTCCAACGCCGACGAGTGGTTGAGCAAGCGTTTCCAACATGTATCCTAGTTGTCGTTGTGGGTTGATGACTTGTTGTATGTAATCAATGGTACATTTGGATATGCGTCCATCAACTCACGCCTGCTAGTGGTGTCCATATGAACAGTGCTAGTGATTTTAGTTGCAAAAATTAGATAGTGCTAGTGATTTTTAGCTGCATATTTTGACAAATCGCAGTGTTACAAGGTTGACAAATGGCAATGTTACTGGATAAAAAATGTCAATCTTTCCAGTTTGACAAATGGCAACATACCCAAAATGACAGATATGCAAATCTTACCCAATTGTTTGTACGTGGTTGCACACGGGTCATGCAAAACAACCGTTTGCGTTGAAGGGATGCAGAAATCCTGCTCGACACATTCTCCCTTGGCTTCCTGGGGAAGCTGTCGGTTTGCATCCGAGTGTTTTAACTAAAACGTTTGCGATGAGTGTTTTATATTTAAAAACCATTGATGTTTTTTTCAAAAGAAAATCATTTGATAAGTCTGTACATTAAGAGAGTAAAACGCAAGTTCGTTCAAACCATATCTTTCATTCAGTCACACTACGAATTTATATTCATATGATCGAGAATTCGAGATATAGTATTAAACCCCAAAAAAACTATTTCCGGCGGTGGCGGAGGCGGCGTGTCGCGCCGTCGTTGTCGTCCTCTGGGACGCCATTGTTGAAGTCTTCAAGGCAGCACAAAATGTTCTTCACTTGTAAATCAAACATCATGTCATCGCGCGATCGACGGGCGGGGCGCGGGAGGACGCAACCGGCGCCGCTTAGAGGTAGCAGTCAACGGCAGCGTCCCATGCCGCTGAGGGGGGTGCGCGCACGGGCACGGGCGTGGCGGGTGCAGCCAAACACACGGGGCCCGGCGCCACGGTGGGTGTAGGGGCACGCACGGGCACAGGCACGGGCGTTGGTGCTGGCATGTACACGAGCTCGGGCGGGTCCGCGGAGACCTCACTGACGCCCGCGGCTTCCAGCTCTACGATAGTGCTCGGCGACCAGCCCGTCAATGCTACGGGGATGGTCGCTGGCGCGGGCGTGGGGATGGGAGCTGGGATGGGAGTGGGGGTAGCAACCGCCGCGGCCAGCTCGTTCTGGGCCATGTCCATGAGGCCCCATTCCTCCTTATTTTCTATCTCCTCCGGCTCGGAGTCGACTTCACCAAACTTGAAGACTAGTGGCAGATGATCATTCTGCGCCATGGCGTTGGTGGAGGTCTGCGGGAGGGAGGGGAATGGGAGGCGAACAGTAAGGCCGCCCGTATTAAACAGCGGCTCAGGGGCCATTAATGGAGAGGAAGGTAGGCGGCCATGGAAGTCAAAGGGCTCGCTTCCTAGTGAGCCTGCGCAGCGTACAACTCGCATGCTTCCCGGTGAGCTTGCACATTGGAGGACAGCTTGCACGCCTCTCGGTCAGCATGCGCACCGGACTGCGCTCGCACGCCTCCCGTTTAGTCAAGGTCAAGCAGCTGTCCGTACGGCACCTCCTGCAGCCATTAATACCAGGACACATGGCGTCACGTGAATGGTTAACAGAACGCACAGGGTTTGAATTCTACAAACATTTGAGATATTAAAGTGGCAGCTATTTTTTTCAAAATGCCTTTGTTGGCTGTCATTATTTGAGTGCGCCTTCTCTTAAAATGGAGACGAAAAATGCCACAACATGTCGGGTGACATTCCATGATAGCATGCCAAGTTTCATGAATTTTAGACGAGTTTTGGATTTACTAGAATTTAAAAACCAGGCATCTCAATGTTTTGCCAGCAATCAACGGTGCCCTGGTGTTTGAAATTCATTCCCATTTCTTGCATGGGACCTAAGCATGCACCCAAGGACACAGATTTGATTTTTCAACCAATTTATATGCACTGGAGCATGTGCATGTAGTTCAAATTTGAATTATGGACATAAATTTATTGAAAACTCAGTTAATGCATAAAAATGTCCAAACGAACCCCGAAAAATCCAAAAAATTGACATAACACTCCTGTTGTTCTATCTTGACACGAGAATTTTTTTGAAAGCAATAAGAGGCAATGGATATCGTTTCGTCCCTAAAGGTGGGATGTTCCCTACCGAAACCATCATGCTTGTTGTGAGAAGCTCTGGTTTGTGAGAAGCATATACCCGAACCTGCCCCGAACGGGACAATTTTATACCATGGCATGTTGATGCCACTCCATGATAGCATGCCAAGTTTCATGAATTTCAGACGAGTTTTGGATTTACTAGAATGTAAAAACCGGGCATCTCAATGTTTTGCCGGCAATCAACAGTGCCCTGGTGTTTGAATTTCATTCTCATCTCTTGCATGGGACCTAGAAATTCACCTAAGCACACACATGTGATTTTTCAACCAACTTTGGTGCATTGGAACATGTGCTTGTAGTTCAAATTTGAATTATGCACATAAAATGCCTGGAAAACCCAGTTAATATATAAAAAAGGCCAAACGAACCCCAAAAATTCCAAGACTAAACACAACACTCATATTGTTCTATGTTGACACTAGAATTTTTTTGAAAGCAATAAGACGCAATGAATATCGTCCCGTCCCCAAAGGTGGTACGTTCCCTATCGAAACCATCATGCTTGTTGTGAGAAGCTCTGGTTTGTGAGAAGCTTATACCCGAACCTGCCCCAAATGGGACAAATTTTTTACCACGGCATGTTGATGCCGCTCCATGATAGCATGCCAAGTTTCATGAATTTCAGACGAATTTTGGATTTACTAGAATTTAAAAACCAGGCATCTCAATGTTTTGCCGGCAATCAACGGTGCCCTGGTGTTTGAAATTCATTCCCATTTCTTACAACGGACCTAAGCATGCACCCAAGGACATAGATTTGATTTTTCAACCAATTTATATGCACTGGAGCATGTGCATGTAGTTCAAATTTGAATCATACACATAAATTCATTGAAAACTCAGTTAATGCATAAAAATGTCCAAACGAACCCCGAAAAATCCCAAAAATTGACACAACACTCCTGTTGTTCTATCTTGACACGAGAATTTTTTTGAAAGCAATAAGAGGCAATGGATATCGTTTCGTCCCCAAAGGTGGGACGTTCCCTACCGAAAAAATCATGCTTGTTGTGAGAAACTCTGGTTTGTGAGAAGCATATACCCGAACCTGCCGCGAATGGGACATTTTTTTACCACGGCATGTTGATGCCACTCCATGATAGCATGCCAAGTTTCCTGAATTTCAGAATTTTTTTGGATTTACTAGAATTTAAAAACCAGGCATCTCAATGTTTTGCCGGCAATCAACGGTGCCCTGATGTTTGAAATTCATTCCCATTTCTTGCATGGGACCTAAGCATGCACCCAAGGACATAGATTTGATTTTTCAACCAATTTATATGCACTGGAGCATGTGCATGTAGTTCAAATTTGAATCATACACATAAACTCATTGAAAACTCAGTTAATGCATAAAAATGTCCAAACGAACCCCGAAAAATCCCAAAAATTGACACAACACTCCTGTTGTTCTATCTTGACACGTGAAATTTTTTGAAAGAAATAAGAGGCAATGGATATCGTTTCATCCCCAAAGGTGAGACGTTCCCTATCGAAACCATCATGCTTGTTGTGAGAAGCTCTGGTTTGTGAGAAGCTTATACCCAAACCTGCCCCAAATGGGACAAAATTTTCACCACTGCATGTTGATGCCGCTCCATGATAGCATGCCAAGTTTCATGAATTTCAAACGAGTTTTAGGTTTACTAGAATTTAAAAACCAGGTATCTCAATGTTTTGCCGGCAATCAACAATGCCCTGGTGTTTGAAATTCATTCCCATCTCTTGCATGGGACCTAGACATTCACCCAAGGACACACATGTGATTTTCAACCAACTTTGGTGCATTGGAACATGTGCTTGTAGTTCAAATTTGAATTATGCACATAAAATACCTAGAAAACCCAGTTAATCTATAAAAAAGGCCAAAGGAACCCCGAAAAATTCATTCCCATTTCTTGCATGGGACCTAAGCATTCACTAAAGGACACAGATTTGATTTTTCAACCAATTTGTATGCACCAGAGCATGTGCAGGTAGTTTAATTTTGAATTGTGCACATGAAATGGCTAGAAAACCAGTTTAATGTATAAAATGTCCAAACGAACCCTGAATAATTCCAATTCTTTTACGACACACATATAATTGCATGTTCACTGCAGATAAAAGGTCTAGCAATTCAAACAGCGTCCATTGCCGCTGTGACCCCATTTTGTAATTCAAATCAAGTAGATCCCACACAGTTTATTATCACCAACCGTGTGAGATGTAGTACAAAATATCTTGGAGCACCGTCGGTGTATAGTATGCCTGTGGCTTACGCGAGAAGGTGCGTCGGCTACAGTCCATAGCCGGCGTGTCAAGCACACTAGCACACTCCCCATAAACTCCCGCCTCTGCATCCCTCGCAATCTCAAAAATATCTACCGCCTTGAAGGTTTTAATGTTTGATAGCACAAGATTAGTATGTGCGGACCGTGTGCGATGTTTGTTACTCCCGCTCTGCTTCAGTCCCTTGATTCAAATTTTCAGTAGCCCCGACATTTTACTCCCGCCTCTGCATCCCTCGCAATCTCAAAAATATCTGCTCGCCCTTGATCCAAATTTTTAGTAGCCCTGCCTTGTTACTCCCGCCTAGTAAAATTTTCAGTTGCTGCAGTATTTCCTCAAACACAACCTTGCCCCCCCTCCACACACACCGCAAAACCTCCGCTCACACAGACACACACAACCCTCGAAACCATTGATAGGTCGCCGCCATCGCCGGCGCCTCCATCCTCAACCTCTGCCTGTGTGCCGGGGAGCTCGAGGAGCAATGGCCAAAAAGAGGTTTATCGTGGCCTTTTCGCCCGACGCCGGCGAGGTGGCTGCCGAGGTGTCCCCGTCGTCCTCCGCGGGCCCGATCCGCCCGCCGCCGCGCTCCTACACCAGTTCGAGGACTTCCCCGTCCTCCCTCGGACCCGGCAGCCGACGAAGTCCTACCTCGGGGTCCGGCAGCGGCGGTGGGGGACGTGGGTCGCCGAGATTACAGATCAAGAGACCCACACCCGTCGGTGGGTCGGTAGCTTCCACACGGCCGAGCTCGCGGCCATGGAGTACGACCGCTGGCAGGTCCGCTACCACGGCACGGCGGCTAGGTTCAATTCCCCCTTCGGCACACGTCCGGTCCACCTCGTTCTGCCGAAGCCAGGGGTGGTGAGCTCGGCTATGGCGCGGGAGGACCGCGAGGCGTGGGAGCGCCTCGAGGCCGAGGCCGCCAAAGAAGCCTACATGCAAGAGCTCCGCCAGCAGCACCCGGAGATCGTGGAGGTGGAGCGGGCAATCTTTGCCGGCACGGAGGGCGGCGAGTTTATCGCCCTCTCCTCCGATGACGAGGTCGAAGGCGGCGAGGACGGCGGTGCGGAGGGCGGCGATGTTATCGCGCTCTCCTCGGATGACGAGGTCGAAGGCGGCGGCGGCGGCGCGGAGGGCGTCGAGGTGGGCTCCGAGGATAAGGAGATCGACATTGACGAGTGGAGGAGTGCCTTCCCCAACGACCTCGACGACGGTACTGGCCCGGACCCGGCTCGCAGCACACCGTACATGACGAGGAAGGATTGGCTCGACCTCTACTTCGACCGAAAGTAGTTTAGCTTAGTTTAAATTTATGTTTTATGTTTGGTTATGCAAAACTATCTATGTTTATGTTTGAATGCATGCTACTTTCGCTTGAACCTGCTTTGAACTTGATCAAATTGAAGTTTACAACCTTAAGTTTAGCAGATCGACTAGAAAAGGCCAAAAATTGTTGGAGTATATATATATCCACTAGGGGTTTTAGTCCTTTAACTTTTTAAGGATCGCCTAGAGATGTCCTTATGACTTGTTTATTTCAGTTCTTCACAATGTGATGCTCTATATGTGCAACTATTTGCCATGCAGTTCAATTTCATCAATAACAGTTTCAACAATACCACTATGAATTACGATATTTGGTTGCTGTTAAGGATATTGCAGTTAACATGCCTTTTCATTTTTCAATTGCTCTTTAGCAACATGCATTGTACTGAATGACTAACTATGCAATCCCAGACTACATAGCAACAAGGAAGAGTTGATGTAGGGTGGAACCCTATACGGCCGATCTTTCACGAAAGGAGCGGATCCCAACTAAGAACACGAAGAACACAAGGGGGAATCACAAGGGAAAACACAAGAGGAACTCTAAAACCAACAAGATATAGTGACACATATGCTAGATCCTCGGAACACGAGAGGAGATACAAGATCCAAATCCAACAAAGGACGATACAAAGGGTAACCGGTTCTTCTTCGTGAGGAGGTCTTGATGGGGCCACCCAAGAGGGGGTCTTGAATCCAACGTGGATCGTCTCCGTAGAGGGGCCGCGGTCTCTCTCGAGGAGCAGATCCGTATGGATGAGCAATGCTCTATCTCACATATGAGCTAAACCAATGCTAACCCTAAAACATAGGTGGAGGGGGAGTATATATAGTCTAAGGGGCGAAGGGGTACATGGGCTTTCGACCCGGATACACTACACGCAGGCAGGAGGGGCCGGATGTCCGGGCGACGGGCCGGATGTCCGGGCTTTCCCGAGACGCCGGATGTCCAGGCGCTGGGGCCGGATGTCCGGGCTGGCGAGATCCAGCTTCTGGACGTTCTATGACGGGGCGCCGGATGTCTGGGCTGGGGCCGGATGTTCGGGCTTGCGGGAGGGGCCAAATGTCCAGGGCCTGGCCGGATGTCCGGGCCCTGTAGCACTTTGGTTGCTGGGCTGCTGCTGTTGTTGACATCTTCAGGGGCCGGATGTCCGGGTCCTGTAGCCTTTCTCCGGTTCCTCTCGTCGTGCTCCTTCATCCTTGTACTTGGGGACTTGTCCATCATTCCGAGCATCTCTGAGAGGGTCTCCTTGGTACCTAGGCATGTGTAGTGTCCTTGCATTAGGTAGCAACCATGTCTCGCATGAATGGAAAGGAGAAGCATTTAGGAGCAGGTTCACCTTGTGTCCAATGGCGTATGTTTGAGGTCTCATCGTATGTCCACTTGGGGCTTGGAGAGTAGTCATAGTGTACATGGGGATGATCGTCGGATGCTCCGCATCATCTCCCCTCCCTTGGCAAAGATCCGACCTCGGATCGAAAACCTCTTCACCATGGAAACGGTTGTCGTGGACGAACTTGTAGTTGGACGAAGTGGAAGACATGGCGCAATCCAAGTAATCCAAGGTGTCTCCGGAGTGGTACACATGCAAAAAGAGCAAACACAAACGACACTTGGAAATACAATGGTTAGCGCACACAAGGTGTCCATCATGTAAGAATGAGTCCGTGCGGCAAAATTGTTCATGGCAAAGCGCATGAAGCTTATCAAGATGATAAAGAATGACATGCTAAGCGTTCATGGGAGCAAAAGCATTCATTGTGCACACAAATGTGTTGTGAATATGATCAATGCAACCACGGTGCAGAATGATGTCATAGTGAGATGGTTTATCAATAGCATGAATATGGCAATGGATGCTCAATATGATTATGTTATCATGCAATTGATGGTAGGCAATGTGATCATTATGTATGAATATGCCATCAAGAAAGATCACAACAAATTTGCTAAGGAAGTGCACAAGCTCATATATCATGGATGACATAGAAATACAAGATGCAACAAGGCAATCATAATGTGAGTCAATCCATGCAAATTTGTTATGGGTGGTGTTGTACCATAGCTCGATGTCGTGGTAGAAGTGTTGGTCCGGTGGTGCATCCACTAAGTCCGAGCACTCCTCAACTTGAAGGTCCATAGGGTCCATCTCCAATGTCGGTCCTCCATCCAATAGATGTATCATGTAGACAACAATAAAGAGGCAACAATGAAAGAATGACCCATCCAATTTGCATATTTGAGAATGGCTTAAAGGGAGAGAGCTCACCTTTATGAGGATGTCGAAAATGTTGGTGTTGCACATCATGTACGCCTTCACATAACCAATATGTCTCGCGATGGTACCGCCTTGTGAATTCCTCAAAATGAAAGAACATGACAAACACTCGGAAAAACAAATGAGGTTAGTGCAAATGTAGCACCTATCATTCGAGTGGTAAGATACCCAACAAGTGTTCTCATCATTCTTAACATAAGAAAGGACAAGGTGTGGTATGGTATGAAAGCATATGATGCAACTACAACCAAAGATAATAGGCTCAATCAAACTAGCATGCATCACAAGTAATATGTCCAAGTCTCCAAGATCAATAAGTATAGTATGGTTGCACTCACTATAAGTAGATATGAGAGAGGCAACTAATGGACACAAGAGACAATGGTCAAGATATATCATGTGAGAGGCATTAACATATATGTCATCAACCCAAGAAAGCGTGTAATAATGGAACATGGGTGATGCGACAAAGCAATCAATCATAGTGATCAAGTCAAGCAAGCTAGTAGTGCGAAGATGCAACGTACTAGAGGGAATCATGGCAAGCATGTCATGTGTGCAAATAATGGTCATGAATAATGCACATAACATATCGCAAGCATGAAAGCAAGATATGAGCAAAATATCATCAATGTATTGGCGAGAGGCCATATGTAAATAGCAATGGGACATCATGACTCTCCCAACACAACAAGCATCAATAGCATGAGGCACATGATAAACATGGCAATAGCAACAAGGATCTCCACCAAGCATGCAAATACACATATGAGTAGTAAAATGGTGAATCATGGGTAGATGCAAGCAAGGGTCACAATTGCATGGCAAAGGCATAGAAGCAAGCATAACATGCAAAGTGAACACGATAGAATGGGCATAAAGTGACAAGTGGTAAATAGCCCATAGCTGTGTGAGAGACAAGTAAAACAGATGCGCGAAGTTCTTGCGCGAAGGGAATGGTGGTAAGGATAGTCCACGGGATCCTTCGTCGTTGCTCTCAAGAGGTCGTTTTGTCAACTATTGGGATTGAGAGGTTGACGAGTATACGTGAGTACCTACACAAAACAAAGGCAAAGGGAAAATTGTGTGTGCGTGGTATATGTACACATCATCCATCATGATGCATACGTGCATGTGTTGGTTAGCACAAAATAGCCAATGCTCAAATAAATGAGATGCGTGATATAGAAACATGTCATCCATCATGAGAGGTTTGTTATTAAGTATAACATAATGGAGACATAAATTGCGTAATGCATCACTAGTGATATCTAGAGCATTGTTACGAATGGTATGCATATGGTGCAAGCAATTGTGGGAATCATGCAAAGTATGGAATGCATCAAGATCTCCTAATATGTACGAGGAAACTATGGGGGTCTCCTCACGAGCATTTGTAGAAACATCACATGGAGAATATTGACAACATCCAAAACAAAGCATATTTGGAACAATGTGATCATGGCATGGCATAGTAGGTGAATTGCACAAATCATGTAAAGGAAGCATGGCAATATCATCACATGAAAAACAAAAGCCAATGACCGTCATCTCATCATCTATGCCATAAGTGCAAATGGGATTTATTTTAATGGGGCATGCATAGTTACTATGTTGAGATTGAAATGATGCAATATGGGAGATCTCACTCATAGCATATGACAAGTTCAATGGATTGTCAAACATGAAGTGACCAATAGAATTTTCACAAGATATCCTATGGAGCATAGCATCACAACTAGGCAAATCAACATGCTCATCATTATATTCATCGTAAATTGGTAAGTCATGACATGAAGAAGTCGCACTAGCATGAAGCATGGGAATAGGTGTGTCATCATCATGCAAGCAATCATTGGTGAGATAGTCCACTAGTGGGACAAGAGAAGCACCATCACCTATGTTACCTTTGGAGCATCGCTCATGTGTTGTAGGTGAGGTGTCAAAGACCAAGTCGTGATCATCTTCATCTTGATGGAACCATGTGGGGGTGCATCATCATCTACCATGGCAATCGTCCTCTCCATTGGAGGCATGGACTCGTCGAGGATAGGCATGTCGTCATGTAGGAGACCTAGCACCAAAGAAAACACACTCGAAGTAGAGGTTAAGTTGTTAGAAATCATAGTGGCTTCACGTGCCCTCTCAACTACCTCACTCACTAAGTGTTGTGGCTCACTCACTCCCGGTATGATGCTCTCACTCATATGGTTGGTGGAGTCACTCAAATGGCTCTCAACCTCACATAGGATGTGTGGCATGCTCTCAAGTGTGGGGCTAGTGGTGGTCACACTCATCCTCTCATAGGAAATGCACTCAATGTCACATATGGTGGAGTCACTCATATCACTGATGGTAGGGTGGCTCTCCTCACATGGGAATTGGGGAATCTCTTCATATGTGGGTGTCGGAGAGATGTTGGTGCAAATGTCTCCATGTGCGGTCTCGTAGCTTGACTCGGAGTATGAGTCACATAGGGGCGCCGTCTTCATGTTGTTGAAGAGGTTCGCGCTCGCCGCAGTGGTTGAAGGGATGGCCCTAGCTCGACCGTCTTGTCGCCGTCTTGTTGTCGGAGGCCCATATGATGTGGCACCTCGTAGCTCGTCTCCATGACCGAAGGGAATTTCCCATGCTCGGCCATCTTCCTTGAGGGGCTTCCGAAGATGGAAGTGTCGCCCTCGCTCATAGGTGGTCGCCTTGTTGTTGAAGATGTCAATGTAGGCGAACTCATGGGAAGTAGGCGAAGATGCCGTACATCCAAAGGCGAAGATGCCTTGATAACACTTGGCGAAGATGCCGAAGTGGTGGTGGTAGCCGTAGCTCCGTCTTGGTGGTGCTCGTCTCGCGGTCTTCTCTTGTGCTCATGAAGCTTGGACATGGCGTGAAGTAGGGCTTGTTGGGACTTGTAGGTAGGCGCATCTCGAGCATCTTCATGTTGATGGTGTCGTTGTCGTACTTGAGCTCGTAGTAGATGTCGTTCGTCGTCGTCGTGCACATGATGCTTGGAGGTGACTTGCCCTTCATGACGGTGTGGATCACGAACGTGATGGTGGTCGCCATGGAGATGTGGATGTGGACGACTTGCGCTTGTATCATTTTTGCGCTCCGAAGATTTGTGACTTGAATGTCGCCGCCTTGAGGATGATGAAGGGGAAGAACGGTTGATCAACAAGGTTCGAATCTCCTCCATCCTTGCAGCTTCCTCCTCCTTTTGTGCGGAAAATTTGTTGTCGATGTAGTCCCTTTTCCTTGCTTCGGAGTGACGAATGTCGATGGAAAGGTTCTCGATGCGCTCGCGCAATGTAGAATGTGCACCTTGCATTTGTTGTTGTAGGCCGAAGATGGACGCTTTGGTGATGTAGTTGTTCACACCGTCATTGTTGTCGAAGACCGGAGATGAAATGCCTTGCCTATCCATCACAAGACTCGAACAAATATGAGTGGGAGAAAGAGAAGAACTATACCAAATGTACCTTGACCGATGTTGAAGATGGATCAATGATCACTCAATAATGTAACAAGGAAATAGCACAATTGGTACCGATCTTGTCAATTTCTCACACCTACACAAGTAAGGCTTATGGTGGAGCTTGGTGAGGATAGTGGCACAAAAATTTGATGCAAAATGTTAGCAAGAGTCAATAATGTTGAAAGAGATTCACAAATTCGCAAGTGAAACAAGTAGACCAATAGCAAGATAAGGTACACGGAAACGCACACACGGATAGATAAATGGGGTCGTGCAACCAAGGAATGAGCTCAAAATGTGGAATCCATGGAAAATGCTCTTGTTGCACAACTCTAGAGAGACGCTAGCACGATTGCACAATAGGCGGATACGAAACTTGTGCACAACCTACTACGCAAAAATGCAACGACTTCTATCCCAAGTATGCTATGTATGTATGGTTCCCGGTGTTTCCCTCAAGATGACCCAAGATGATCGGATATGACAATCTTAATGTAGTATGATGCTATAGTTCTTGCTTATAAGCTCTTTTGCTTATCTTTTTCTTTGCTTAAAAGCTTTGTTGGCTCTTTCTCTTTTGAGCTCTTTTCTCATGCAATGCTTCACGGACCAAGATAGCAATTGAGTATATGCGATGACAACTTTGTTACACAAAAGATGATACCAATATATGTACCAATGATGATATGGTAAGTATGCAATGGGAGCTATGATCACTAATGTGCACAAGTAACATTGCCGACAACTACTCAAATGTCTAGTCTCGATAGGCAAGTGACGCAAAATGGGCGAGGGGTTATCAATGCAATTGCAAGGGAAAATACAATGGAGGGATACCACGATACCAAAATGATATGGAGGTTACCGTCCGAGGTGATGATGAGTGGCGGTGATCTTGATGGAGATACCAAGATGATGGAGACTCGTCCCTAAGTAGCCGAAACACCTTAGGAAACGAAAAAACCGCAAACTCAAAATCTCAAATGTCAAATGTCAAATGGTGGTAGCGGGAATGCAGTGGTGGTTTTGCGGAAGCTCAAAGGGATTGCGCAAATGCAATAATGGGTTTTGAGATGCAATGCGGAAGTGGAGGGTAAGGTGGTGAACTATACACGGTGTCGGAGTTGGAAGCACGGTCCCTAAGTAGCCGAAACACCTTAGGAGACACAACTCACAACTCACACAAATTTGGGTTAAGTTGGGGTGGCGGAAGTGTATGGTGGGCAAGCCTATGCGAAAGTGGCGGTGGTGGTTGATGAAGAAGCAACCATCCCTAAGTAGCCTAAACACCTTGGGAGACTCAAGTCACAACTCAAACAACCACAAATGCAATGGGAAAGAAAATTGGTTAGGTTGCGGAAGTCGGTGGTGGTTATGCGGATGATATGGTGGAAGCCCTAGGCAAAGATGCCAAAGTTCCAAAAATTTGATGAAGTCAAATGGTTTTGGAAGTATTTTTGTGTGATGGGGGATGTCAATAGCTTCAAAACGAGCTAAAGAACGTCAAAAACGGACTCTGGATGAATTAGTTATGCACAAAACGGTGAAACAGGACAGGCTGAATTGCCAGGGCCGGACATCCGGGGCTCGGGCCGGATTTCCGGGACCTGATGTCCAGAACCGCGCGCGAAATTGCGCTCCAGGAGCCGAATGTCTGGGGGGGCAGATGACCGGGGCTACGGGCCGGATGTCCGGACTCCAAATCCGAGGATGAACTCGAGGAACTCGATTTTGGGGGCAGAAATTGATGATTTCGGGGGCAAAATTGCGGAGATTTTGTGGATGGAAAGTGGGGAAACTTGGGGAAATGCTAGATCCACTCGAAACCAAGCAAATCCATGGATCGTTTTCAACAAAACATCATCACACCAACAAATCACAAAAAAATTTGGGGCTATTTTTGGTGGGGATTTTCGAAATTGGGGAAGAACACAACAAAATTAGGCTAGAAAACAAAGAGGGGAGGCCACGAAATCGTGATCAACCTTGCTCTGATCCAAGATGATGTAGGGTGGTACCCTATACGCCCGATCTTTCACGAAAGGAACGGATCCCAACTAAGAACACGAAGAACACAAGTGGGAATCACAAGGGAAAACACAAGAGGAACTCTAAAACCAACAAGATATAGTGACACATATGCTAGATCCTCGGAACACGAGAGGAGATACAAGATCCAAATCCAACAAAGGATGATACAAAGTGTCGGGTGGTAGGTGCGACATATGCCAACGGGTGGCTTATCATTGTGGGAGCCAGTAAGACATCGCCGGTGCCTGGAAACGGGATAAGGCGAAGACATGCACGCCGGCGAATCTTACCCAGGTTCGGGGCTCTCCGTGGAGATAACACCCCTAGTCCTGCTCTGCGGGGTCTCCGCATGATCACTAGATCAACACAAGTAGCTACAAGTGCTCCTTGAGCTGTTTGGCTAGGGGAAGAAGAAGGGCAAGGCTAGCTCTCCTTTTCTCTCTATATGGTGTGTAAAACTCTATGAGATCAACCCTTTGCATGGGTGTCCCGGGGGATTTATATAGGCCTACCCCTAGGGGTACAATGGTAATCCGGCTGGGTGCGGGTCCCAGCCGTCAGTGTCGGTGCTCGCCGGCTTCTCCGCCGGACGTTGGGGCCCGCCGACTGGGGGGGGGTCCCGCCGGCTGTCGGCCTCTTGGCCGACAGGCCGGCCCCACCGCCTGGGGGCCTTGTCGGCGGCTGGTTACTCTTGCCTCGCCCCTGATGACGAGGGCTTTGTCGAGGTAAGCATGGCTACAGTGCCGCCGCCTAGCGGGCTCTCACTGTAGCCTCACCTCGTCTTGTCTCCTTAATGATGCACATGTTTCGAGGGAGGGAGGTAGCCGGCTATTGGGAGCCGGCTACGCCTCAGGCTGACTAGGGGAGGCCGGGCCGCCTTCGAGGGTCTCTCTGGCTAAAGGGGCCTGCCGCCCATGGGCCGTACTGGCGCCTGTCGTGGGTGACGTCGTGGTCAACATGGCTACAGTGCCGCGCCGGACGGGGGATGGCTGACCCGTACGGTGCCCTGTGGCCATGCTTGTTCCGAGATTCGGGGGTGGTCGGCTGTACTGCGGCCACGCCCCGTCTTATCACCGTTATGTGGGTGCAGCCCTGGTGGGTGCAGTCTTGGCCGGCTTCTGGGAGTCGGCCTTCTTCATGGCCGGCTTCTGGGAGTCGGTCCTCTTGGGGCTGGCTTCCTGGAGTCGTCCATCACGTAGCTTTCTTCGGGGAGGTTTTTGAGGCCGGGTCGCCTTCTGGTAGTCGGCCTTGGGGATAGCCGGCCAGAGGAAGGCGGCCCCGTGCTCTGGGTGCTTGAAGGCTCGACTGGCCTGATAATTTTTCGAAGAGCCAGGGGGAGTCGGTTAGGCTACCTGTGGCCATTTACTCCGACAGTAGTCCCTGAAGCTGGTTGGGCTTCGAGGCTGAGAGGAGGTCGAGAAGCTCGGTCAGCTTCTTATCTTGACGAGCCAGCAGCTGGGAGCCGGCTTTGGTTGGGTGCGCCGTCTTGGCGAAACTTCTGAAGTCTGAAGGCGGGAGTCAGTTGGTGCGCACGCCGGGTTGCGGGCCGGCCGCTTGCTGCCCACGTACCACGTGGCACCCTCCGGCTGAAAAAAAGCCTGCCAACCCACGCGCGTGACAGGACGTCGCCGCAGGCCGGGGGCCCATCACTCCTACGCCTAGGCCCAGGCGCGGATTCTCTGTGGCCCAAAGCGGGCCGCACGCCTTCCGGCGGCAGTTTCTGCACGTCGTTAGGGCGCAATAATCGCGGGATGTGGGGGAGTGGGCGTAGTTAATCCCACGTTCCCCCCACGCCTCGCCTCCTCGGCTTCGCCGCACGAGGCTATAAGTAGGGGGAGCGGCAGACGCTCTCACGCTCATCCGCTCTCCTGCATCTTCTTCCTCCTCCTTTCCATCGCAGCAGCATCTTGCCGCCGCGCTGTCCCACCAATCTTCGCACCAACCCGCAGCTTCGCCGCCGCGGGGCCGTGCTTTCTCCGTCGCCGCACCCTTTCTCGCCATCATGCAGTACGGCGGAGAGTGGGACGGCTCCAACGTCCATACAGACCACATCGACTTCCTCCGCAAGACGCGGCGGTTACCCGGCGAGGACCAGGTGCATGTCCGTCTCGCGCCGGAGAAGGAGATCACGCCGGTGCCGGAGGAAGGCGAGCAGGTAATCTTTCGCTCTCACTTCCTGCGCGGCCTCGGTCTGCCCGCGAGCGCCTTCTTCCGCTCCTTCCTCGACTTTTATCAGCTCCAGCCGCACCACCTCACTCCAAACACGGTGGTGCTGCTGTCCGCCTTCGTCACTCTGTGCGAGGGCTTTCTTGGCGTTCTTCCCACCCTCGAGCTCTGGTGGGAATTCTTCCAAACCAAGCTTGGCACTCGGTGAAGCGCTGGCAGAAATCGTACTTCTACGTGAAGAACGTCGCCCCGCAAGGCGACTACGTCAACTTGCCGGCTTACGTAGCCGGCCCGCCGGCTGGGATGCGGCCCCAGTGGTCCTATCGGGCCATGACGCTGTCGCCGGGTGGAGCCGCCGCTGTCGCCCGACTCCGGGTAATGATCCAGTCGGAGGGCCTGATTGGTTCCGACCTGCTGGCCGCCTTCGTCACGCGTCGGGTGCTCCTGCTTCAAAAGCGCCCTCATCTGATCAGTCAGATGAGCGGCCAACTCGATCCAAGTCGGATGTGCACCAAGGAGATGCCTCATGACGAGGTGGCTCATATGGTGAATTATCTCGCGAACTGCAAGCTCTCCGCAGAGTGGCGGTTTGGCAAGGAGCCGTACTCCCGTGCTCATCCCCCGCCTACGGTGCTTTCTTTATCTTTTCTTCTTTTAGTTTTGTCACCAAGTTTTTCTTGGCCGACTCTGACCAGTCGGCACGTCTTGGCAGAGCCCTCTCCTTCTACCTGCGGCCGGGACAGGGGGGCGGATCGCCGATTTCTCCACGACCGGGCGGAGCATGACTTGGAGGACCCCGACTTGGGGGCGGCCGCCATAGACGACAACACCGAGGCGGGAGGCGGCAAAGCAGGCAGCTCCGGGCTTGGAGCCAGCTTCGACGACTGGCCGGATGACGACGAGGCAGAAATCGTCCCACGCCGCCAGCCGGCGTCCGACCATGGCGCGGGTTCCTCCGCCACGCCGCCTGCTCGGGGCGGCGCGCAGAAGCGCCGGGCCGCGTCGGGCTTGTTCGGCAGTCGGCCGAAGAAGCCCAAGGGCGGGGCAGCGGCGACCAGACGGGATGAGGCAGCCGCGAAGGCGGCCCGCTTCCGCAAGGTGGTGAAGCAGCCGCAAACGTTTTCGGCATAAGTGTAGATTCTCTTGCATACTCCTTCTTCTTTTCTTGTCGATTTCTGAATCCTTGTCTTGTCTCAAAAACCAGGGCTCCGCTTTCTCTCGAGCGGGTTGCTGCCGCCTCCGTGGTTGGATCGCCGGGAGGATCTGGGAGCACCCGCCGTGTGGACCCCCGCGCCGAGCTTCAAGCGGCGATGGAGTGAAACGCGCGGGAGGCGCGGGAGGAGCGGGAGGCGGAAGAGCTAAGGGCGGCTGCCGCCAAGGCGGCGCAGGAGGAGGCGGAGGAGTCGGCGAAGGCACGAGCCGACGCGGCGGCTAAGGCTCAGGCGGAGGCTGCAGCCGCAGCAGCAACGGAGGGGGCCTTGCTTGTCACCCCCCTGCGTGTCACGGCACCCGAGATCCCGGAGCCCCCGTCGGAGGAAGCCAGCGGCGACCTGCCGGGGTTGGAGAGGGAGGACGACGTCGTCGTCCAGGAGAGGGAGGCGGCACCGCCCTCGCCGACTGGGGCGGCCCAAGGCAGCCGGCCTAACGCGCCGCCTGCGCAATCGGCTGGAGGCGAGCCGGCTGTGAGGACGGACCTGGTGGTCCGGTCGCCATCGCGCCAGCGCGCGGGGAAGGCAACTTCGGCTCCAGACCCGCAGAAGGCCGCGGGCTCCAGCTCGTCGGCCCAGGACATGGAGACGGCCAGCGCCAGCTCGGGGTGGACACCGGGTGGTGGGACGACCGTGGTGAATGTGGCGGCGCAAGAAGTCCGGAACCGGCTTCAGTCCCAGGCCCCAGTGCTGAGGCAGTATAATGACGAGTTCCTCGCGACACGGGCGGCCATTCGGGTGAGTCTTCTCGTTTTTTGCTTCTTGATCTTGGTTTCTTCCGTGGGGGCGCGTCAGCGCACCCACTGGGTGTAGTCCCCGAGTTCCGAGTCGGCTGCTGAGCAGGCGGCTTGGAACTTCTTGGTAGGATTTGTTTGCTATCTTGTTCTCATTCGGTTCTCTGTCCGACTTGCAGGACTACCACAACCTCCGTGCGGCTGCCTTCAACTCCCAGGCTCAGGAGCTGACCCAGAAGACTGCTGATCTAACTGAGAGCCGGGGTAAGTGCTTCACCTTTTATCTCACGTGGGGGCGCGTCAGCGCACCCACTGGGTGTAGTCCCCGAGATTCGGGCCGACTGTTGAGCAGTCGGGTCGGATCTTTCTTGACGACTTCTTTCTTATTGCTCTTTTCTTCTCTACCATATCTGCAGCGGCCAACGCCAAACTGAGGGAGCAGCTGGGTGGGACCCAGGCCACACTTCGCGCTAAGGAAGCCGAGTTTGACGCCTTGGCTCAGGAGCGTGACCGCCTGGTCAAGAAGCTGGCCGACCAGGAGGAGAGCCACAAGGCGGCCCTGAAGGCGGTGCAGGATAGCGAGGCCGCCCTCCAAGCCGAATACGAGACCGAGGCGGCGAGCTGGGCTGAGGCGAGGCAGTCGTTGATCAACGGCTATGGCCAGATCGAAGACTTGGTTGACGGTAGGCCGCCTTCTTCTTCGTTCCTTGCTTGCCGCTTGCCGTTTGGTTCATTCTCTAACTTTGTATTTTTCTCTTCTTTCTTGTGCAGAGTACTTCCCTGGCTACTCTACTGCCGCCAACCGGGTCGTCGAGGCCCACCGCGAGGCGCAAAGGCAGGCTGGCGCTGAGATCGCGCCGAACGCTCGCCTGTCGCTTGAGGAACAGCTCCTGGCGATTCAAGCCTGCCTCCAGCTGGCTCACCGCATGCTCCGCCGGCTTCAGCGTGTTGGGGCGCAGGTGCTGGCCGCTCTCTGACCCGGCGAGGTGATTCCCCGCACCCCTAGTCTGACTGCCGACTGGCTGGAGGTAGCGGCCGGCCGCTTCGAGGCCTGGAAGGCTTCTGCAGCTCGGTCAGGCGCCAGGCGGGCGCTGGAGTTCGTCAAAGCCTCGTATCCTGAGCTAAGGTTGGACCAGCTGGCCACCTGGCGGCAGGAGGCCGACACGGAGCTGGAGCCGGCGCGCCCGAGCGTGCCTCGGCGATCGCCGACTACACCGACACCAGCGCCTTTGCTCCTGAGGTGGATGATAACGGCGTTGCCCAGCCGGAGGAGTGGTTCAGGCTGAACCCAGCAGATGGCGAGGACTCGGCGGAGGAGATCGACTCCAGCGACGAGGGCGAGGAGGAGGAGGAGGAGGAGGGTGAAGACGCCGTGCCAGATGGTGGAGCAGCCGGCCAGCCTCAGCTTGACCGTGCCTCCAGCAACAAGGCGCGTGCGAGCGCACCGCCTGCAGCCGGCGATGATCAAGCCGAGACTCGCCAGCCGGCCACTCCTCCAGCCGGCGCTGCCGTCTCCGCCGACCAGCCCGGCTCCCCTGTTGCGCCCTTAGCCTAATCTGCCGCCTGTACTTTCTTGTTTTATTACTCTTTGAAGAATATTTTGTTAAGTTTGCGCAGTTCCACCCACTGGGGTTGTATTCAAACTATATTGAGTGTCGGCCTGTTGAAGGCCTTATGTGTAAATATAATCATGCATGTGTTTGGCTTTCCATTGTTCTTGCTTTTCATCCTTTGGCTGTTTCCTTTGCCGCCCTCCCTTGGTTGCTGCCTTCCCAGCCGGACAGCTGCTCTGCAGTCTGTGGCTGGAGAGGTGCTTGGCCGGTTGGGAGGGTAAGTACTCTAGCTTTCTTGGATTGTAGCGAAGTGACTGGGAAGCTGGCCAGCCGGCTGTTCTGACAGCCGGTAGGCGTGGTTGGAGGCCGGCTTGTGTTATATAAGTTCGTTAGTCCTTAGCCATTTTTCGTGTGGGCATCCTTTCCTGCCTTTGGCTCTTGCCAGTCGGACAGTCGGTTCTTCGAGCTGCGACTTACAACAAGAGAGGGCTCGGGTGCTGACACACTACTTGTCTGACTTCAGGTAGAACTTTTAATATAACTCAAGGCGGCCAGTCCCCAGGCCGACTAGTCGAACCCGGTGCCAGATAAAGAATCAAACGTAATAGTACATTCATGGGTATGACATTCGTCATTCATAGATAAAGGAGGGTAGTCCCCGAGTGCGCCTCGGGGGGCCGTTGTCTTGTACTTAATACAAAAAGGTAGCGTGATACATACTGCTTTTAACTGTAAAATCTTCTCAGGAGATTGGTGTTCCATGGTCGTTTCGACTCCTTGCCGAAATCATCCCTCTTGCGTGCCCTCGGCTTCTGTGCATCGATCAGGTAGTAGGAGTCGTTGCTTAGGGCCTTGCTGATGACAAAAGGGCCTTCCCAAGGGGCCGAGAGCTTGTGCTGGCCGGCTGTTCGCTGGATCAGCCGGAGCACAAGATCGCCTTCTTGGAAGGATCTTGGCTTGAACTTCCGGTTGTGGTAACGGCGCAAACCCTGCTGGTAGATGGCGGACCGGCTGAGTGCTAGCAGCCGGCCTTCTTCCAGCAGGTCGACGCCGTCTTCTCGCGCTTCCTTGGCCTCCGCCTCCGTGTACATGGTGACCCGAGGCGAGTCGAACTCGATGTCAGTTGGGATGACAGCCTCGGCACCATTACAAGGAAGAAAGGAGTGAAGCCGGTTGACTTGTTCGGGGTAGTGCGCAGACTCCAGAGGACAGCCGGCAGCTCATTGAGCCAGCAGCCGGCCGAACGCTCCAGTGGTACAACCAGTCGGGGCTTGATGCCGGAGAGCATGAGGCCGTTTGCTCACTCGACCTGGCCGTTTGACTGCGGGTGGGCAACGGACGCTAAGTCCAGTCGGATGCCCTGTGTCGTGCAGAAACGTGCCAGTGCTCCCTTGGCAAAATTCGTGCCGTTGTCGGTGATGATGCTGTGTGGTATACCATACCGAGTGGTGATGTCTGCGATGAATGTCACGGCAGTCGGCCCGTTCAGCTTCTTGATTGGCTTCGCTTCAATCCACTTGGTGAATTTGTCCACGGCGACAAGCAGATGTGTCATGCCGCCGCGGGCTGTCTTGAATGGGCCCACCATGTCCAGCCCCCAAACGGCAAAGGGCCAGGTGAGGGGGATGGTCTTGAGTGCAGAAGCCGACAGGTGTTGCTTGGAGCTGAAGACTTGGCATCCTTTGCAGCATTTGACTAATTCCTTGGCGTCTTCCAAAGCAGTCGGCCAGAAGAAACAATGGCGGAAAGCTTTGGCGACAAGTGATCTTGAGGCTGCGTGGTGGCCGCATTCGCCTTGGTGGATATCCTTGAGGATTGCTATGCCCTTCTCTGGCTCGACGCAGCGCTGGAAGACTCCAGTGACGCTCCGCTTAATAAGTTCTCTGTCTATTATTGCGTATGCTCCGGCTCGGCGTTGAACTAGTCTTGCCGAGATCTCATCAGTCGGCAGCTCTCTGTTTACTAGGAAGTTGAGGATGGGCTTGGCCCATGACGGAGCTGTGACTTCTTCTGTTGTCAGTACAGCTATTGTGACCCGGGTGGGTGGGTTGGGTGGTGAAGAGTTGGAGTCGGCCACTGCCTGTTGTGTCGTTGCAGTCCCCGGGCCGATTGCTGCAGTCCTCGGGCCGACTGCTGCAGTCCCCGGGTCGGGTTCCGAAGTCCCCGAGCCGGGTGCGACTACGGCAGTCCCCGGGCCGCTTGTCGAAGTCCCCGAGCCGCCTGCTGGGTTCCCCCAGTCGGATCCGACTGCATCAGGGGTAGGCGGTACGAAGATGGAGTCCGATTCTGGAGACGGCTTGACAGACGGTTTGAGGAGGCACTGGAGAGAGAGACGCCGGTTGGTATAGCTTGTCGGGTGGAGCCGATCCATGCCAGGGCATCTGCTTGCTCGTTGTCGGCCCGTGGCACGTGGAGGAACTCGCACCCTTCAAAGTATCCGCTGATTTGCTGGACGAGGAATCGATAGCTCGCCATGTTTGCATCCTTGGCGTCCCAGTCGCCAGATGACTGCTGGACCACCAAATCCGAGTCGCCATAACACAGGATCCGGTGTATGCCGAGTTCTTTGGCTAGCCGGAGCCCGTGTATGAGCGCCTCGTACTCAGCCACATTGTTGGAGGCGGCAAAATGGATTTGAAATGTGTATCTGAGCTTGTCGCCCTTAGGAGAGGTGAGGACGATGCTGGCTCCCAAGCCGGTGCGCATCTTGGATCTGTCGAAGTGCATCCGCCAATGAGTGGAGTCGGGAGCCGGCGGTAGGTACTGGTCTCGGCCCAGTCGACAAGGAAGTCGGCCAATGCTTGGGACTTGATGGCGGTGCGGGGCTGGTAGAAGATCGTGTAAGTTGCCAGCGCAATGGCCCACTTAGCCACCCGGCCGGATGCATCCCGGCTGCCTATGATCTCGGCAAGCGGGGCGGTGCATACGACCGTGATGGGATGCTCTTGAAAGTAGGGCTTCAGCTTCTTGGCGGCGAAGTACACTCCATAGCACATCTTCTGGTAATGCGGGTAGTTTTGCTTCGAGGTGGACAGTACTTCGCTTAAATAATATACCGGCCTCTGGACTAACTGAGCTCGGCCTTCTTCTGGGCGCTGGACCACGATGACTGTACTGACCACTCGGCTAGTCGCAGCAATGTAAAGGAGCATGGGCTCTTTCTCAGTCGGCGCTGCCAGGACAGGTGGTGTGGTCAGCATCTTCTACAACTCGTGGAAAGCTTGGTCTGCTTGGTCGTTCCACTCGAAGTGGGTGGACTTCTTCATGAGTCGGTACAGGGGGAGAGCCTTCTCCCCTAGCCGGCTGATAAAGCGGTTTAGGGAGGCCAGGCACCCGGTAAACTTCTGAACGTCTCGCAACTTGGTAGGAATCTCCATTCTCTCTATGGCCTTGATCTTCACTGGGTTGCACTCAATGTCGCGTTCGGAGACCAAAAAGCCTAGAAGTTGGCCGGCTGGTACTCCGAACACGCATTTCTCGGGGTTGAGCTTGATCTGGAATCGGCGCAAGTTGGCAAATGTTTCTCTGAGGTCTTCCAGCAGGGTGCCGCGCTTCTCCGTCTTCACCACAATATCGTCTACATAGACGTGGGCATTTCTGCCGAGTTGCTTGAGGAGGCATTTCTGCATGCAACGCTGAAAAGTGGCACCGGCATTCCTCAAGCCGAATGTCATAGTCAGGTAGCAGAAAGCTCCGAATGGTGTGATGAAGGCGGTCTTCAGGCGGTCGGCTGGGTCCAACTTGATCTGGTGCTATCCTGAGTAAGCATCCAAGAAACTCAACAGCTCGCATCCGGCCGTGGAGTCTATCACTTGATCGATCCGTGGTAGGGCAAACGGATCTTTGGGACAGGCTTTGTTGAGGCTGGTGTAATCTATACACATACGCCATTTATTGTTCTTCTTCAACACCAAGACCGGGTTGGCAAGCCACTCTGGAAAAAACACCTCCATAATGAAGCCGGCGGCCAGGAGCCGGGCTATCTCTTCTCCTACGATCCTTCTATTCTCCTCCGACAGTCGACGGAGAGGCTGCTTGACTGGTTTCGCGTCCGCTCGGACGTGTAGCTTGTGCTCGGCGAAATCCTTCGGAACACCCGACATGTCCTTTGGGGACCATGCAAAGATGTCCCGATTCTCACGGAGGAAGTCGACGAGCTCGCCTTCCTATTTACTGTCCAGGTTTGCACCAATGACAGCAAACCTCTCCGGGTTCTCCGGGTCCAGAGGTATCTTCTTTGTCTCCTTGGCCGGCTGGAAGGAGCCCTGAGCATCATATTCCTTGGGGCTGGGGGACAGGGCCGGCTGCTTCTCGGCCATGGCCACGACTCGGTCCAGCATCTTCTTCTCTTCAGCAACCACGAGGGACTCGGCCAGTCGACTGCTGGCCGCAGCGCACTCGATGGACTTCTTGTAGTCTTCGGCTATAGTGATGATCCCCTTTGAACTCGGCATCTTCATCTTGAGGTAGGCGTAGTGGGGCACAACCATGAACTTGGCCAGGGCAGGTCGGCCAAGCAAGGCATGGTAAGGGCTTTCTAGATCCACTACTTCAAACCAGATCGCTTCTCGGCGAAAGTGATCCTTGTCTCCGAAGAGAACATCCATCTTGATCTTGCCGATTGGGGAATAGGACAGGCCGGGTATGATGCCATGGAACACAGTCCGGCTTGGCATGAGCTGCTTCGCCTTGAGGTTCAACTTCTCCATGGTGTCGCGGTACAGTATGTTGATGCTGCTTCCACCATCAATCAGCACGCGGGAGAAACGGGCAGCTCGCCTTTCCGTCGCGAGGGTGACGTCCAACACCAATGCGTAGGAGCCGGGAGACGGCATCACCTCTGGGTGATCGGCCCGGCTCCAGCTGATGGGCCTTTCAGACCAATGCATGAACTCGGGGTTGCTGGAGGCGACCGCGTTGACTTCTTGGTGCTGTCGGCGCCGACTGCGCTTGTCTTCAATCTGGCTCGTGAAGATGATGTAGGCGGCATGCTCATCTGGGAACTCATCCTGAATGGCTCCGACTGCTGGTCGAACAGCCGGCTGCTGAGGGGCTGGAGGCGGCGGGCCAGGAGGCGGAGGCGGCACCAGCCCCTCGCCCTTGGAGATCCGCGTGAGCCAATGGCACTTCCGGGTCGTGTGGTTGGACGGCTTCGCGCCGCTGTGGAACTTGCAGGGGGCATCGAGAGTTTGCTCAT
The DNA here is from genome assembly GCF_002575655.3 of Aegilops tauschii subsp. strangulata. NCBI lineage: Eukaryota > Viridiplantae > Streptophyta > Magnoliopsida > Poales > Poaceae > Aegilops > Aegilops tauschii. Next base: position 346,419,278 of record NC_053038.3, on the reverse strand, counting down.
AGGAGAAGGCCGGTTGCCAAGCCGGCCTACCGCCCTTCTTCTTGGGAGCGGGCCGCTCTTCGGGTCGTTCGTCTTCGACGGTGGCTACTTGCCGACTGGTGGAAGGCGGCATAGGGGCCTTGCGCTTGTGGTCGTTCTGGTAGGGGCGTCGGTTGGAGTCACCAGCCGGCGTCTTGGGAGCTGGAGCGAGCACCTTTCCAGAGGCGTCCACTCGGAGCTCGGTCTTCGCCGAGGAGTCGGCCGTGGCGTACTTGTCTGCTATGATTAGCAGCTCGTCGAGGGTGGTCGGCTCGTCGCAGAGGAGTCGGTGCTTGAGGAGGGTGCCCTCTCGGCACCCGGCGGTGAAGTACTCTATGGCTTGAACCTCGTGCACCCCCTCTCAGGAGTTGCGGATCTCGGCCCAACGCGTGAGGTAGTCGCGAGTCGATTCGCTGGGCCCTTGGACGCATAAGGAGAGCTGGCGGGGCTTGGGAGGCCGCTTGTATGTGCTGGTGAAGTTGCGGACGAAGACTTCCGTGAAGTCTAGCCAGCTGTTGACGCTGTAGGGCTTGAGGTTGTTCAGCCAGGTGCGTGCCGTGCCCTGAAGCATGAGAGGGGCGTACTTCAAGGGAACGCGCCTGTTGCCGTTTGCTATGCTGACTGCGGTAGAGTAGTCGATCAACCAATCTTCCGGCTTCACGGAGCCGTTGTATTTTGGCGTGTCTCTTGGGAGTGAGAACCCTTTGGGGAAGGGCTCGTCGCGGGTGCGGGGGCCAAAGCAAGGCGGACCGACATCATCTTCTTCTTCTAGCGCCAGGGATCGCGCTAGGCGGTCGATCCGGTGGCGGGCATCGTTCTCGCCGACTCCTTCGTGGTGGCCTAGTCGGCCACCGAGAGTCGGATGCGTGACAGGCGGCGGGGTGGGATATCTCTCCCCACGAGGCAGGGGGGCAGGCGGATTGGCTTGTCGTTCCACCGCTCGGGGGCGGCCTTCTGCGTCGCACTCAATGGTGACCCGAGTCCGGCTGCGGCTAGCAGCCGGCTCCTTGTCTTTCCTTGCGCGGGCGCCGCTTGCAGTCGGCGTCCGGGATGTCGCGGCGTGTTCTCGGCGTGGGGGAGGACTCTCAGCGCGGGCGCCGGCTTCATGCCGTTCTGCGGCCGCGTCGATCAGCTGCTGGATGCGTCTACTCATGTAGGGGAGCTCATCAGCCCCCAGCCCGTTCAGCTCGTCTACGGCCGCCTGAGCGGCACGCAGGTTCTCGAGTGGCGTGGCGTAGACTGGGCGGTCTGCTCCCAGCATGCTGGCGATGGCCGCGCCGTGCTTCTTGACGAGGCCGGCTCAGCTCGGCCCGCTAGGAGGCGGCGTACCAAAGGCGGCGCGGTCGACTTCACGCTGGTGAGCCTCAGTGAGGCGTCTCATGGATGCTATCTTCTGGCCCTCCGCGATGAGGGCGAGGCGGCGTGCCTCCAGAGTCTCGGCGTCGGCGTCGGACGGGATGGGGACGGACAAGTCGTGCAGCACCGCTTGTAGGGCGTCATGGGCGTTCTCGCCCGAGACGGCGCCGTGGCTGATGACCAGCACCTTAGTGACAGCGCTGCTGCCACTGTCGGCTCGAGGGAGAGGGTCGTCGATGATCACCACGTCGGTGGGGAAGGCGTCAAGCGATGCCGAGTCGGAGTCGACAAGCATCGGGTCGGTGGAGCCGACCGACTCCAAGTCCACAGCAAGCTCGCTGGAGACGTGAAGCTGGTCGAGGAGGCTGACGAGGCGGCTCTCGGGGTAGTCTATGCCCGCGTCGGACGCGGGCTCGTCGGAGATGCGAGTCTCGCCAAGAAGGTCGGCGAGGCAGCTTGCCGCGCAGGCGTCGTCGACGCCTTGCAGCGTGTCAGGGCAAGCGCCATCGGGCGTAGCGGGCTGGCTACGCTCGCGGGGGAGGAAAAGGGTTCCCGTCCAGAGCAGGTCTCCGGACGACGGTGCACCTGGCCCCACGGTGGGCGCCAAATGCCGGGTGGTAGGTGCGACATATGCCAACGGGTGGCTTATCATTGTGGGAGCCAGTAAGACATCGCCGGTGCCAGGAAACGGGATAAGGCGAAGACATGCATGCCGGCGAATCTTACCCAGGTTCGGGGCTCTCCGTGGAGATAACACCCCTAGTCCTGCTCTGCGGGGTCTCCGCATGATCACTAGATCAACACAAGTAGCTACAAGTGCTCCTTGAGCTGTTTGGCTAGGGGAAGAAGAAGGGCAAGGCTAGCTCTCCTTTTCTCTCTATGTGGTGTGTAAAACTCTATGAGATCAACCCTTTGCATGGGTGTCCCGGGGGATTTATATAGGCCTACCCCCCAGGGATACAATGGTAATCCGGCTGGGTGCGGGTCCCAGCCGTCAGTGTCGGTGCTCGCCGGCTTCTCCGCCGGCCGTTGGGGCCCGCCAACTGGTGGGTCCCACCGGCTGTCGGCCTCTTGACCGACAGGCCGGCCCCACCGCCTGGGGGCCTTGTCGGCGGCTGGTTACTGTTGCCTCGCCCCTGATGACGAGGGCTTTGTCGAGATAAGCGTGGCTACAGTGTCGCCGCCTAGCGGGCTCTCACTGTAGCCTCACCTCGTCTTGTTTCCTTAATGATGCACATGTTTCGAGGGAGGGAGGTAGCCGGCTATTGGGAGTCGGCTACGCCTCAGGCCGACTAGGGGAGGCCGGGCCGCCTTCGAGCGTCTCTCTGGCTGAAGGGGCCCGCTGCCCACGGGCCGTACTGGCGCCTGTCGTGGGTGACGTCGTGGTCAACATGGCTACAATGCCGCGCCGGACGGGGGATGGCTGACCCGGACGGCGCCCTGTGGCCATGCATGTTCCGGGATTCAGGGGTGGTCGGCTGTACTGCGGCCACGCCCCGTCTTATCACCGTTATGTGGGTGCAGCCCTGGTGGGTGCAGTCTTGGCTGGCTTCTGGGAGTCGGCCTTCTTCATGGCCAGCTTCTGGGAGTCGGTCCTCTTGGGGCCGGCTTCCTGGAGTCGGCCATCTCGTAGCTTTCTTCGGGAAGGTTTTTGAGGCCGGGTCGCCTTCTGGTAGTCGGCCTTGGGGATAGCCGGCCAGAGGAAGGCGGCCCCATGCTCTGGGTGCTTGAAGGCTCGACTGGCCTGATAATTTTTCGAAGAGCCAGGGGGAGTCGGTTAGGCTACCCGTGGCCATTTACTCCGACACAAAGGGTAACCTGTTCTTCTCCGTGAGGAGGTCTTGATGGGGCCACCCATGAGGGGGTCTTGAATCCAACGTGGATCGTCTCCGTAGAGGGGTCGCGGTCTCTCTCAAGGAGCAGATCCGTATGGATGAGCAATGCTCTATCTCACATATGAGCTAAACCAATGCTAACCCTAAAACGTAGGTGGAGGGGGAGTATATATAGTCTAAGGGGCAAAGGGGTACATGGGCTTTCGGCCCGGATACACTGCACGTAGGCAGGAGGGGCCGGATGTCCGGGCTACGGCCGGATGTCCGGGCTTTCCCGAGACGCCGGATGTCCGGGCGCTGAGGCCGGATGTCCGGGCTGGCGAGATCCAGCTTCTGGACGTTCTGTGATGGGGCGCCGGATGTCCGGGCTGGGGCCGGATGTCCGGGGCCTGGCCGGATGTCCAGGCCCTGTAGCACTTCGGTTGCTGGGCTGCTGCTGTTGTTGACATCTTCAAGGGCCGGATGTCCGGGTCCTGTAGCCTTTCTCCGGTTCCTCTCGTCGTGCTCCTTCATCCTTGTACTTGGGGACTTGTCCATCATTCTGAGCATCTCCGAGAGGGTCTCCTTGGTACCTAGGCATGTGTAGTGTCCTTGCATTAGGTAGCAACCATGTCTCGCATGAATGGAAAGGAGAAGCATTTAGGAGCGGGTTCACCTTGTGTCCAATGGCGTATGTTTGAGGTCTCGTCGTTTGTCCACTTGGGGCTTGAAGAGTAGTCATAGTGTACATGGGGATGATCGTCGGATGCTCCGCATCAAGAGTGTTACCTTAATGTTCTGATGATATCTAGATATACATGTAATAAAATCTTATATAATGGGATGGATGGAGTGTTGTACTACATCGTTTTTCAATTGTTGTTTAGCTTCTAATATTAACTTGGTGCTTTTAGGTACATATATCATTGCCAAAGATCCACACTTCGACCTTTTCTGCGTATGGGGCAATGAGATATTCATGAACCAGCATCAAGTGAGGAACTGATAAAGATTGTTATTAAAATGGGTCAAAAGATGTCAATCGAACTATTTGTTTACACTTTATGCAAGACAACAATGAACTGCAAGATGGTAAGTAAGAACCCTGTAGCCTTCTTTTTACTGCCCGTAATGAGTTGTGTTAGATGACAATATCTGAATCTTTTTTCTTTTGCAGTGGATCCTGAAGCAGTTTACTCAAGATTACCTCTCAAACTACATGATTGGCGGCCGGCCATCACAAGGGGTTGGACTAGAGTCCTGCATGCCTTCTGCATCTAGGAGAGCACAATAGGGCCATTCCGCTTCACCTTGTTGAGCAACTGGAATGCCTGTCGCCTCTTTCTTTACCATCTGTAATAGTACAAGTATAGAACCCCAGTACATCATTCTTTATTTGGTGCTTATGTAATTGTTAAACATATGTACCTGTGAATCGAATAATGCATTGGTTGTTTGAACCTGATGGATATGAATAAAACTATAGCCTACTTTGAGGTTTAAATTAGGTACAATTTTAAATAGCAGCAATTAAATTAGGGCAAAATTATGTTGTGCAGGTCATTACGGCACACACGGTTGGTAAAACACAAACGTTTGTGATATACACCATAATCCGAGATGGTTCACAGAGAGGAAGCGTGTGCAAGCATGCACACAGTTGCCGTTTGCAAAGCGTGTGTGATGTCAGACACTATCACATACGGTGCGGGAAAACTAAATGTGTGTGATTGTCTACCTATCGTACACGGTTTATAATCATGAACTGTTTGTGATGTGCCAGGCATCGTAAATCTCCCGTGCCTGGAATTTGCCTAGAAAGCTCCCGTGCCTAGAATTTACCTGGTTTTAGGCAGAACCACAAAAGTCCCACAATGATGGCAATGTGAGCACAAATGAGTAGCAAGGATGAAGCGTTTGGGATATTTGAGATATCGGAAACGGTTATATAGGGACAACTGTATGCATCAAGGCTCCCCATCCCCGACGGTTTCTGGGTCGTGTGGGAAGGACCCCCCTATCGCCCACACTCACTTGGCGATGGTCCCAAATGCATTCGCGGAAAGGGGTTAAAAACCATTTGTTTAGGACCGACGCGTACCAGTGAAGTCTCATCGTAGTCAACTCCTTGAACTTGTCGAAAACCTTTTGCTACAAGTCGAGCTTTGTAGACAGTAACATTACCATCAGCGTCAGTCTTCTTCTTGAAGATCCATTTATTCTCTATGGCTCACCGATCATCGGGCAATTCCACCGAAGTCCACACTTTGTTCTCATACATGGATCCTATCTCAGATTTCATGGCCTCAAGCCATTTATCGGAATATGGGCACATCATAGCTTCTTCATAGTTCGTAGGTTCGCCATGGTCTAGTAACATGACTTCTAGAACAGGATTACCGTACCACTCTGGTGCGGATCGTGCTCTGGTTGACCTACGAGGTTCAGTAGTAACTTGATCTGAAGTTTCATGATCATCATCATTAGCTTCCTCTCTAGTTGGTGTAGGCATCACGGGAACGAATTTCTCTGATGTGCTACTTTCCAATTCGAGAGAAGGTACAATTACCTCATCAAGTTCTACTTTCCTCCCACTCACTTCTTTCGAGAGAAACTCCTTCTCTAGAAATGTTCCATTCTTGGCAACAAAGATCTTGCCTTCGGATTTGTGGTAGAAGGTGTACCCAATTGTTTCCTTAGGTCATCCTATGAAGACGCACTTCTCCAATTTGGGTTTGAGCTTATCAGGCTGAAGCCTTTTGACATAACTGTCGCAACCCCAAACTTTAAGAAACGACAACTTAGGTTTGTTACCAAACCATAGTTCATATGGTGTCATCTCAACGGATTTAGACGGTGCCCTATTTAACGTGAATGCAGCTGTCTCTAATGCATAACCCCAAAACGATAGTGGTAAATCAGTAAGAGCCATCATAGATCGTACCATATCTAATAAAGTACGGTTACGACGTTCGGACACTCCATTACGCTGTGGTGTTCCAGGTGGCGTGAGTTGTGAAACTATTCCACATTGTTTTAAATGAAGGCCAAACTCGTAACTCAAATATTCACCTCCGCGATCAGATCTTAGAAACGTTATTTTCTTATTACGATGATTCTCCACTTCACTCTGAAATTCTTTGAACTTTTCAAATGTTTTAGACTCGTCTTTCATTAAGTAGATATACCCATATCTGCTCAAATCATCTGTGAAGGTCATAAAATAACGATACCCGCCGTGTGCCTCAACACTCATCGGACCACATACATCCGTTTGTATTATTTCTAATAAGTCATTGGTTCGCTCCGTTGTTCCGGAGAACAGAGTTTTAGTCATCTTGCCCATGAGGCATGGTTCCAAGTATCAAATGATTCATAATCAAGTGATTCCAAAAGTCCATCTGCATGGAGTTTCTTCATGCGCTTTACACCAATATGACCTAAACAGCAGTGCCACAAATATGTTGCACTATCATTATCAACTTTGCATCTTTTGGCATCAATATTATGAATATGTGTATCACCACAATCGAGATTCAACAGAAATAGACCACTCTTCAAGGGTGCATGACCATAAAAGATATTACTCATATAAATAGAACAACCATTATTCTTTGATTTAAATGAATAATCGTCTCGCACTAAACAAGATCCAGATATAATGTTCATGCTCAACGCTGACACCAAATAACAATTATTCAGGTCTAAAACTAATCCCGAAGGTAGATGTAGAGGTAGCGTGCCGACGGCGATCACATCGACCTTGGAACCATTCCCGACGCGCATCTTCACCTCGTCCTTAGCCAATCTTCGTTTAATCCGTAGCTCCTGTTTCGAGTTACAAATATGAGCAACCGAACCAGTATCAAATACCCAGGTGCTACTACGAGCATTAGTAAGGTACACATCAATAACATGTATATCAAATATACCTTTGTTCACTTTTCCATCCTTCTTATCCGCCAAATACTTGGGGCAGTTCCGCTTCCAGTGACTTGTCCCTTTGCAGTAGAAGCACTCAGTTTCAGGCTTGGGTCCAGCTTTGGGCTTCTTCCCGGGAGTGGCAACTTGCTTGCCATTCTTCTTGAGTTCCCTTTCTTCCCCTTGCCCTTTTTCTTGAAACTAGTGGTCTTGTTAACCATCAACACTTGATGCTCCTTCTTGATTTATACCTCCACAACTTTGAGAATTGCGAAGAGCTCGGGAATTGTCTTCTCCATCCCTTGCATATTATAGTTCATCACGAAGCCTTTGTAGTTTGGTGGCAGTGATTGGAGAACTCTGTCAATAACACTATCATCTGGAAGATTAACTCTAGCTGAGTCAAGTGATTATGATATCCAGACATTCTGAGTATGTTTTCACTGACAGAACTGTTCTCCTCCATCTTGCAGCTATAGAACTTGTTGGAGACTTCATATCTCTCAACTCGGGCATTTGCTTGAAATATTAACTTCAACTCTTGGAACATCTCATATGCTCCATGACATTCAAAACGTCTTTGAAGTCCCGATTCTAAGCCGTAAAGCATGGCACACTGAACTATCAAGTACTCATAAGATCGAGCTTGACAGACATTCAAAACATTAGCATCTGCTCCTGCAGCAGGCCTTTCACCTAGCGGTGCATCAAGGACATAATTCTTCTGTGCAGTAGTGAGGATAATCCTGAATTTACGGACCCAGTCCATGTAGTTGGTACCATCATATTTCAACTTAGCTTTCTCTAGGAACGCATTAAAATTCAAGGGAACGGTAGCACGGGCCATTGATCTACAACATAGATATGCAAATACTATCAAGACTAAGTTCATGATAAATTAAGTTCAATTAATCAAATTACTTAAGAACTCCCACTTAGATAGACATCCCTCAAGTCATCTAAATGATACGTGATCCAAATCAACTAACCATGTCCGATCATCACGTGAGATGGGGTAGTCATCAACGGTGAACATCTCTATGTTGATCATATCTATTATATGATTCACGTTCGACCTTTCAGTCTCCAGTGTTCCGAGGCCATGTCTGTACATGCTAGGCTCGTCAAGTTTAACCCGAGTATTCCGCATGTGCAAAACTGCCTTGCACCCGTTGTATGTGAACGTAGAGTCTATCACACCCGATCATCACGTGGTGTCTTAACACGACGGACTGTCGCAACGGCGCATACTCACGGAGAACACTTATACCTTTAAATTTTAGTTAAGGGATCAACTTATAATGATACCGCCGTACTAAGCAAAATAAGATGCATAAAAGATAAACATCACATGCAATCAAAATATGTGACATGATATGGCCATCATTATCTTGTGCTTTTGATCTCCATCTCCAAAGCATCGTCATGATCTCCATCGTCACCGGCTCGACACTTGATCTCCATCATGCGTCGTGGTCGTCACGCGAACTATTGCTTCTACAACTATCGCTAACACAAAGTGATAAAGTAAAGCAATTACATGGTGTTTGCATTTCATACATTAAAGAGACAACCATAAGGCTCCTGCCGGTTGCTGATAACTTTTACAAAACATGATCATCTCATACAATAACGTATATCACATCATGTCTTGACCATATCACATCACAACATGCCCTGCAAAAACAAGTTAGACGTCCTCTACTTTGTTGTTGCAAGTTTTACGTGGCTGCTACGAGCTTTTAGCAAGAATCGTTCTTACCTACGCATCAAAACCACAACGGTGTTTCGTCAAGTTTTGCTGTTTTAACCTTCTTCAAGGACCGGCCGCAGTCAAATTTGATTCAACTAAAGTAGGAGAAACAGACACCCGCCAGCCACCTTATGCAAAACTAGTTGCATGTCTGTCGGTGGAACCAGTCTCATGTACGTGGACATGTAAGGTTGGTCCGGGCTGCTTCATCCCACAATACCGCCAAATCAAAATAAGATGTTGGTGGTAAGCAGTATGACTATCACCGCTCGCAACTCTTTGTGTTCTACTCATGCATATCATCTACGCATAGACCTAGCTCGGATGCCACTATTGGGAAACATTGCAGGGAAAACAAAAAAATTCTACGCACCCGCAAGATCTATCCATGGAGATTCATAGCTACGAGAGGGGGAGAGCATCTTCATACCCTTGAAGATCGCTAAGCGGAAGCGTTTATTAACGCGGTTGATGTAGTCGTACACCTTCACGATCCGTCCCGATCAAGTACCGAACGTACGGCACCTCCGTGTTTAGCACATGTTCAGCTCGATGACGTCCTCGCCTTCTTGATCCAGCAAGACGGGCGAAGTAGTAGATGAGTTCTGGCAGCACAACGGCGTGGTGACGGTGTTGGTGAAGAACAATCTCCGCAGGGCTTCGCCAAGCACAACGGAAACTATGACGGAGGATAAACTAGAGGGGACGGGGTTGCCGGCACACGGCTTGGTGATTCTTGATGTCTTGGGTGCTAGTCCTTCCCCTCTATTTATATGTTGAGCCCTGGGGTCAAAATTTGGAGTAAAAGCCTCCTCAAAGACAGTTTTGCCCGAAAGGCAAGAGTCCTTCTCGGACTCCAGGGCTACCCGCCAGAGTTCCTGGCATCTACCCCCCAGGCGCCAGGGTTCCTGGCGTCTGGCCTCTGCAAAATTTCCTTTTGCACTTTCCAAAACCCTCATGGGCTTTACCCCTTGGCCCAAATAAAGTGTTCTCGTGCCCAAACATTTCGGGAAACATCCGAAACCCCTTCCGGTGAATTCCGGAACCCTTCCGGAGACCAAACACTATTATACCATATATTAATCTTTACCTCCGGACCATTCCGGAACTCCTCGTCATGTCTGTGATCTCATCTGGAACACCAAACAACATTTGGTCACCAACATACATAACTCATATAATACTGTATCGTCAATGAACGTTAAGCGTGCGGACCCTACGGGTTCGAGAACTACGTAGACATGACCGAGACACCTCTCTGGTCAATAAACAATAGCGGAATCTGGATGCCCATATTGGCTCCTACATATTCTACGAAGATCTTTATCGGCCAAACCTTATGACAACATACGTAATTCCCTTTGTCCATCGGTATGTTACTTGCTCGAGATTCGATCGTCGGTATCTTCATACCTAGTTCAATCTCGTTACTGGCAAGTCTCTTTACTCATTCCGTAATACATCATTCTGCAACTAACTCATCAGTCACTTTGCTTGCAAGGCTTCTTTATGATGTGTATTACCGAGAGGGCCCAGAGATACCTCTTCGATACTCAGAGTGACAAATCCTAATCTCGATCTATGCCAACTCAACAAACACCTTCGGAGATACCTGTAGAGCATCTTTATAATCACCCAGTTACGTTGTGATGTTCGATAGCACACAAGGCATTCCTCCAGTATCTGGGAGTTGCATAATCTCATAGTCGAAGGAATATGTATTTGACATGAAGAAAGCAATAGCAATAAAACTGAACAATTGGTATGCTAAGCTAACGGATGTGTCTTGTCCATCACATCATTCTCCTAATGATGTGATCCCGTTATCAAATGACAACTCATGTCCATGATTAGGAAACCTTAACCATCTCTGATCAACGAGCTAGTCAAGTAGAGGCTCACTAGGGACACAGTGTTTGTCTATGTATTCACACATGTATTTAGGTTTTCGATCAATACAATTCTAGCATGAATAATAAACGTTTATCATTAATAAGGAAACATAAAATAACAACTTTATTATTGCCTCTAGGGCATATTTCCTTCAATCCCCACCTGGTGGCCCCGCAGACCTCAACCCTGATACTATAAAGTCATATTTTCGGAGAAAAAATCAGGGAGGAAAAATTATCGCGTTTCACGAGACGGAGCCACTGCCACCTCCTGTTCTTCATCGGGAGGCCAGATCTGGAGTCCGTTTGGGGCTCCGGAGAGGGGGATCTTCGATCTTCGTCATCACCAACCCTTCTCCATCACCAATTCCATGATGCTCCCCACCGGGAGTGAGTAATTCCTTCGTAGGCTCGCTGGTCGGTGAGGAGTTGGATGAGATTCATCATGTAATCGAGTTAGTTTTGTTAGGGCTTGATCCCTAGTATCCATTATGTTCTGAGATTGATGTTGCTATGACTTTGCCATGCTTAATGCTTGTCACTTTGGACCCGGGTGCCATGATTTCAGATCTGAACCGTTTATGTTATCACCATTATATCTATGTTCTAGATCCGATCTTGCAAGTTATAGTCACCTACTACGTGTTATGATCTAGAAAACCCGGAGTGACAGAAGTCGGGACACTTCCCGGTGATGACCGTAGTTTGAGGAGTTCATGTATTCATGGTGTGCTAATGCTTTGTTCCGGCTCTACTAAAAGGAGGCCTTAATATCCCTTAGTTTCCAATAGGACCCCGCTGCCACGGGAGGGTAGGACAAAAGATGTCATGCAAGTTCTTTTCATAAGCACGTATGACTATTTTACGAAATACATGCCTACATTATATTTATGAACTGGAGCTAGTGCCGTATTGCACAAGGTTATGACTGTTATATGATGAATATCACCCAATGAATTCACCGATCCAATGCCTACGAATTTCTCTCATATTGTTCTTGCTAAGTAACTTCTGCTATTGTTACTATTGCACTTGCTACAAAACCATTGCTATCACTGTTACTGTTACTATTGATGTTGCTACTATTATCAAAACTATCATACTACTTTGCTACTGATCACTTTGCTGCAGATAATTAATCTTCAGGTGTGGTTGATTGACAACTCAGCTGCTAATCCTTGAAATATTCTTTGGCTCCCCTTGTGTCGAATCAATAAATTTGGGTTGAATACTCTACCCTCGAAAACTGTTGCGATCCCCTATACTTGTGGGTTATCAAGACCTTTTTCTGGCGCCGTTGCCGGGGAGCATAGCTATATTTGTTGAACTTGGGATTATTATCAGATTGTCACTATGAAGAATCTGAAGGATGCTAAGACTAAGATTTTTCCCTCTAAGACCAGGGGAGGTAAGGAACTGCCATCCAGCTCCGCTTTAGATTCACCTTCTGTTATAAGTAGACTTGCAACACCACCACATGCTATCAATTCTGATATGTCGCAAGTTATTGATGATGCTACGTCTGCTATGAATGCTACTCTTGATGATGCTAGTACCTTGCTTGATGATAATGTGCCACTAGGTGAATTTCTTGACGAACAAATTGCTAGAGTAAGACATAATGAGATTGTTGAAGCTGATGAAGAGCTTGAAACTGAAAATCTTGAAACACCTATTGTCGGTGTCAAAACCAGCGGATCTCGGGTAGGGGGTTCCGAACTGTGCGTCTAGAATCGATGGTAACAGGAGACGGGGGACATGATGTTTACCCAGGTTCGGGCCCTCTCTATGGAGGTAATACCCTACTTCCTGCTTGATTGATCTTGATGAATATGAGTGTTACAAGAGTTGATCTACCACGAGATCGTAATGGCTAAACCCTAGAAGTCTAGCCTATGAGTATATGGTAATGAATCTGTGCTATCCGGACTATGCTCTCTGGTTTATATAGACACCGGAGAGATCTAGGGTTACATGGAGTCAGTTACATAGGAGGGAATCTTCATAGTCGGTCGCCTAGCTTGCCTTCCACGCCAAGGAGAGTCCAATCCGGACACGGGTATAGTCTTCGGTCTTCGTGTCTTCACAGCCCATCAGTCCGACCCATGGATAACAGGCCGGACGCGCGAGGACCCCTTAGTCCAGGACTCCCTCAGTAGCCCCTGAACCTGGCTTCAATGACAAGGAGTCCGGCGCGCAGATTGTCTTCGGCATTGCAAGGCGGGTTCCCCTTCTTCCAAACTCCAATATAGTCTTTGGATGTGATGATTGTATCCGGACCTGTGTACATAATTGCAGAAAATACAATACTCCACGAGCCCAGTCAGTCGACAACTGTTACGACATTGCCTCACGCCTGCCCAGTTATTATTTCCAACCGTTGGCTATCCTATCGCCCCACATCTCGGGAAGCGGTTTTATTGGCACGTCTTGTCAAAGCAGAGATCGTGTCCCGTTATTCACGGGATTTTCAATAATGTTGGTATGGGCAACCTAACCGTCCCCTGGGTACAACTCTTTGAGGATAGGTAAGTTTCGAGACCCAGGAGGGGACGCTCGATATTCTGGGCCTTTATATAGGGACCCAGACTTTTCTTTCTCTTCTCCACTTGCTTCTTCCTCAATCCCATCCTCCTCGAGTTCTAGCCCTCGAGTTCCAATCACCAGCTGCCCCAATCATGTCCGGGCCCAGCCATTCAGGCCAGTGGGTGGCCTCTTCCGTCACGGAGGAGGATATTGCGAAGCTCCGCATAGCGAGGTACCTGACCCCAGAAATCCTTCATCGGCTTCCTACCGAGGGGCAGATTATTCCCACCCCCAAATCTGGCGAGAGGGTAGTGTTTGTGTCCCACTTCCTTCATGGGCTAGGGTTTGCACTTAGCCCCTTTGTCCGGGGGCTCATGTTCTACTATGGGCTAGACTTTCACGATCTGGCCCCGGACGCCATTCTTCTCATCTCGACATTCATCGTCACGTGTGAGGCCTTTCTCCGGACTCCTCCGCACTTTGGTTTGTGGCTCAAGACTTTTCATGTGAGACCGCAGGTGACAGAGGAGGAGCAGGCAGAGTGCGGCAGCGTTGCTATAAGCAAGCTTGCCAGCGCGGTTTGGTTTGAAGGATCTTTCGCCGAGTCTTCCGGATTATGGCAGCAGGGATGGTTTTATGTCAACGAGCCGCGGGGCTAAAGTGGATGACTACTCCTGCTTTCCGACCCGGCCCTCCAATTCAACTCGCTTCATGGATCAACAAGGGATTGAACTGGGGATCCGTTAATGAGGTGCAGACTCTGCAAAGTCGCATCCGAAGCCTTACCAAGAGAGGCATCAAGCTTGTGAACATTGTTCAAGTAATGCTAGTCCGCCGGATCCTGCCATGTCAGCGGCGGCCTATCCGTATGTGGGAGTTCAATCCAGAAGGGCGGCGGACTCTTCAGCATGACGCACGAAGGAATGTGGAAATTATATTTCGGGGAGCAAGAGCAATGGCCGGACACCACCGAAGATGTTGGCCTCGACTGCAATCATCCGGACACTTCGGTAAGTATTCAACACCTTTTATTTCAACATCTTTTGACAAGATACTGAGCACTCCGCCCCTACGCAGGACTGGATAAAGAAAGCGGTATTAATCTGGAGTCCGACCCCTTCCCGAAGATCCCGCGTCCACCCTCCTGACGCGGATGTTAATTCTGACACCGTACCGGGTGTCTGCAGAGGGGGGTGAGAGCGGGGAGCCCAAAGGAGATGCCTGCCATGGCAAGAAGCGGGCTGCCTCTGGAGGCCAGGAGGGGGAACTTTCCAAGAAAGGAAAAATGCCATCATCGGTCGGCTTGAGCCAGGCAAGCGATGTCAATGTAGAGCCTGAAGATGAGGACGAACCTCCAGCCAGACCGTAAGTGAAGCGAGGTACTTTAACCATACCTCATTCTTTTCTTATTACTGAAGTAGTTCTCCGACATGTGCACGTCCTCGCAGGTTAACGCCTGGTGTTTCTCAATCGTCCTCCTCCTCGGGGGACCTTCTTCTAGAGACGATGGAGACTGACACGCCTTCTCCGGCCTCCTCGCCCAATAGGGCGGATAATCTTGAGGTGTCGTCCCGAAGGGCCCCTCCCGACCGGCAAGTAGCACAGGAAACGAGGAAGGAGTTACCCGAAGGTGGTGCCTCTGTCACTCTGGGTTCAGGGGTCAAGAATAACGGCCCCGAACTGTCCGGCTCACAACCGGAGATGATTCTGGAGGCAGTTAAGCGGATTCCTTTAAAGGAATGTCGTGCTCCGGCAACGGTGTCCGAAGACCCAGGAGTGCCGAAGACGCTGACGGACATGCTGCAACAGGCGTCCATTTCAGAGGAGCACCATGCCTTAATGGTTACAGTGGTCAAAAAGGTTCTCTCCGCGAAGAGCGGGTTGAATGAGGCCTTCATGAGCCTTCTAAGGGGTTTTGAGGTTTGTGATGTAATTTTGTCAATGGAATATTATTGACCGAATGCACCCGTTGTATAGGCAGTAGCCCCTGAGACTCGGATTGCCTTCCAAAAGAAGCGATCAGAGGATCGAAAAGACACGCTCAGGTACTGACCTTGGTTTAACTTGGAATGCAGACTGTCTCGCTTCCCGCGGCTACCCGTGGTACGGAAGTGGCCGAACTGCAGCGAAAGCTGGATACTGCGGAGGATGACATTGCAGTGATCAACTGGCGTCTTGACGACTCGCAAGGTATGTTTTGTGGGCATTCCTTACACTAGTGTTCTTTGTAATTTAAGCCTGACTCTAAAAAGAGTTTTATATGGAATATGCATGAATGCAGATGGTGCTGCCGCCGTGGAAGCCCTTCGGACGGAGCTAGCCAAGGCCAAGGAACAGGCCCGGTTTAGTAATGTGGCCGCCAAAAAGGTAGCGGCCGAGTTGAGGGCCGAACAAGCCGCGCGGCGCCAAGACAAGGAGACCATGTCCACCATGGCGCGCGAGTTAGAAAATGCAGCTGGCCACTGTAAACTTCTTGAGAAGGAAAATGAAGCCAAAACGGTTGAACTTGACAAGGCCTTACGAGAGGCGAGAGAGGCGCGGTCTGAATCCAGAGCAGCCCGTGAGGAATTCCGGCAAGCTGGGGATATTGTGGCTGGCAAGCCCTTTTTGCTACAGGCTAAGTTCAGCGATCCGAACTATGCTCAGCTTAACCAAGTATGGAGTTCTTCGGACAATTTTTTAGACTTGCCGAAGAGTTCTTCCGATGCGGCGTAGTTTTATCAGGCACAAGAGGGGTATGCAACGGAGAAGATTTTCTGGTCGCAATTCGGCGTGTCGAAGCGCCCTTTGTTGCTGAATGAACAGATGTCCCAGTGGGCCGAGCTGCATACGATATCCGGCGCTGCCATGAAGAACGTCGTAGTCCATTTGTGGCCGACTGAACCTGTTCCGAGTAGTTACTTCGGCCTGGTGCAGCGGCTTGCTGACGCGGTGTCGCGTATCGACGCTATGAAGCGGTCGGCTTGCATTGAAGGTGCACGGATGGCCTTCGATCGAGTCAAGACGTTCTGGGGGAAGATGAAGGCCATCAATATTGCGACTCCACCCGAAGGCAAGGACCGTCTGGAACTGGAGCATTATTTTGGAGACGTCCTAGAGGCCGCCCGCTTGATAGAGGGTCAGTGCTCAAAAGACATAATATTCGAGTGATGTGTACAAGGGTTGTAACAGACAACTTTATAGTTAATCTATTTTTTGCTCGAAAGCTTGTATTCCTCCTGTGCGGCCGTTTTAATGTAATTTGAAAGTTTCCAGTCGTCGGCTTCAGCCCCCTCGTAGGAAATACGGGGGTGTTCGGAAAAGCATTGAATCACTCTTTATCCAACGTCTTGGTCCATAAAGGAGGTGATAAGGCGGCGAACCAGGCAATCGGACTATAGGGCGTTAACACTTTCACTTAGCCATAGGAGTTTTATGGTGGGGCTACGACATAGCCCCTAGTATGTATGCGGCGTATCGTAATATTGTGCCTTACATGTTTTGATCTGAAGAAGACCCTTCATGTGACACGGAGAATCGCTAAAGATTTGAATAACTCGTCAAGTGCTTGACCAGCTCTCGCCGCATCATGACAGTCAGTTTTCGGCTTTCTCTACTGAGGTGCTCATCCGGTCAAAGCCAGGGCACAATCGCAGTAGTTCTCCCTTTACTACCCTAGCCGATAGAGCGGAACGTAGGGTAGCAAACACAGGAGCCGGGCAACCCAACTATTGACCAAAGACAATGATTCGGAGCTGATGCATATAAGGCCAGACTTGCGACGCCGAAGTATGCTATAGAGCTGTTCGGGCTTTTATTGGCGACTCATTTGTTCCCAAACCGAGCCCCTGGCCGGTTATGCCGAGGTGCGTCTTGTAACACCGCCGTGGTCGTACTCATTGTAAAAAGAGTATAGAAGTTCAGTTCGGATGAAGTTTACTGGGAGTGGAGCAATAAGCCAATGATAGATTCATATATAAAAAAGGAAAAATCCACAACCCCGCCATTTGACATGCTCATGGTCAGGAACGGAGGAAAAAAGGCATAGTACAGGCTCGAAATAAAGAGTGCGGTCTACAAAAACTATTTTGGACCTCCTGTCGCACGTCTACGCCGCCCGTCCTCTGGGAGGGGAGTCCTTATCTGAAGTAACCCCTTAGGTGAGTGTGCGGATCCGAACTCCTACAGAGTCCATTGTATATGCAGTCCTGTCGGTCACCTGTTTATAATAAAGAAAAGTAAAGGAGAATGGATAAAAAACGTTACGGGAATGCTTGCCGGGTTGTCCGTATTGTGCTTCTGCCGATGCCCATGGTATCTTGAGCGCGTAGTGATGTACGCGTGGTGTAAATCCTGCCATCATAGTGGGTGGGTGGCGGAAGCCGAACTGCTATTTCCGCTCCGATAGTGGTCAAACGTCGGAGGGAAACTGCTTCTGGCTCCCGGTGTTCGGCTGGCGAGCCTTGCCGTCGTCTTTATCGCTTGGTGGCCTTCTCCCCTTGTATTCGGCATTAAGCTTGCCTGCCTGCTTGAAGACCCAACAGTTTTTGTTGGTGTGATTAGCTGGCGTATCAGGGTGGCCGTGGATCTGACAAGGTCGGTCCAATATCCTGTCAAGGGCGGATGGTCCGTCCTGTTTGGCCTTAAATGGCTTCTTCCGTTGACCGGGTTTCGGATTGTGAAATCCGTGTTGACCGCTATGTTACGCAATCTTTCGTTATTGCTGCGACTGTTATGCTCGTTTAGTCATGGCTTGCCGATGCCGTCTCGGATTTCAGAAGTGCCCGGGTCGCTGGCGTTGTTGCTTTTGCGAGCGAGCCAGTTGTCTTCTCCCGCACAAAAGCGAGTCATTAGAGCGGTAAGGGCTGTCATGGATTTAGGTCCTTCCTGGCCGAGGTGACGTGCTAGCCATTCATCCCGGACGCTATGTTTTAAGGCCGCTAGGGCTTCCGCGTCCGGACAGTCGACAATTTGGTTCTTTTTGACTAAGAACCTAGTCCAGAGTTCCCTGGCTGACTCGCCAGGCTGTTGGACAATATGACTTAAGTCATCGGCCTCTGGTGGCCGGACATATGTTTCTTGGAAGTTGTCACGAAAGGCGTCTTCCAGATCTTCCCAGCTGCCAATAGAATTTTCTGGCAAACTGTTTAGCCAGTACCGTGCTGGCCCCTTAAGCTTGAGAGGCAGGTATTTAATGGCATGAAGGTCGTCTCCGCGAGCCAAGTGGATATGGAGGAGGAAGTCCTCAATCCATACTGCGGGATTTGTTGTTCCATCATATGATTCGATGTTGATGGGTTTAAACCCGTCTGGGAATTCATGCTCCATTACCTCGTTGGTGAAGCAAAGAGGGTGTGCGGCTCCTCTATGTTGGGCCACACTGTGAATCACATCCGGCGGACTCCGCTTACGGTTTTCGGACCGAGCATGCTCAGGTCTATTGTGTCCGAATAGATAATCGTTATTACTGGCCGGGGCATGTCTCCGCGACCTGTGTGTCGATTTTGTGTGTCCGGTTCTACCCTCCGGGTCTTGTTGTTTGTCGCGAGTGTTCCCCCGAGCCTCTTTATTCTTGCTTGGACGGCCGGAAGGGTTGGTATGGTGCTCTGCTAGGGCTGCTGCTTTGCCCGGACCGAACTGTGGTCGGCCTACCGGCTTATTCGATGGTGGTGTGGGCTCCAAAGCCTTGCCATCGTATTGAGGGAGCCACCTACTGTTGTGGTGGCTTTTGCCTGGGACGCTAAGGCCATATTCTTCGGCGGCCAGGACTTCGGTCCATCTATCGTTGAGCAAATCTTGGCTCACTTGAAGCTGCAGCTGCTTCCTCCTTAGGCTCCTTGCAGTGGCTATGAGCTGGCGTTTAAAGCGCTCCTGTTCTAGAGGTTCCTCAGGCATGATGAATTCCTTGTTGCCGAGGCTCTCTTCTTGCTCGGAGAGTGGAAGATAATTACTATCCTCCGAGTCTCCGTATGTGGCCTGTTCATCAGGGCTATCCTGCCCGCTTTCCTGGTCCTCCTATTCGGATCCTGTCTGAACAGGGTCTTCGTTGTCCAGAGTACTATCACCTCCGATGCTAATATTGTTTTCCCTTGAGTGACGCGACTGAGAGTGGCGCCGGGGGTGCCGGTGTTCAGATTGTGTACCAGGAGGCTTATCCTCGACTGGATCCTCCTTGTCATCGTCGAGATCGTCGTTGGGTGTGTCCACCATACATACGTCATACCAGGAAGTGGTCGCCCCATGTGTAGCGGATACTAAGCTCTGGTTTTTCCCCTCATCGTCGTCCAAACCATCGATGTCTTCGGAGCAGGGGTCAGGCGTGTTGGTTGGTTCGTCAACGGTGGCTATGGAGTGGGTGGCGGGTGGGAAGCAAAATTCTCCATCATCCGCCGTAAGGTCGAACCGAACATAGTTCGGCGACGAGCCGTCTGCCAGGGATAGGTTTTTTAGTCAATTTAGTAGGTCGCCCATGGGCGAGTGTTGGAAGATATCCGCGGCGCTGAACTTGAAGATCGATAGCCAATCGAGTTCGGTATCCGCGGGCTCGCAGGGTTCGGAACTCGATATCGGAGACAAGTCCGGGGTTCCGTTGATGCAAGTATCGTACGAAGTGGAATCTGCATGCGGCTCCACCGCTGCCGAGTTGGTAGCCCACATGATGGGGTTGAGTTTCCCATCTTCGGATGACTTGATCTGCTCCGGCTCTAAGGCCAGAGTTGTTACAGGAGCTATCTCCTGGATGCGGCCCGATGACAGGTTTAAGCCATGTTTATCGGGGCGAAGGGGAGCGGTTGCCACGGTCTCGAATCCGTCGAAGATCAAGTCTCCACGGATGTCCGCGATGTAGTTCAGGCTTCCGAATCTGACCTAATGGCCAGGGGCGTAACTATCGATCTGCTCCAGATGGCCTAGCGAGTTGGCCCGCAGTACGAAGCCGCCGAATACGAAGATTTGTCTGGGGAGGAAGGTTTCTCCCTGGATCACATCATTACTGACGATCGAAGGGGCCATCAAATCCTTTTGTCGATGGCACAGCGGAACTCTCAATGAAAGCACCAATGTCGGTGTCAAAACCGGCGGATCTCGGGTAGGGGGTCCCGAACTGTGCGTCTAGAGTCGATGGTAACAGGAGACGGGGGACACGATGTTTACCCAGGTTCGGGCCCTCTCTATGGAGGTAATACCCTACTTCCTACTTGATTGATCTTGATGAATATGAGTGTTACAAGAGTTGATCTACCACGAGATCGTAATGGCTAAACCCTAGAAGTCTAGCCTATGAGTAAAAGGTAATGAATCTGTGCTATCCGGACTATGCTCTCTGGTTTATATAGACACCGGAGAGATCTAGGGTTACATGGAGTCGGTTACATCGGAGGGAATCTTCATAGTCGGTCGCTAGCTTGCCTTCCACGCCAAGGAGAGTCCAATCCGGACACGGGTATAGTCTTCGGTCTTCATGTCTTCACAGCCCATCAGTCCGGCCCATGGATAACAGGCCGGACGCACGAGGACCCCTTAGTCCAGGACTCCCTCACCTATTACACCTAGTTCTCCTAGATATGAATTGCCAAAGGTACCGGAAGGTTATGTTATGGATGAGGAGACAACTAGAGACATTCTTGCTTGTAAGGATAGAGATGATTTGGTAAAATTATTATGCAAGTATAAAGAAAAGACTTTGAATGCTAAAATGAAATGTGATCCTCAGTTTGCTACTTCTCCTATCTTTGTTGATGATAAGGATTTTGAATTCTCTGTCGACCCAGAGTTAATTACATTGGTTGAATCTGATCCTTTCCATGGTTATGAAACTGAAACTGTTGTGGCACATCTTACTAAGTTGAATGATATAGCCACCCTTTTTGCTCATGATGAGAAGATGCGCTATTATTATATTCTCAAATTATTTCCATTCTCATTAAAGGGTGATGCTAAGGCTTGGTATAATACTCTTGCTCCTGGTTGTGTGCGTAGTCTCCAGGATATGATTTATTTCTTCTCTGAAAAATATTTTCCTGCTCATAAGAAATAAGCTGCCTTACATCAAATATTTAACTTTGTGCAAATTGAAGAAGAGAGTCTCCCACAAGCTTGGGGGAGGCTTCTCCAATTGCTTAATGCTTTGCCTGATCATCCTCGTAAGAAAAATGAAATACTTGATATCTTCTATAATGGACTAACCGATGCTTCTAGGGAATTCCTAGATAGTTGTGCTGGTTGTGTTTTCAGGGAACGAATTGTTGGACAAGCTGAAGAATTATTGAATAACATATTGAAAAATTATGATGATTGGATCCTTCCTGAACCACCACTTAAACCTACTCCAAAGAAGAGGGGTATCTTATATCTCAGTCCTAAAGATATGCAAGAGGCAAAGAAATCTATGAAGGAAAAAGGTATTAAAGTAGAGGATGTTAACAATTTACCACCTATCAAAGAAATACATGGGCTTCAAACACCACCACCACCTAAGGCGGTAGAGGTAAATTCTTTATTAAAGTTTGATGAAGGTGATATTTCTTATAATAAACATCCTAGTCAATGCCTTTATGAGTTTGATAATTACATTAGAAAGCAAGATCACTTCAATGCAAATGTTATGAAACAATTGAAATACAATTCTGATATGATTGCTCGCTTGAGTGACTTGTTATTTAGAATCTCAAATGATGTTAGAGGTGTACGAAAGCATGCCTCTATGGTTCAAACACAATTAGAACAAGTTGCTAAATCTCAAAGAGAATTGCTTGATGAAATGAATAATAATATCAATGATCACGCTGTTAGAGTGATGACTAGAGGAGGTAGAATGACTCAGGAACCACTTTACCCTGAGGGACACCCAAAAAGAATTGAACAAGACTCTCAAAGAGTTAACACTGATGCACCTAGTCCTCCTAAAAAGAAAAAGAAGAAGAAAAATGATAGGACTTTGCATGCCTCTAGTGAACCTGAAGTAGAAAAACCTCATGAAAATGATAATGAAGTCTCTATCTCTGATGCTGAAACTCAATTTGGTAATGAACACACATCTTCTGATAATGAAAAATACAATGATGAGGTTCATGAAGATACTCGACCAAATAATAAAGAACCAGATAATGATATTGAAATACAACCAGTTGTTGATCTTGATAACCCACAACCCGAGGATAAAAGAAATGATAAAAGAGACTTTGTTGCTAGAAAATATGGTAAGGAAAGAGAACCGTGGGTTGAAAAACCTATGCCCTTTCCACCTAAGTCCACCAAAAAGAAAGATGATGGAGAATTTGAACGCTTTGCTGAAATGCTGAGGCCAGTCTTTTTGCGTACTCGCTTGACTGATATCTTAAAAATGCCTCCTTATGCAAAGTACATGAAAGACATCATCACCAATAAGAGAAAAACACCAGAAGCTGAAATCTCCACCATGCATGCTAATTATACTTTTAAGGGTGGAGTACCTAAAAACTTGTGTTTTCAGGGAATGAACTGTTGGACAAGCTGAAGAATTATTGAATAACATATTGAAAAATTATGATGATTGGATCCTTCCTGAACCACCACTTAAACCTACTCCAAAGAAGAGGGGTATCTTATATCTCAGTCCTAAAGATATGCAAGAGGCAAAGAAATCTATGAAGGAAAAAGGTATTAAAGCAGAGGATGTTAACAATTTACCACCTATCAAAGAAATACATGGGCTTCAAACACCACCACCACCTAAGGCGGTAGAGGTAAATTCTTTATTAAAGTTCGATGAAGGTGATATTTCTTATAATAAACATCCTAGTCAATGCCTTTATGAGTTTGATAATTACATTATAAAGCAAGATCACTTCAATGCAAATGTTATGAAACAATTGAAATACAATTCTGATATGATTGCTCGCTTGGGTGACTTGTTATTTAGAATCTCAAATGATGTTAGAGGTGTAGGAAAGCATGCCTCTATGGTTCAAACACAATTAGAACAAGTTGCTAAATCTCAAAGAGAATTGCTTGATGAAATGAATAATAATATCAATGATCATGCTGTTAGAGTGATGACTAGAGGAGGTAGAATGACTCAGGAACCACTTTACCCTGAGGGACACCCAAAAAGAATTGAACAAGACTCTCAAAGAGTTAACACTGATGCACCTAGTCCTCCTAAAAAAAAAAGAAGAAGAAAAATGATAGGACTTTGCATGCCTCTAGTGAACCTGAAGTAGAAAAACCTCATGAAAATGATAATGAAGTCTCTATCTCTGATGCTGAAACTCAATTTGGTAATGAACACACATCTTCTGATAATGAAAAATACAATGATGAGGTTCATGAAGATACTCGACCAAATAATAAAGAACCAGATAATGATATTGAAATACAACCAGTTGTTGATCTTGATAACCCACAACCCGAGGATAAAAGAAATGATAAAAGAGACTTTGTTGCTAGAAAATATGGTAAGGAAAGAGAACCGTGGGTTGAAAAACCTATGCCCTTTCCACCTAAGTCCACCAAAAAGAAAGATGATGGAGAATTTGAACGCTTTGCTGAAATGCTGAGGCCAGTCTTTTTGCGTACTCGCTTGACTGATATCTTAAAAATGCCTCCTTATGCAAAGTACATGAAAGACATCATCACCAATAAGAGAAAAACACCAGAAGCTGAAATCTCCACCATGCATGCTAATTATACTTTTAAGGGTGGAGTACCTAAAAACTTGTGTTTTCAGGGAATGAACTGTTGGACAAGCTGAAGAATTATTGAATAACATATTGAAAAATTATGATGATTGGATCCTTCCTGAACCACCACTTAAACCTACTCCAAAGAAGAGGGGTATCTTATATCTCAGTCCTAAAGATATGCAAGAGGCAAAGAAATCTATGAAGGAAAAAGGTATTAAAGCAGAGGATGTTAAAAATTTACCACCTATCAAAGAAATACATGGGCTTCAAACACCACCACCACCTAAGGCGGTAGAGGTAAATTCTTTATTAAAGTTCGATGAAGGTGATATTTCTTATAATAAACATCCTAGTCAATGCCTTTATGAGTTTGATAATTACATTATAAAGCAAGATCACTTCAATGCAAATGTTATGAAACAATTGAAATACAATTCTGATATGATTGCTCGCTTGGGTGACTTGTTATTTAGAATCTCAAATGATGTTAGAGGTGTAGGAAAGCATGCCTCTATGGTTCAAACACAATTAGAACAAGTTGCTAAATCTCAAAGAGAATTGCTTGATGAAATGAATAATAATATCAATGATCATGCTGTTAGAGTGATGACTAGAGGAGGTAGAATGACTCAGGAACCACTTTACCCTGAGGGACACCCAAAAAGAATTGAACAAGACTCTCAAAGAGTTAACACTGATGCACCTAGTCCTCCTAAAAAAAAAGAAGAAGAAAAATGATAGGACTTTGCATGCCTCTAGTGAACCTGAAGTAGAAAAACCTCATGAAAATGATAATGAAGTCTCTATCTCTGATGCTGAAACTCAATTTGGTAATGAACACACATCTTCTGATAATGAAAAATACAATGATGAGGTTCATGAAGATACTCGACCAAATAATAAAGAACCAGATAATGATATTGAAATACAACCAGTTGTTGATCTTGATAACCCACAACCCGAGGATAAAAGAAATGATAAAAGAGACTTTGTTGCTAGAAAATATGGTAAGGAAAGAGAACCGTGGGTTGAAAAACCTATGCCCTTTCCACCTAAGTCCACCAAAAAGAAAGATGATGGAGAATTTGAACGCTTTGCTGAAATGCTGAGGCCAGTCTTTTTGCGTACTCGCTTGACTGATATCTTAAAAATGCCTCCTTATGCAAAGTACATGAAAGACATCATCACCAATAAGAGAAAAACACCAGAAGCTGAAATCTCCACCATGCATGCTAATTATACTTTTAAGGGTGGAGTACCTAAAAACTTGTGTTTTCAGGGAATGAACTGTTGGACAAGCTGAAGAATTATTGAATAACATATTGAAAAATTATGATGATTGGATCCTTCCTGAACCACCACTTAAACCTACTCCAAAGAAGAGGGGTATCTTATATCTCAGTCCTAAAGATATGCAAGAGGCAAAGAAATCTATGAAGGAAAAAGGTATTAAAGCAGAGGATGTTAAAAATTTACCACCTATCAAAGAAATACATGGGCTTCAAACACCACCACCACCTAAGGCGGTAGAGGTAAATTCTTTATTAAAGTTCGATGAAGGTGATATTTCTTATAATAAACATCCTAGTCAATGCCTTTATGAGTTTGATAATTACATTATAAAGCAAGATCACTTCAATGCAAATGTTATGAAACAATTGAAATACAATTCTGATATGATTGCTCGCTTGGGTGACTTGTTATTTAGAATCTCAAATGATGTTAGAGGTGTAGGAAAGCATGCCTCTATGGTTCAAACACAATTAGAACAAGTTGCTAAATCTCAAAGAGAATTGCTTGATGAAATGAATAATAATATCAATGATCATGCTGTTAGAGTGATGACTAGAGGAGGTAGAATGACTCAGGAACCACTTTACCCTGAGGGACACCCAAAAAGAATTGAACAAGACTCTCAAAGAGTTAACACTGATGCACCTAGTCCTCCTAAAAAAAAAAGAAGAAGAAAAATGATAGGACTTTGCATGCCTCTAGTGAACCTGAAGTAGAAAAACCTCATGAAAATGATAATGAAGTCTCTATCTCTGATGCTGAAACTCAATTTGGTAATGAACACACATCTTCTGATAATGAAAAATACAATGATGAGGTTCATGAAGATACTCGACCAAATAATAAAGAACCAGATAATGATATTGAAATACAACCAGTTGTTGATCTTGATAACCCACAACCCGAGGATAAAAGAAATGATAAAAGAGACTTTGTTGCTAGAAAATATGGTAAGGAAAGAGAACCGTGGGTTGAAAAACCTATGCCCTTTCCACCTAAGTCCACCAAAAAGAAAGATGATGGAGAATTTGAACGCTTTGCTGAAATGCTGAGGCCAGTCTTTTTGCGTACTCGCTTGACTGATATCTTAAAAATGCCTCCTTATGCAAAGTACATGAAAGACATCATCACCAATAAGAGAAAAACACCAGAAGCTGAAATCTCCACCATGCATGCTAATTATACTTTTAAGGGTGGAGTACCTAAAAACTTGTGTTTTCAGGGAATGAACTGTTGGACAAGCTGAAGAATTATTGAATAACATATTGAAAAATTATGATGATTGGATCCTTCCTGAACCACCACTTAAACCTACTCCAAAGAAGAGGGGTATCTTATATCTCAGTGCTAAAGATATGCAAGAGGCAAAGAAATCTATGAAGGAAAAAGGTATTAAAGCAGAGGATGTTAAAAATTTACCACCTATCAAAGAAATACATGGGCTTCAAACACCACCACCACCTAAGGTGGTAGAGGTAAATTCTTTATTAAAGTTCGATGAAGGTGATATTTCTTATAATAAACATCCTAGTCAATGCCTTTATGAGTTTGATAATTACATTAGAAAGCAAGATCACTTCAATGCAAATGTTATGAAACAATTGAAATACAATTCTGATATGATTGCTCGCTTGGGTGACTTTTTACTTAGAATCTCAAATGATGTTAGAGGTGTAGGAAAGCATGCCTCTATGGTTCAAACACAATTAGAACAAGTTGCTAAATCTCAAAGAGAATTCCTTGATGAAATGAATAATAATATCAATGATCATGCTGTTAGAGTGATGACTAGAGGAGGTAGAATGACTCAGGAACCACTTTACCCTGAGGGACACCCAAAAAGAATTGAACAAGACTCCCAAAGAGTTAACACTGATGCACCTAGTCCTTCTAAAAAGAAAAAGAAGAAGAAAAACGATAGGACTTTGCATGCCTCTAGTGAACCTGAAGTAGAAAAACCTCATGATAATGATAATGAAGTCTCTATCTCTGATGCTGAAACTCAATTTGGTAATGAACACACATCTTCTGATAATGAAAAAGACAATGATGAGGTTCATGAAGATACTCAACCAAATAATAAAGAACCAGATAATGATATTGGAATAGAACCAGTTGTTGATCTTGATAACCCACAACCCAAGAATAAAAGATATGAAAAAAGAGACTTTGTTGCTAGAAAATATGGTAAGGAAAGAGAACCGTGGGTTGATAAACCTATGCCCTTTCCACCTAAGTCCACCAAAAAGAAAGATCATGAAGAATTTGAACGCTTTGCTGAAATGTTGAGGCCAGTCTTTTTGCGTACTCGCTTGACTGATATCTTAAAAATGCCTCCTTATGCAAAGTACATGAAAGACATCCTCACCAATAAGAGAAAAACACCGGAAGCTGAAATCTCCACCATGCATGCTAATTATAATTTTAAGGGTGGAGTACCTAAAAACCTTGGAGATCCGGGAATACCAATTATACCTTGCTCCATCAAAAGAAATTATGTGAAAACTGCTTTATGTGATTTAGGAGCTGGTGTTAGTGTTTGGTACGTCTTCAACGTATCTATAATTTATGAAGTATTCATGCTATTATTTTATCATTCTTGGATGTTTTACAATCATTTTATAGCAACTTTATATCATTTTTTGGGACTGGCCTATTGACCCAGTGCCAGTTGTTGTTTTTGCTTGTTTTTTACATCGGACGAAATCAATATCAAACGGAGTCCAAATGCAGCGAAACTTTTTGGAGAATTTTTATGGACCGGAACACCCAGGATGGGCCAGAGAAGCACCTGGTGGGTGCCTCGAGGGGGGCACAACCCACCAAGGTGCGCCTGGGCCCCCAGGCGTGCCCAGGTGGGTTGTGCCCACCTCGGTGGCCTCCCGCACCCCCTCTTCGCCCTATAAATTCCCAAATATTCCAAAACCCTTGGGGGTAGCCCTAGATCAGAAGTTTCGCCGCCGCAAGGCTCTGTACCCACGAGAAACCAATCTAGACCCCGTTCTGGCACCCTGCTGGAGGTGGAGATCATCACGGGTGGCCATCTTCATCATCCCGGCGGCCACCATGATGAGGAGGGAGTAGTCCACCCTTGGGGCTGAGGGTTTGTACCAGTAGCTATGTGTGTAATCTCTCTCTCTCTCTCGTGTTCTTGAGATGTCACGATCTTGATGTATCACGGGCTTTGTTAATATAGTCAGATCATATGGTGTTTTCCCCTCTCTATCTTGTTGTGATGAATTGAGTTTTCCCTTTGAGATTTTGTTGTTATCGGATTGAATACTTTCATGGATTTGAGAGCACTTGATATATGTCTTGCAATTGAATACTCGTGGTGACAATGGGGTATCGTATTGATTCACTTGATATATGTTTTGGCACTCAACTCACGGATTCCCGAGGTGACATTGGGGTAATCTATGCATAGGGGTTGATGCACGTTCTTGTCTTTGTTTCTCCGATAGAAATCTTGGGGCACTCTTTGAAGTTCTTTGTTTTGGATTGAGTATTATGAATATGAATTTGCTTTGGTGTTACGTAACATCCCAAATTTCCAATTTGGTATGTATACATAGATCATAATTGCATATCATGTTTTATTGCATTTTGACAAATCCTCGATAAATCCTAAGCAACTCAAGGACCCTCGGAGAGAGTTGGGGATTTTTTTCTTAAATTTTCATATTTGATTTTTATCAAATAATAAGACGAGGATTTTGGTTTTAATTATTTTCTCTCCGGAAAAATATTTCATTCTATAAATAAATGAGAGGAGAAAATATGACTTCTCCAAAACAATTGAAATACCGGAGGAAAAATGTTAAAATCATTATTTGGAAATTATTTGGATTTTATTTGTAATTTTTATTGCATTTAAAAATATGCATGTTTTCAAAATATTTATTGTTGATTTTAAAAATGTTCACCCTATTCTAGATTTTCTAACTAGACGGGGAAAATTTATTTCATATTTTTCTGATTTTTATTTATTTTTCTACGCAATTTTCTTCGCGGAACTTATTTAAAAAAAAACCCGCGCCCGACTGGGCCGAGGCCCAGCCGAGCCAGGCCGGCCCGCCCGTCTTCTCCTCCCCACGCACGTCGCCCGCCGCCGCCGGAGTCCGGCTCGGACACGGGAGCCGCCGCCGCCTTTGCCCCTCCCCCAAGCCACCTCCCCCCCCCCTTATATACCCCCCTCGCCTCCTCCCTCTCACCCCGAGCGCCGCCGCCGCCGCACCCCGCCGCCCGCTGCAGCCCGTGCCGCCGCACCCCGCCGCCGGAGCCGCCCCCTCGCCGCCCCGAGCCCCGCCGCCCTCGCCGCCCCTTGCCGGAGCTAGCCGGAGCCCCGCCGGAGCTCTACCCCGACGAGGTAGACCTCGCCTCGTTTGCCGTTTTTTTTAAAAAACCCTTCGTTTTAAAAAAACCTAGATCGGTTTTTTTCGGTTTTCTTATTTTACGAGCGTTCACCGAACCGTTCGTTTTAACGAACGCGTTCGTCGGTTTTTCTCTGTTAACGAACGTCCGTTCTTTAACCGTTCGTCCGTTTTTCTTTTTCGGCGGATTTTCTCGTTATTTTCTCAGATTCGATTTCTGATCGAATCTTCGTTTCTGTTTAACTTCTCGCTCGTTTATCAGAATCAGGCGATTCAAGCGCCTAGAGTTTCGTCTCAAAATTCTCTTTCCGATTAATCTACTCAAATAAGTTTTTGCAACAGTAAAATTTGACCTAGATCCAGATTAGCAAACGAAGTTTCTTTCTTCCGCCGTTTGACTTTCGTTGCTTCTTTCGAGTTGATTCTTTTTGCAAACCGGAGTTCTTAAGTTGAACTTTCTGGTTGGATCTTTCATTCGAGTTTTACCTGTGCATTAGTTGAGTACTGATTGTATGCTTGTCTGTTTGCGATAGAGTACCCGGAGTGTGCCGCTTGTTACTTCGAATCGCTAGGTTTTGCGGATCATCAGCAAGGCAAGTAACACTTTGATCATACCCCGTTCATACCCAGTTTTATTGCATTAGATCTATTCCTTCAAACACATTGCATGATTAGGATCTAATAAACTGTGGGTATTGGGAAGTAGTTGAGGTAGTACCTATTACCTGTTTTCTATCAAACCCTTGGGAGTTACTTCTACGTTGCTTTTATTATTGCCATGCTATGCTCGTAGACGTGGATTGGGTTTGAGTGAAATTCATGACAGATGTGAGATTGTTAATTAATGGTTTACTTAAGGTGGCAACTTAAACTCACATCTGGGTGGATTGAGGTACCTGGGTATTCCAGGATTGCCTGTTTTTCTTTTGGACCGCCACCCAGGTTCAAAGGGATCATGAGATTTTTCATGCTAGAAACTTCCGTGTGCAGCGGCAAGCTATTATGGGCTCTAGCATAGTTGACTAAGTTGTGTGAACTCTTACAATGGTAGACTAGCAGATGTAGGGGAAAGTAGGTGTAACGGTCTACCCATACGTAAGGTGCAAACACTTCTGAAAGACTGTGTCTTGGTCATCCGTTACTCAAACATCATGTAGTGCGAGTAATCCAACGGAGGAGATCAAGTCTTGTGGGAAAAGTGCACAAACCTCTGCAGAGTGTACAAACTGATCATGATTAGCCGTGTCCCCGGTTATGGACAACTTGAGTATCTAGTACTTGGATTATCATGTGAATCTCAACACTATGTTACTTCTAATTAATTTTGTTGAGTTATTGATGATCTTTTAATTGGGATTGAGATGCTGTCAACCATCTCAATGTTTCACAACCACCATGATAGTTAAATAAAATTTATTCCTTTTGAAGTAGGATAAAATTGGCTTTTCGCAAAAATGTAACCGTAGAGCTTTCCACCAGCCATATATGCAAGTAGTATAGCATTATTGTTGTTCATTACTCTCTATGTGTTACATTGCCAGCATATTCTATGTGCTGACCCGTTTTCGGGCTGCAACGTTTCATGTTGCAGACTTTTCAGACGACGAGTAAGGTGCCTTAGGTCGTGGTCTTATACTCAGTGATGCCGCTGGAGTTGATGGACTCACTTATCTTCCAAGTCTTCCGCTGTTATCGTGATTAGATGGCCTTAAGCCATGTTTATCATACTTAGTCTCTATGGAGATATCCGATGTAATAATTGTGTGATTGCTACTCTGCTATAAATCCTCAATTTCTACTGTGCGTGTCAGCATTACTGATCCAGGGATGACACTGGTGCACAGCAGCACAGGCCATTTGAGGTCTGGTCGCTACAAAGTTGGTATCAGAGCACACGCTGACTATAGGACACGACCACTAAGCTTAAGCCCTAGAAAACTTCTCTCTTCTCATTTCTGACTCCTCTCCATTTTCTACTCTTTTAGGAATGGAGAATGCAAGGAGCAAGTTCATGCAACCAGATGAAGACACGCCGTTTGGACGACATTTGAAGGAAGTCACCAAGTACTTGAACATAGGAATACCAAGCATCACCGGAACCTACAACGCACATTACCCGAAGAGGAGAGCTGGAAGATTCAAGTTATCATTCCAGGAAGGATGTTTAGTGCCATGAGATTGGTTTTCGAAGCACCAACTTGGAGTTTAGGGAAGAGCATGGCCGCACATATCGCCATGGGACGCATTGGAGAAGTCTACCACCAGGAGCTTAAGGATACGATTTATCAAATTTGTGGACGTCGAGACGCGCAATGGGAGATGATCAAGACCAAGAAGGATGGATCAATTGCAGCTTTCATCCAGGAGCAGAACCAACATATTCGTCGCCAGGAAAACCAGATGTGCACGGACAAGGAAGAACTAAAGAAGGCATTTACGAAGATCAAGGAACTCCAAGAAGAACTCAAGACTACACGCGAAGATTATTTGGAGGAAATCAACACACTTGTCGGGAAGATTGACGACCTGGAGAATAAGATTGGAGCATCCGGGAGAAATCCAGTGCCAAAAGCAGAAGTCGACGGATGCACTTGTCCGGATAACTACATCATCATCGACGACACCGACTCGGAACCAAGTGAAGACGAATGGATTGATGAAGCTGGAGCAGACATCATGGAGTCTTCAACAGATCAGAATTTCTAGTAGACCACCATATCAGTAGTAGTTATTTCCCCATTCAGTAGTATAGTTCAAGCACTTTGTAACGCTAGCTAGATCGATTGTTTTGCCTTGTTTGGATTGATTGAGTGATATTGATTGAATTTTGTCTCATGAGCATATGGGTAGTGTTTTCTCTCTAGACCTCATTCTATTCTTAATTCTCATCTTTTCTAAACCCATCAGATGCCTCCGAGACGCGACACCGGATTTGTTTTCCCGCCAGAGATCACCCAGTTGATTCAGCAACAGAATGCCCTGATGCAAGTGTTAGTTCAGAACCAAGGCAACAACAACAACAACAACCCACCGCCACCACCACCTGTTGACCACTTAGCCCGTTTCCTAAGGTTAAACCCGCCGGTGTTTTCCAGTAGCACCGAGCCGATTGTTGCAGATGATTGGCTCCGCAAAGTTGGAAGGGTGTTGACCACCGCAGGATGCACAGATGCGGAAAGAGTGCGTTTTGCCGCACATCAGCTTGATGGACCCGCAGCATCATGGTGGGAGAATTATACAGCCACGCACCCTATTGACACTGTCACATGGGACCAGTTTCAGCAAGCTTTCCGTACAGCTCATGTTTCAGCAGGAGCTATGGCTATGAAGAAGCGTGAGTTTCGTAACCTACGCCAAGGAGGACGCACCGTAGGCCAGTATGTGGAGGAATTCAGTAAGCTAGCACGTTATGCACCAGATGACGTTGCTACAGATGCTGCCAAGCAGGAGAAGTTTCTGGAAGGATTGAATGATGAGCTGAGTATGCAGTTGATGGTAGCAACTTTCAACAACTACCAGGAACTGGTAGATAGAGCTCTCATGATTGAAGGGAAGCAACAGCAGATTGAAAACCGTAAGAGGAAGTATGGACAAGGGAAGTATAACTCAGGAACTCAGCAGAAGCCACGATTTAACCCGAAGCCGGGAGGACAGTTTCAGCATACCCATGGAGGAGGGAGTTCGCACAACCATAATGGCTCTAAAAATGGAAATGGGAATGGAGGAAGCAACGGACAGAACTGCACCAACCCATCTACCCCAGCCAAGAGGGACCTGAGCCAAGTCACTTGTTTTAAGTGCCAGAAGAATGGACATTATGCCAACGAATGTCCCGAAGCCCAAAATGGAAATGGCAATGGAAGCTCTGGGAAGAAGCCGAACCCGTTCAACAAAGGACATGTGAACCACGTGAGCATGGAGGAGGTTGAAGCTCAGCCTGATGCAGTAATAGGTAAGTTTTTGGTTAAGTCATTTGCTGCAACTGTTCTTTTCGATACTGGTGCATCGCATTCATACATATCAAGGGGATTCATGAATAAGTTTAAGATGTCCACCAAAGTTCTCAGAAACCCTATGTTAGTAACCTCGCCAGGAGCAGAGTATATGGCCACCCAAGGATGTTTTCAGATACCATTGGCCATTGGTAGGCATGTTTTCCCCTCAGATCTCATTGTTTTGGAATCGCAAGGTTTGGATGTGATTTTGGGAATGGATTGGCTATCGTTGTATGGAGGAAACATCGATTGTGCCAGCAAGACTATTTTGCTTACCACCCCAGAAGGAAAAAGGATCAAGTATGTATCCAGGCATATGCCGAAGAGGATTCAAGTGAATTCCTTATCAGGAATTGTACAGGAGGAAGTACCAGTGGTGAAGGATTATCCGGATGTATTTCCAGAAGAGTTGCCAGGCATGCCACCGGATAGAGACATTGAGTTCTTGATTGAACTTTTGCCAGGCACCGGGCCAATATCTAAGAGACCGTACAGGATGCCCGCAAAGGATTTGGAGGAAATTAAGAAGCAGATCAAGGAGTTACTGGATAAAGGCTATATTCGCCCAAGTTCGTCACCTTGGGGATCACCAGTACTTCTAGTGGAGAAGAAAGATGGATCACTAAGGATGGTTGTTGATTACCGAGGATTGAATGAAGTGACCATCAAAAACAAGTACCCATTGCCAATGATAAATGATTTGTTTGACCGCCTGCAAGGAGCTAAGGTATTTTCCAAGATCGATCTACGATCAGGGTACCATCAGTTAAAGATTCGAGAGCAGGATATACCCAAGACGGCATTTACCACCAGATATGGATTGTATGAGTATACCGTTATGTCATTTGAACTGACTAACGCACCGGCCTATTTCATGAACCTGATGAACAAAGTGTTTATGGAGTTTTTGGATAAGTTCGTCGTGGTGTTCATTGATGATATTCTAGTCTTTTCCAAGGATGAGGAAGAGCATGAGGAGCATTTGCGATTGGTACTTGAGAAGCTCAGAGAACATCAGTTATATGCCAAGTTCAGCAAATGTGAGTTTTGGTTGAAGGAAGTTGGATTTCTTGGACATGTTATTTCTGGAGAAGGAATAGCAGTAGACCCTGCCAAGGTTGACACAGTGACAAGTTGGGAATCACCCGCGACAGTTGGAGAAATCCGGAGTTTTCTTGGACTTGCAGGATACTACCGGAGATTCATCGAGAATTTCTCAAAGATTGCTAAGCCCATGACTGAACTATTGAAGAAGAACACCAAATTCAATTGGACTGAGGAATGTGAAGCTAGTTTCCAAGAGTTGAAGAAACGATTGGTTACATCACCAGTGTTGATTCTGCCAGATCAACGCAAGGACTATGAAGTTTATTGCGACGCTTCTCGTCGAGGACTTGGAGCAGTGCTTATGCAGGAAGGAAGAGTTGTGTCATATGCTTCATGACAACTTAAACCCCATGAGAAGAATTATGCTACGCATGATTTGGAATTAGCAGCCGTGGTGCATGCATTGAAGACATGGAGACATTTTCTCATCGGAAACCATTGTGAGGTGTACACGGATCACAAGAGTTTGAAGGAGTTAAATCTCAGACAGAGGAGATGGTTGGAGCTCATCAAGGATTATGATATGAGATTGCATTATCACCCTGGAAAGGCTAACGTAGTAGCAGACGCGTTGAGCCGCAAGAGCCATATCAACACCCTCATGACAGGAGAGTTACCTCAGGAGTTAGCCGAGGATCTACGCGAGCTATGTTTGGAGATAGTCCCAAGAGGCTATTTAGCGACATTGGAGATTCAGTCTACCTTGATGGAAAGGATCAGAGAAGCCCAGAAGTCAGACAAGGAGATTAAAGAGATAAAGGAGAAGATGAGCAAAGGAAAAGCCAAGGGATTTCGGGAGGATGAGCACGATACCCTATGGTTTGAGGACCGCGTATATGTGCCAAATGATCCGGACATCAGAAAGTTGATTTTGCAAGAAGCCCATGATTCACCGTACTCAATTCACCCAGGGAATACCAAGATGTATTTGGATTTGAAGAATACTTTCTGGTGGACCGGAATGAAGAAGGATATTGCGGAGTATGTAGCAGTTTGTGATGTATGTCAGAGAGTGAAGGCAGAGCATCAGAAGCCAGCAGGATTGCTACAACCATTGTCGATACCCGAATGGAAGTGGGATAAAATAGGCATGGATTTTATCACAGGATTACCCAGGACTCGTTCCGGCTATGACTCAATATGGGTTGTAGTTGATCGATTGACGAAAGTAGCTCATTTTATTCCAGTGAAGACCACTTACACCAGTGCTAAGTTGGCAAAGATATACATGACCAGGATAGTATGTTTGCATGGAGTTCCAAGGACTATTGTATCAGACAGAGGAACCCAATTTACCTCGAAGTTTTGGAAGCAGCTACATGAAACATTGGGAACCAGGCTGGAATTTAGTACAGCATTTCACCCACAGACAGATGGACAGACCGAGAGAGTCAACCAGATTTTGGAGGACATGTTGAGAGCCTGTGCACTAGATTATGGATCTAGTTGGGACGACAATTTGCCATATGCGGAGTTTTCATATAACAACAGTTATCAAACCGGTTTGAAGATGGCCCCTTTCGAAGCTTTGTACGGAAGGAGGTGTAGAACACCGTTGTTATGGGACGAAGTTGGAGACCGTCAGTTGTTTGGACCAGATTTGATTAAGGAGTCTGAACAGAGAGTAAGGTTGATTCGCGATAGGCTCAAGGTAGCCCAGTCCAGGCAGAAGAGTTATGCTGATTCTAAACGAAAAGAGACAGTTCACGAAGTCGGAGACCGAGTGTATCTTCGAGTATCACCCCTTCGAGGAGTGAAGCGCTTTGGAGTTAAGGGAAAGTTAGCGCCCCGTTTTATCGGACCATACAGAGTGTTGGAACGTATGGGAGAAGTTGCTTACAAGTTGGAATTGCCCGAAGGATTGTCTGAAGTACATGATGTATTTCATGTTTCACAGTTGAAGAAGTGCCACGCAGGGATGGCTGAGATACCACTGAGAGATACTGTGCCACTGGAAGCGATTCAGTTGGAAAGTGATTTGACTTATGAGGAGAAACCAGTTAAGATTCTCGAGTATGCCAGCCGAGTTACCCGCAGCAAGGTTATCAAGTTTTGCAAAGTCCAGTGGAGTCACCACACGGAAGATGAAGCCACCTGGGAGCGAGAGGAAGATCTACGGAAAAACCACTCCCACCTGTTTTCTAGCCAACCCGAATCTCGAGGGCGAGATTCATCTTAAGGGGGGTAGGTTTGTAACATCCCAAATTTCCAATTTGGTATGTTATTCATAGATCATAATTGCATATCATGTTTTATTGCATTTTGACAAATCCTCGATAAATCCTAAGCAACTCAAGGACCCTCGGAGAGAGTTGGGGATTTTTTTCTTAAATTTTCATATTTGATTTTTATCAAATAATAAGACAAGGATTTTGGTTTTAATTATTTTCTCTCTAGAAAAAATTTCATTCTATAAATAAATGAGAGGAGAAAATATGACTTCTCCAAAACAATTGAAATACCGGAGGAAAAATGTTAAAATCATTATTTGGAAATTATTTGGATTTTATTTGTAATTTTTATTGCATTTAAAAATATGCATGTTTTCAAAATATTTATTGTTGATTTTAAAAATGTTCACCCTATTCTAGATTTTCTAACTAGACGGGGAAAATTTATTTCATATTTTTCTGATTTTTATTTATTTTTCTACGCAATTTTCTTCGCGGAACTTATTTAAAAAAAAACCCGCGCCCGACTGGGCCGAGGCCCAGCCGAGCCAGGCCGGCCCGCCCGTCGTCTCCTCCCCACGCACGTCGCCCGCCGCCGCCGGAGTCCGGCTCGGACACGGGAGCCGCCGCCGCCTTTGCCCCTCCCCCAAGCCACCTCCCCCCCTTATATACCCCCCCTCGCCTCCTCCCTCTCACCCCGAGCGCCGCCGCCGCCGCACCCGCCGCCGCACCCCGCCGCCTGCTGCAGCCCGCGCCGCCGCCGCTGCCGCACCCCGCCGCCGGAGCCGCCCCGAGCCCCGCCGCCCTCGCCGCCCCTCGCCGGAGCTCTACCCCGACGAGGTAGACCTCGCCTCGTTTGCCGTTTTTTTTTTAAAAACCCTTCGTTTTAAAAAAAAACCCTAGATGGTTTTTTTTTCGGTTTTCTTATTTTACGAGCGTTCACCGAACCGTTCGTTTTAACGAACGCGTTCGTCGGTTTTTCTCTGTTAACGAACGTCCGTTCTTTAACCGTTCGTCCGTTTTTCTTTTTCGGCGGATTTTCTCGTTATTTTCTCAGATTCGATTTCTGATCGAATCTTCGTTTCTGTTTAACTTCTCGCTCGTTTATCGGAATCAGGCGATTCAAGCGCCTAGAGTTTCGTCTCGAAATTCTCTTTCCAATTAATCTACTCAAATAAGTTTTTGCAACAGTAAAATTTGACCTAGATCCAGATTAGCAAACGAAGTTTCTTTCTTCCGCCGTTTGACTTTCGTTGCTTCTTTCGAGTTGATTCTTTTTGCAAACCGGAGTTCTTAAGTTGAACTTTCTGGTTGGATCTTTCATTCGAGTTTTACCTGTGCATTAGTTGAGTACTGATTGTATGCTTGTCTGTTTGCGATAGAGTACCCGGAGTGTGCCGCTTGTTACTTCGAATCGCTAGGTTTTGCGGATCATCAGCAAGGCAAGTAACACTTTGATCATACCCCGTTCATACCCAGTTTTATTGCATTAGATCTATTCCTTCAAACACATTGCATGATTAGGATCTAATAAACTGTGGGTATTGGGAAGTAGTTGAGGTAGTACCTATTACCTGTTTTCTATCAAACCCTTGGGAGTTACTTCTACGTTGCTTTTATTATTGCCATGCTATGCTCGTAGACGTGGATTGGGTTTGAGTGAAATTCATGACAGATGTGAGATTGTTAATTAATGGTTTACTTAAGGTGGCAACTTAAACTCACATCTGGGTGGATTGAGGTACCTGGGTATTCCAGGATTGCCTGTTTTTCTTTTGGACCGCCACCCAGGTTCAAAGGGATCATGAGATTTTTCATGCTAGAAACTTCCGTGTGCAGCGGCAAGCTATTATGGGCTCTAGCATAGTTGACTAAGTTGTGTGAACTCTTACAATGGTAGACTAGCAGATGTAGGGGAAAGTAGGTGTAACGGTCTACCCATACGTAAGGTGCAAACACTTCTGAAAGACTGTGTCTTGGTCATCCGTTACTCAAACATCATGTAGTGCGAGTAATCCAACGGAGGAGATCAAGTCTTGTGGGAAAAGTGCACAAACCTCTGCAGAGTGTACAAACTGATCATGATTAGCCGTGTCCCCGGTTATGGACAACTTGAGTATCTAGTACTTGGATTATCATGTGAATCTCAACACTATGTTACTTCTAATTAATTTTGTTGAGTTATTGATGATCTTTTAATTGGGATTGAGATGCTGTCAACCATCTCAATGTTTCACAACCACCATGATAGTTAAATAAAATTTATTCCTTTTGAAGTAGGATAAAATTGGCTTTTCGCAAAAATGTAACCGTAGAGCTTTCCACCAGCCATATATGCAAGTAGTATAGCATTATTGTTGTTCATTACTCTCTATGTGTTACATTGCCAGCATATTCTATGTGCTGACCCGTTTTCGGGCTGCAACGTTTCATGTTGCAGACTTTTCAGACGACGAGTAAGGTGCCTTAGGTCGTGGTCTTATACTCAGTGATGCCGCTGGAGTTGATGGACTCACTTATCTTCCAAGTCTTCCGATGTTATCATGATTAGATGGCCTTAAGCCATGTTTATCATACTTAGTCTCTATGGAGATATCCGATGTAATAAGTGTGTGATTGCTACTCTGCTATAAATCCTCCATTTCTACTGTGCGTGTCAGCATTACTGATCCAGGGATGACAGTGGTGCACAGCAGCACAGGCCATTTGAGGTCTGGTCGCTACATGTTATTTTAGTACGAACTCTAGGATAGATCGAACGGAAAGAATAGCTTTGTGTTATTTTAGTACGAACTCTTGAATAGATCGAACGGAAAGAATAGCTTTGAGGTGGTTTCGTACCCTACAAACAATTTATTCTTATGTTCTCCGCTAGATAGGAACTTTGGAGCGATTCTTCATTGCACGTTGAGGGATGGTTATATGATCCAATTATATTAGCGTTGTTGAGAGGTTGCACTAGTGAAAGTACGGACCCTAGGCCTTGTTTTCAAGCATTGCAATACCGTTTGTGCTCTGTTTTTTCAATTGCTACCTTGCTGTATTTATTTATTCAGATTTTAAAAATATATTTCTACCATCCATATTACACTTTTATAACCATCTCTTCGCCGGACTAGTGCACCTATACAATTTTCCATTATATTGGGTGTGTTGGGAACACAAGAGATTTCTTGTATTTGGTTGCAGGGTCGTTTGAGAGAGACTATCTTCATCCTACGCCTCCCACGGATTGATAAACCTTAGGTCATCCACTTGAGGGAAAATTGCTACTGTCCTACAAAACTCTGCGCTTGGAGGCCCAACATGAGTCTATAAGAATAAAGTTGCGTAGTAGACATCAATGTTATGCCTTTCTCTTTATATAAAGGACTTGATTTGAATAAACTCACACCTACTGAAATATCTTTGCAAATGGCTGATAAATCAACTGCCATACCTATCGGTATTTGTGAGGATGTGCCCGTTGTTGTTGCTAATGTTACTATCTTAACTGACTTTGTTATACTTGAGATGCCCGAGGACGACAACATGTCGATTATCCTTGGTAGACCCTTCTTGAATACTGCAGGGGCTGTTATTGCTTGCAATAAAAGCAAGGTCACTTTTCATATCGATGGTAATGAACATACGGTGCACTTTCCGAAGAAACAATTCCAAGTGAATGGTATTAATGTTATTGAAAAATCTCCGACAATCACTATTGGAAGTTTTCAACTACCTCTACCTACTGCCAAAAAGAAATATGAAATGCTTATTGTTGGGGACATTCATATCCCCATTGAGGTAACTTAGTGTTTTACGAAAGTCTTCGGTGTCATGCTAATCGGAAGTGGTTGTTAATAAGACTTGATCAACCTTATTAATGAATCATTTTTGAGAGGTGTGAAGTATATGAATTTAGTGAGCACTACCTTCTGTCCCTACGCTTTGTTTTCTGTTTTTATTAGTTAAATAAAATAAAATGCCATGATTTGTCTGTTTTCTGAGTTTTTCATACAATAAAAAATGACCCAAAAATAGAAGTTCTCAAAATGCTCTGAAAATTTAATACGATTTTTTTCTGAATATTTAAGAATTTTTAGTGCAAATAACTTCAGAGGGAGGTACTCCCGGTGGGCACAACCCACCTGGGCGTGCCAGCACCCCCAGGCACGCCCTGGTGGGTTGTGGTCCCCACGTGGGCCCCCTCACTTATCTCTTCGTCCCACATCATCACCTACCTCTAGAAAAAATTCACCATTGCTCTCTCTAGCTCTCTCTCTCTCTCTCTCTCTCTCTCTCTCTCTCTCTCTCTCTCTCTCTCTCTCTCTCTCTCTCTCTCTCTCTCTCGTGTTCTTGCTCTCAAACCCACGGATTTCGATCTCTTTGCTCGAAGCTCCGTTTTCGAAACTGTTCCGGGGGCTTGTTGCTCAGTATGTGACTCCTCCATTGGTCCAATTAGTTTTTGCTCTAGTGGTTTATATTTAGAATAATTAATGACTCTTGGTGCTGCTGTAGATGAGCTTGCATGTTGAATTCTTAGAGTTCTAAGTAGTTTGAATGCTTGATATGTCCTCTATGCATCCCTATGAGTAGTTGCTATCAATCTTGTGAAGTTTTCTTGAGAAAATTTTGTGAACTAAAAATTTCAGAATTTTGTTCATAGGAAAAAGATGAGTATCTTTAGGAAGTTTGCTTCCAAGAAGAACTCCAAGGAAGTTATTGGGGAGTCATCTGACAGTGATCTCCACACCCGGAGAATGGCGGAGGTACGACCGTGCGAATGGCCGCATAACCCATTCATGGAAGGGGTCGGAATCCTTCAAGAGTTTGCACAATATGCTGCTAATGCCGGCCTCACTGACTTCATCGTAGCTGAATGTGAGTATCATCTCCTCACAAATTCCTTTGTGCAAAGTTTTCATTTCTTGAGTAGGAATAACCCTCCTGAGGTGCAGTTTAACTTATATGTTGAACCCCATCAGATACCGCTTACTGAATTTTGTGATATATGCTTGCTACCTTCTAATTGTAGTTTATTAGAGCCTAGGCCCGCGGAGTTTGATGGTTTTTACCACACTCTGACAGTGGGGGATGAGAGAAGGGTATCGAGTGTCACCGCCACTAGCTTACATTTTCCGGCTGTGCATTATTTTGCTCTATTCATTGCAAAGTGTTTGCTTGCTAGAGAGAAGATAGGTGCACTTAGTGCCCCGGACTTCGCTATTTTACGTCGTGCACTTCACGGCGACAACACTTATAGCTTGGGAGCTATTGTGGCACGTCGCCTCCACCTTAACAGATCCAAGGGTAAAATACATGGTGGTATTTATGCTACTCCCTTGGCGAGTCACTTTAACATTCAGATACGCCAGCATGATTATCCTTTACCCAAGGTTTATTTAGATCGCTCGGCTATGGCATACCACCACTTTATTGATAGTGAGAACATCACTATGGACGTTCCATATAACTTGGTCTTTAGTGAGATTACCCGTGATGTTATTTCGTTGCCTGCACTTGCTTTGTTTGATCCTATTGCCAGGGGCGGATACAGGATTGTGCCTGAGGACATTGTCGCCTACCGGAACAACCTGGCTGCCGCACAGGAGGAGCCTCAGCAGTGGGACCCTTAGGTGCCTGCTCCCCAGCACTTCAACATAGGACCCCATGGTTTCTTCGAGTGGTGATTACCAAGTTAGGCCAAAATCCTAAGCTTGGGGAAGTACGTATATCCACCGACATTACTTTCATGTTCACACATTTCATTCCAGTTGTCGGTGTCCACACTTTTTCATTTTATTATCCATGCCAGATTTATTTTCTCGCCTTCTTCTTGTGTGTTTGAAAAACTTTGAGAAAATACAAAAATATTTCCTGTTTCTTTTTTATTTTTCTTTCTAGTGTAGTTAGTTGTAGTATTTAAAAAGAAAACCCCAAAAAGATTTCCTTGTTCTTCTTTTGCTTGTTGGGAGCTCCCTCATGTAAATAGTTTTTCTCGTTTTTGTTTTTTCTTTCTTTAATTTGTTTCCTTCCAGTTAAAAAACCAAAAACTCCAAAAATATTTCAGTGTGTTTCTCTGAATTTCTTTTCTCTTTTTATTGAGTCATACCGAGGAGAAGACCATGATGAAAATATTGAGTGGCTGTCATAAGCATTATTGATGATCTAACAGAGAGCCCATATTACCTTGTTTTCTTCTTTTTGAATAAAAATGTTTGCAGATTCCATCTTAGTCCATGGCACTCTTGCACTATTATTATTTTCATATCGTTTGATCGTGCAAGTGAAAGGCAATAATGACGATATTTGATGAACTGGCCGTGGCAGAGAGAAATGGGTATGAACTCAACTTGTTCTGTTTTTGTAAATATGTTTAACCTAGTATCCATGATTCAGCCTA
This sequence comes from Aegilops tauschii subsp. strangulata, assembly GCF_002575655.3. Lineage (NCBI taxonomy): Eukaryota > Viridiplantae > Streptophyta > Magnoliopsida > Poales > Poaceae > Aegilops > Aegilops tauschii. The sequence continues at coordinate 346,376,034 of NC_053038.3, read as the reverse complement.
TTATGACCAAACATGTTTGCAATGACAATTAGAGATTATAGTTTCTCATGCCATGCTTAAGTAGCTAGGAGTGGATAATGATTTATCTTGGATGTCAACATTGAGTTAAAATGATTGTGATGTAGTATGATGATATGGCATCCTCCTCTGAATGTTCGAGTGGTTTGACTTGGCACATGTTCATGCATGTAGTTGAATCAAAACCAACATAACCTCTATGATATTTATGTTCATGGTGTTCATATCCTACTAATGCTAGTATCCAATGTTACTAATGCATAATGCATGTTCATGTCTGTTTTCGCTCTCTAGCTGGCCGCTTCTCAACCTAAATGCTAGCCTTCGCCTGTACTAAGTGGGAATTCTGCTTGTGCATCAAAACCATGAATCCCAAGTTATTCGGGATGAGTCCATCATACCTACCTATATGCGGTATTACCCTGCCGTCCAAGTAAATTTGTATGTGCCACCTCTAAAAACTTCAAATAAATATCTTTTTTGTGTGCCTGGATTGTTCATAGAGCGATAGGAGGTAGTCAGTATCTTCCATGCTAAGCGGGTTATTCTCATGATGAGTGTTTATTCACTCGTCCTTGCACGAGAGGGGCGGTAATAGGGATTCCCAGTCCCGAACTCAAATTGCAAATAATTAAACAAAACTCCCCCCAGACTGTTGTTGGTATGGACGGCACCCGTTGTTTCGGACAAGCCCTGGAGTGTGATTGTTGGTGGAGGGGGAGTAATGAAATTGCAACTATCCTTGGGTGGTTTTGGTAATTACTAAAAACATATAGCTCATTGAACTAATGCCATTTAAAGATAAATATTTCAGGAAAGTTCAATGATTGGCATGGCATGGATTAGGAATGTGGACCCCTCAAAATGCTAAGGACACATATTGGCTCAAGCTCAAGACTCTACATTTTACTTTTAGTGATCCAAGATCACATTGAGTCCATAGGAAAAGCCAATACTATTAAAAGGGGATGAGGTGTTTCTTAATGGCTTTCTTGCTCAAAATGCTTAGTGATATGCTCCAAAAATCCTCAACCACTTTCTCATATCCACATATGCCCCAAACCAAAAGTCAAACTCGGCCCCACCGAAACATTCTCTCCGGCGCCACCGAGTTCATTTGGCATAGTCACTGCCAGAAACCCTAGTCACTTCGGTCTGACCGATAGGGGTCTCAGTCTCACCGAGATGGGATTGCAAACTCTTTGTTTCCCTTCGTAACGTTTCGGTCCAACCGAGATGAGCGATCGGTCCCACCGAGTTAGTAATGCAAACTCTCTGTTTCCCATTCGTAACATTTTAGTCTCACCGAGATGAGCGAATCAGTCCCACCGAGTTTTCCTGACCAAGTCTCTGGTTAGCTTATTACCAAAGTCAGTCTCACCGAGTTGACATATCGGTCCCACCGAAATGCCTAACGGTCACATTATGACCTGAATCGGTCTAACCGAGTTTTCTGATTCGGTCCCACCGAGTTTGGTGAATTGTGTGTAACGGTTAGATTTTGTGTGGAGGCTATATATACCCCTCCACCCACTCTTCACTCGTGGAGAAAGCCATCAGAACATGCCTACACTTCTAGCATATATTTTCTGAGAGAGAACCACCTACTCATGTGTTGAGGTCAAGATATTCCATTGCAACCACATAAATCTTGATCTCTAGCCTTCTCCAAGTTGCTTTCCACTCAAATCATCTTTCCACCAAATCCAAATCTATGAGAGAGAGTTGAGTGTTGGGGAGACTATAATTTGAAGCTCAAGAGCAAGGAATTCATCATCAACACACCATCTATTACCTTTTGGAGAGTGGTGTCTCCTAGATTGGTTAGGTGTCACTTGGGAGCCTCCGTCAAGATTGTGGAGTTGAACCAAGGAGTTTGTACGGGCAAGGAGATCGCCTACTTCGTGAAGATCTACCCTAGTTAGGCAAGTCCTTCGTGGGCGATGGCCATGGTGGGATAGACAAGGTTGCTTCTTCGTGGACCCTTCGTGGGTGGAGCCCTCCATGGACTCGCGCAACTGTTACCCTTCGTGGGTTGAAGTCTCCATCAACGTGGATGTACGATAGCACCACCTATCGGAACCACGCCAAAAATCTCTGTGTCTACATTGCGTTTGCTCCCTCCAAACTCCTCCCTTTACCTTCATGTGCAATGTTTTACATTCCGCTGCTATACTCTTAGACTTGCATGTGTAGGTTGTTTGCTTGACTTGTTCTAAGTTGTTAAAATCTGCCAAGACTTAAAATTGGGAAAAGGCTAGACCTTTATTTGGTTAAGTAGTCTAATCACCCCCTCTAGACATACTTTCGATCCTACAAGTGGTATCTGAGCTTTGGTCTTCATTTGCCTTGATTTCCATAGCTTTTGGTGATCATAGCCTTGGTTTCACAACCTAGGAGAGTATGGCGTCTAGCGAGGGAAATTACCATCGCAGAGGTCTTACTTTGATGGTACTAATTTTGCTAGTTGGAAGCATAAGATGAAAATGCATATTCTTGGACATAACCCCAGCGTTTGGGCTATTGTGTGTATTGGCTTGCAAGGTGAATTCTTTGATGGGAGAGAACCAAACCGCGAAGCTATCCTAGAAGAGTTGAAGATGCTGCAATACAATGCTCAAGCTTGTGATACTCTCTTCAACGGATTGTGCCCCGAAGAATTCAACAAAATCAGCCGTCTTGAGATTGCAAAGGAAATTTGGGATACTTTGATTGATATGCACGAGGGTACCGACTCCGTCAAGGAATCCAAATTGGATGTGCTTCAAAGTCAGCTTGACAAGTTCAAAATGAAGGATGGTGAAGATGTCGCTGAAATGTACTCTAGGCTTTCTCTCATCACAAATGAGATTGCCGACTTAGGAAGTGAAGAGATGACCGATAGATTCATCATCAAGAAGATCCTAAGAGCCTTGGATGGAAAATATGATACCGTGTGCACATTGATCCAAATGATGCCCAATTACAAAGATCTCAAGCCAACAGAAGTCATTGGAAGAATTGTTGCTCATGAGATGTCACTCAAGGATAAGGAAGAGCTTCACAACAAGTCAAGTGGTGCTTACAAAGCCTCATGTGATGCTCCTACATCATCAAGTGAGAAACAAACCTTCAATGAAGAATTGAGCCTAATGGGGAAGAATTTCAACAAGTTCTACAAGAGTAGGGGCAAGGAAAGAAGTTCCAAGTCAAGGTCCTACAATGGCAACAGATCTTCAAGTCATGAGCATAATTGCTACAATTGTGGAAGACCCAGACACTACTCCAATGAGTGTATGGCCCCCTACAAAAGAAGAGAAGATTCACCCAAAAGAAGAAGTAGAAGAGAAGAATCACCACCAAGAGAAAGGAGGAGTAGAGATGATAGTTATGAACAAAGAACCTCGCCGGTATCATACACCCACCATATACCTTCCTCAAAACAGCCACCATACCTACTTATTATGTCATTTCCATAGCCATTCCAAGATATATTGCCATGCAACTTACCACCGTTCCGTTTATTATCGCACGCTTCATCATTGTCATATTGCTTTGCATGATCATGTAGTTGACATCGTATTTGTGGCAAAGCCACCTTTATAATTCTTTCATACATGTCACTCTTGATTCATTGCATATCCCGGTAGACCGCCAGAGGCATTCACATAGAGTCATATTTTGTTCTAAGTATTGAGTTGTAAGTAAATAAAAGTGTGATGACCATCATTATTAGAGCATTGTCCCAAGTGAGGAAATATTGATGGAGACTATGATTCCCCCACAAGTCGGGATGAGACTCCGGACGAAAAGAAAAAAAAGGCCATAAAAAGGGAAAAAGGCCCAAATAAAAAAATGAGAGAAAAAGAGAGAAGGGACAATGTTACTATCCTTTTACCACACTTGTGCTTCAAAGTAGCACCATGATCTTCATGATAGAGAGTCTCCTATGTTGTCACTTTCATATACTAGTGGGAATTTTAGATTATAGAACTTGGCTTGTATATTCCAATGATGGGCTTCCTCAAAATGCCCTAGGTCTTCGTGAGCAAGCGAGTTCGATGCACACCCACTTAGTTTCTTTTGTTGAGCTTTCATACGCTTATAGCTCTAGTGCATCCGTTGCATGGCAATCCCTACTCACTCACATTGATATCTATTGATGGGCATCTCCATAGCCCGTTGATACGCCTAGTTGATGTGAGACTATCTTCTCCTTTTTGTCTTCTCCACAACCACCATTTTATTCCACATAAAGTGCCATGTCCATGGCTCACGCTGATACGTCTCCAACGTATCTATAATTTTTATTGTTCCATGTTATATTATATTCTGTTTTGGATGTTAATGGGCTTTATTTTACACTTTTATATTATTTTTGGGACTAACCTATTAACCGGAGGCCCAGCCCAGAATTGTTGTTTTTTTGCCTATTTCAGTGTCTTGCAGAAAAAGAATATCAAATGGAGTCCAAACGGAATGAAACCTTCGGGAACGTGATTTTTGGAACAAACGTGATCCAGAGGACTTGGACCCTACGTCAAGAAAGCAACCAGGAGGGCAAGAGGTAGGGGGGCGCTCCTACCCCCCGGGCGCGCCCTCCACCCTCATGGGGCCCACGTTGCTCCACCGACGTACTTCTTCCTCCTATATATACCTACATACCCCCAAACTACCAGATACGGAGCCAAAAACCTAATTCCACCGCCGCAACCTTCTGTATCCGTGAGATCCCATCTTGAGGCCTTTTCCGGCGCTCCGCCGGAGGGGGCATTGATCACGGAGGGCTTCTACATCAACACCATAGCCTCTCCGATGATGTGTGAGTAGTTTACCTCAGACCTTCGGGTCCATAGTATTAGCTAGATGGCTTCTTCTCTCTCTTTGGATCTCAATACAAAGTTCTCCATGATTCTCATGGAGATCTATTCGATGTAATCTTCTTTTGCGGTGTGTTTGTTGAGACCGATGAATTGTGAGTTTATGATCAAGTTTATCTATGAACAATATTTGAATCTTCTCTGAATTCTTTTATGTATGATTGGTTATCTTTGCAAGTCTCTTCGAATTGTCAGTTTGGTTTGCCTACTAGATTGATCTTTCTTGCGATGGGAGAAGTGCTTAGCTTTGGGTTCAATCTTGCGGTGTCCTTTCCCAGTGACAGCAGGGGCAGCAAGGCACGTATTGTATTGTTACCATCGAGGATAACAAGATGGGGTTTACTTCATATTGCATGAGTTTATCCCTCTATATCATGTCATCTTGCTTAAAGCGTTACTCTGTTCGTATGAACTTAATACTCTAGATGCATGCTGGATAGCGGTCGATGTGTGGAGTAATAGTAGTAGATGCAGGCAGGAGTCGGTCTACTTGTCACGGACGTGATGCCTATATACATGATCATACCTAGATATTCTCATAACTATGCTCAATTCTATCAATTGCTCAACAGTAATTTGTTCACCCACCGTAATACTTATGCTCTCGAGAGAAGCCACTAGTGAAACCTATGGCCCCCGGGTCTATTTTCCATCATATTAATCTTCCAATACTTAGTTATTTCTTTTGCCTTTTATTTTTCTTTGCATCTTCATTATAAAAATACCAAAAATATTATCTTATCATCTCTATTAGATCTCACTTTCGTAAGTGACCGTGAAGGGATTGACAACCCCTTTATTGCGTTGGTTGCGAGGTTTTATTTGTTTGTGCAGGTGCGAGGGACTCGTGCGTGGCCTCCTACTGGATTGATACCTTGATTCTCAAAAACTGAGGGAAATACTTACGCTACTTTACTGCATCACCCTTTCCTCTTCAAGGGAAAACCAACGCAGTGCTCAAGAGGTAGCAAGAAGGATTTCTGGCGCTGTTGCCGGGGAGTCTACGCAAAAGTCAACACACCAAGTACCCATCACAAACTCTTATTTCCCGCATTACATTATTTGCCATTTTCCTCTCGTTTTCCTCTCCCCCACTTCACCCTTGCCGTTTTATTCGCCCTCTCTTTTCCATTCGCCCCTTTTTCGCTTGCTTCTTGTTTGCTCGTGTGTTGGATTGCTTGCTTGTCACTATGGCTCAAGACAATACTAAATTGTGTGACTTCACCAATACCAACAACAATGATTTTCTTATCACTCCGATTGCTCCTCTTACTGAAACTGAATCTTGTGAAATCAATGTTGCTTTGTTGAATCTTGTCATGAATGATCAATTCGCCGGCCTTCCTAGTGAAGATGCCGCTACCCATCTATAGCTTCGTTGATTTGTGTGATATGCAAAAGAAGAAAGATGTGGACAATGATATTGTTAAATTGAAGCTATTTCCTTTTTCGCTTAGAGATCGTGCTAAAGTTTGGTTTTCATCTTTGCCTAAAAATAGTATTGATTCATGGAATAAGTGCAAAGATGCTTTTATCTCTAAGTATTTTCCTCCCGCTAAGATCATATCTCTTAGAAACGATATTATGAATTTTAAGAAACTTGATCATGAACATGTTGCACAAGCTTGGGAGAGGATGAAATTAATGATACGTAATTGCCCTACACATGGTTTGAATTTGTGGATGATTATACAAATTTTTTATGCCGGATTGAATTTTGCTTCTAGAAATCTTTTAGATTCGGCCGCGGGAGGCACTTTTATGGAAATCACTTTAGCAGAAGCTACTAAACTCCTAGATAATATTATGGTTAATTATTCTCAATGGCACACCGAAAGATCTACTAGTAAAAAAGTGCATGCGATAGAAGAAATTAATGTTTTGAGTGGAAAGATGGATGAACTTATGAAATTATTTGCTACTAAGAGTGTTTCTTCTGATCCTAATGATATGCCTTTATCTACTTTGATTGAGAATAATAATGAATCTATGGATGTGAATTTTGTTGGTAGGAATAATTTTAGTAACAACGCGTATAGAGGAAACTTTAATCCTAGGACGTAACCTAGTAATTCCTCTAATAATTATGGTAATTCCTACAACAACTCTTATGGAAATTTTAATAAGATGCCCTCTGAATTTGAGACTAGTGTTAAAGAATTTATAAATTCGCAAAAGAATTTCAATGCTTTGCTTGAAGAAAAATTGCCTAAGATTGATGAGTTGGCTAGGAACGTGGATAGAATTTCCCTTGATGTTGATCCTTTGAAACTTAGATCTATTCCACCTAAGCATGATATCAATGAGTCTCTCAAAGCCATGAGAATTTCCATTTATCAGTGCAAAGAAAGAACCGCTAGGATGCGTGCTAAGAAAGATTGCTTTGTGAAAGCGTGTTCTTCTAGTTTCTATGAAAATAAAGATGATGATCTAAAAGTTATTGATGTGTCTCCTATTAAATCTTTGTTTTGCAGTATGAATCTTGATAATGTTGGGACTGAATATGATCCACCATTACCTAGAAGGCGTTCCAAAAATTCGGAGTTTTTAGATCTTGATGCTAAAATTGATAAAAGTGAGATTGAAGAAGTTAAAACTTTAGATATCAATGAACCCACTATTTTGGATTTCAAGGAATTTAATTATGATAATTTCTCTTTGATAGATTGTATTTGCTTGTTGCAATCCGTGCTAAATTCTCCTCATGCCTATAGCCAAAATAAAGCTTTTACCAAACATATCGTTGATGCTTTGATGCAATCTTATGAAGAAAAACTTGAGTTGGAAGTTTCTATCCCTAGAAAACTTTATGATGATTGGGAACCTACTATTAAAATTAAAATTAAAGATCATGAATTATTTGCTTTGTGTGATTTGGGTGCTTGTGTTTCCACGATTCCAAAAACTTTGTGTGATTTGCTAGGATTCCGTGAATTTGATGATTGCTCTTTAAACTTACACCTTGCGGATTCCACTATTAAAAAACCTATGGGAAGAATTAATGATGTTCTTATTGTTGCAAATAGGAATTATGTGCCTGTAGATTTTATTGTTCTTGATATAGATTGCAATCCTTCATGTCCTATTATTCTTGGTAGACCTTTCCTTAGAACGATTGGTGCAATCATTGATATGAAGGAAGGGAATATTAGATTCCAATTTCCGTTAAGGAAAGGCATGGAACACTTCCCTAGAAAGAAAATAAAATTACCTTATGAATCTCTTATGAGAGTCACTTATGGATTGCCTACCAAAGATGGCAATACCTAGATCTATCATTGCTTTTATGCCAAGCTAGGGGCGTTAAACGATAGCGCTTGTTGGGAGGCACCCAATTTTATTTTTAATTTTTTGCTTTTTGCTTCTGTTTAGGAATAAATATTTGATCTAGCCTCTGGTTAGATTTGTTTTTATGTTTTAATTAGTGTTTGTGCCAAGTTTATCCTATAGGATCTTCTTGGATGATAGTTATTTGATCTTGCTGAAAATTCCAGAACTTTCTGTTCATGAAAACAATTGTTAAAAATTATCAGAACGTGATATGATATTGATTCCAATTGCAGCAGATCAATAAACAAATTGTTTAGGTCATCCTATTTTGGCTGAATTTTTAGAGTTCCAGAAGTTTGCGTTAGTTACAGATTACTACAGACTGTTCTGTTTTTGACAAATTCTTTTTTTCGTGTGTTGTTTGCTTATTTTGATGAATCTATGGCTAGTAAAATAGTTTATAAACCATAGAGAAGTTTGAATACAGTAGGTTTAACACCCATATAAATAAAGAATGAGTTCATTACGTTACCTTGAAGTGGTGTTTTGTTTTCTTTCGCTAACGGAGCTCACGAGATT